>NC_143028.1:63307500-63666250 GCF_057628025.1 Oncorhynchus mykiss | reverse complement strand
TGATGAGAAGGAGAGTCGGACCAAAATGCGGCGTGTCTATTGCAATCCATGTTTAATGAAGTAACACACTAAACACAAACACTATCAAAACAATAAACTTAACGAAAACAGCCTATACTTGTGTAACCTAACACAGAACAATGACATCAGGACACTAAGGACAATCACCCACGACAAACTCAAAGAATATGGCTGCCTAAATATGGTTCCCAATCAGAGACAACGATAAACACCTGCCTCTGATTGAGAACCACTTCAGACAGCCATAGACTTAGCTAGAACACCCCACTAGCTACAATCCCCATACATACACACCACATACAAAAACCCATGCCACACCCTGGCCTGACCAAATAAATAAAGATAAACACAAAATACTTTGACCAGGGTGTGACAGAACCCCCCCCCCCCTAAGGTGCGGACTCCCGAACGCACCTCAAAACAATAGGGAGGGTCCGGGTGGGCGTCTGTCCATGGTGGCGGCTCCGGCGCGGGACGTGGACCCCACTCAATCAATGTCTTAGTCCCTTCTCCTCGCGTCCCTGGATAGTCCACCCTCGCCGCCGACCATGGCCTAGTAGTCCTCACCCAGAACCCCACTGGACTGAGGAGCAGATCGGGACTGAGGGGCAGCTCGGGACTGAGGGGCAGCTCGGAACTGAGGGGAAGCTCAGGAGTGAGAGGAAGCTCAGGAGTGAGAGGAAGCTCAGGAGTGAGAGGAAGCTCAGGCAGGTTGATGAATCTACCAGATCCTGGCTGGCTGGTGGTTTCGGCAGATCCTGGCTGACTGGCAGATCCTGGCTGACTGGCAGATCTGGCAGATCCTGGCTGACTGGCAGATCTGGAAAAGTCTGGTCGACTGGCAGATCTGGAAGAGTCTGGTCGACTGGCAGATGTGGAATAGTCTGGTCGACTGGCAGATGTGGAAGAGTCTGGTCGACTGGCAGATGTGGAAGAGTCTGGTCGACTGGCAGATGTGGAAGAGTCTGGTCGACTGGCAGATATGGAAGAGTCTGGTCGACTGGCAGATGTGGAAGAGTCTGGTCGACTGGCAGATGTGGAAGAGTCTGGTCGACTGGCAGATGTGGAAGAGTCTGGTCGACTGGCAGATGTGGAAGAGTCTGGTCGACTGGCAGATGTGGAAGAGTCTGGTCGACTGGCAGATCTGGAAGAGTCTGGTCGACTGGCAGATCTGGAAGAGTCTGGTCGACTGGCAGATCTGGAAGAGTCTGGTCGACTGGCAGATCTGGAAGAGTCTGGTCGACTGGCAGCTCCATGCTGACTGGCTGCTCCATGCTGACTGACAGCTCTGGCTGCTCCATGCTGACTGGCAGCTCTGGCTGCTCCATGCTGACTGGCTGCTCCATGCTGACTGGCGGCCCTGGCTGCTCCATGCTGACTGGCGGCCCTGGCTGCTCCATGCTGACTGGCGGCCCTGGCTGCTCCATGCTGACTGGCGGCCCTGGCTGCTCCATGCTAACTGGCAGCTCTGGCGGCTCCTTGCAGACTGGCAGCTCTGGCGGCTCCTTGCAGACTGGCAGCTTTGGCGGCATCCTGCAGACAGGCAGCTCTGGCGGCTCCTTGCAGACTGGCAGCTCCTTGCAGACTGGCAGCTCTATGCAGACTGGCAGCTCCTTGCAGACTGGCAGCTCCTTGCAGACTGGCAGCTCCTTGCAGACTGGCAGCTCTATGCTAACTGGCAGCTCTATGCTAACTGGCAGTTCTGAACAGGCGGGAGACTCCGGCAGCGCTGTAGAGAAGGAAGGCTCTAACAGCGCTAAACAGGCGGGAGACTCCGACAGCGCTGGAGAGGAGGAGGGCTCCGACAGCGCTGGACAGGCGAGGCGCACTGTAGGCCTGATGCGTGGTGCTGGCACTGGTGGTACTGGGCCGAGGACACGCACAGGAAGCCTGGTGCGGGGAGCTGCTACCGGAGGGCTGGGGTGTGGAGGTGGCACAGGATGGGTTAGACCGTGAAGGCGTACTGGAGATCTTGAGAGCGGTGCTGGCACAGGACGTGCAAGGCTAGGGAGGTGCACAGGAGGCCTGGTACGTGAGACTGGCACCATCTTCACCAGCCGACTAACACGGACCTCAGGACGAGTATGGAGCGCTGACCCAGGTGCCATCAAATCCCCGACACGCTCCGTCGGGCGAATTCCATGTTTAAAACACCAACACAGCAACTCCCTCATTTCTCTCTCCTCCAATTTCCCCATTAACTCCTTCACAGTCTCTGTTTCGCTCACCTCCAATTTCCCCATTAACTCCTTCACAGTCTCTGTTTCGCTCACCTCCAACACCGGCTCTGGTCTCCTCCTTGGCTCCTCACGATAAACAGGGAGAGTTGGCTCAGGTCTGGCTCCTGACTCTGCCACACTCTCCCTGAGCCCCCCCCCAAGAAATTTTTGGGGCTGACTCTGGGGCCTCCGTCCACGCCGCCTTGCTTGCTTCGCAAACTCCATTCTCCTATATCCTTCCGCGCACTGCTCCATCGAATCCCAGGCGGGATCCGGCACTCTCCCTGGGTCGACCGCCCACCTGTCTATCTCCTCCCAAGAAGTATAGTCCATACTGTACTCCACTTTGGGCTGTTCCTGCCTGTTGACACGCTGCTTGGTCCCTTTGTGGTGGGTGATTCTGTAACGGTTTTCTTGATGAGAAGGAGAGTCAGACCAAAATGCGGCGTGTCTATTGCAATCCATGTTTAATGAAGTAACACACTAAACACATACACTATCAAAACAATAAACTTAACGAAAACCGAAACAGCCTATACTTGTGTAACCTAACACAGACCAATGACATCAGGACACTAAGGACAATCACCCACGACAAATTCAAAGAATATGGCTGCCTAAATATGGTTCCCAATCAGAGACAACGATAAACACCTGCCTCTGATTGAGAACCACTTCAGACAGCCATATACTTAGCTAGAACACCCCACTAGCTACAATCCCCATACATACACACCACATACAAAAACCCATGCCACACCCTGGCCTGACCAAATAAATAAAGATAAACACAAAATACTTTGACCAGGGTGTGACATAGGCTTCTACTTCCAGCTGATATATACTATATACAGTTGAAGTCGGAAGTTTACATATACTTAGGTTGGAGTCATTAAATCTAGTTTTTCAACCACTCCACAAATGTCTTTTTAACAAATTATAGTTTTGGCAAGCCAGTTAGGACATCTACTGTGTGCATAACACAAGTCATTTTTCCAACAATTGTTTACAGACAGATTATTTCACTTATAATTCACTGTATCACAATTCCAGTGGGTCAGAATTTGACATACACGAAGTTGACTGGGCCTTTAAACAGCTTGGAAAATTCCAGAAAATGATGCCATGGCTTTAGAAGCTTCTGATAGGCTAATTGACATAATTTGAGCCAATTGGAGGTGTACTTGTGGATGTATTTCAAGGCCTACCTTCAAACTCAGTGCCTCTTTGCTTGACATCATGGGAAAATCAAAAGAAATCAGCCAAGACCTCAGAAAGAAATTTGTAGACGTCCACAAGTCTGGTTCGTCCTTGGGAGCAATTTCCAAACGCTTTTAAGGTACCACGTTCATCTGTTCAAACAATAGTACGCAAGTATAAACACCATGGGACCACGAAGCCGTCATACTGCTCAGGAAGGAGACGTTTTCTGTCTCCTACAGATTAACGTACTTTGGTGGTGCGAAAAGTGCAAATCAATCCCAAAAGGACAGAAAAGATGCTGGAGGAAACAGGTACAAAAGTAACAGGTACAAAAGTATCTATATCCACAGTATATCGACATAACCTGAAAGGCTGCTCAGCAAGGAGGAAGCCACTGCTCCAAAACCGCCCGGTTTGCAACTGCACAGGGGGACAAAGATCATACTTTTTGGAGAAATGTCCTCTGGTATGATGAAACAGTTGTATTATTGACTGTATGTTTGTTTATTCCATGCGTAACACCGTGTTGTTGTTTGTGTTGCACTGCTTTGCTTAATCTTGGCCAGGTCGCAGTTGTAAATGAGAACATGTAGTGCGACAAAAAGTTACACATGGGATTAACAAAAGTACAGTCAGTAACAAAATAGAAAAATATATATTCAGTGTGTGCAAATGGAGTAAGGAGATAAGGCAATAAATAGGCCAACAGTAGCAAAGTAATTACAATTTAGCAAATTAACACTGGAGTGATAGATGTGCAGATGACAATGTGCTTGCAGAAATACTGGTGTGCAAAAGAGCCAAAAAAAAGCAAGTGAAAACAGTATGTGAATGAGGTAGGTAGTTGGATGGGCTATTTACAGATGGGCTGTGTACAGCTGCAGTAATCGGTAAGCTGCTCAGATAGCTGATGCTTAATAAAGTTAGTCTCCAACTTCAGCGATTTTTGCAATTCGTTCAAGTCATTGGCAGTAGAGAACTGGAAGGAAAGGAAGCAAAAATAAGTTTTGGCTTTGGGAATGACCAGTGAGATATACCTGCTGGAGCGTGTGCTACAGGTGGGTGTTGTTATGGTGTTATCGTGATCAGTGAGCGGAGATAAGGTGGAGCTTTACCTAGCAAGGACGTATAGATGACCTGGAGCCAGTGGGTCTGGCGACGAATATGTAGCGAGGGCCAGCCGACGAGAGCATACAGGTTGCTGTGGTGGGTGGTATATGGGGCTTTGGTGACAAAACGGATGACCCTGTGATAGACATCATCTAGTTTATTGAGTATAGTGTTGGAGGCTATTTTGTAAATTACATTGCCGAAGTAGAGAATCGGTAGGATAGTCAGTTTTGCGAGGGTATGTTTGGCAGCGTGAGTGAAGGAGGCTTTGTTGCGAAATAGGAAGCCGATTCTAGATATCATTTTGTATTGGAGATGCTTAATGTGAGTCTGGAAGGAGAGTTTACAGTCTAACCAAACACCTAGGTATTTGTAGTTGTCCACATATTGTAAGTCAGAACCATCCAGAGTAGTGATGCTATTCGGGCGGGCGGGTGCGGGCAGAGATCGGTTGAAGAGCATGCATTTCATTTTACTAGTGTTTAAAAGCAGTTGGAGGCCACAGAAGGAGTTTTGTATGGCATTGAAGCTCGTTTGGAGGTGTGTTAACACAGTGTCCAAAGAAGGGCCAAATGTATACGGAATGGTGTAGTCTGCGTAGAGGTGGATCAAGGAAACACCCGCAGCAAGAGCGACATCATTGGTATATAGAGAAAAGAGAAAAGAGTTGAATTGAACCCTGTGGCACCCCCATAGAGACTCCCAGAGGTTCGGATAACAGGCCTTCCAATTTGACACACTGAACTCTATCTGAGAAGTAGTTGGTGAACCAGGCGAGGCAGTCATTTGAGAAACCAAGACTATGGAGTCTGCCGATATGAATACAGTGGTTGACAGAGTTGAAAGCCTTGGTCAGGTCGATGAAGACAGCTGCACAGTAATGTCTTTTAACTAGGGAGGTTATGATATCATTTAGTACCTTGAGCGTGGCAGAGGTGCACCCGTGACCAGCTCTGAAACCGGATTGCACAGTGGAGAAGGTACGGTGGGATTTGAAATGGTCAGTGATCTGTTTGTTAACTTCGTGGCAGCTTTCCAATCTTTAGGAATCTCTGACAATATGAAAGAGAGGTTGAACAGAATAGTAATAGGGGTTGCAACAATGGCGGAAGATCATTTTAGAAAGAGAGGGTCCAGATTGTCTAGCCCAGCTGATTTATACGGGTCCAGGTTTTGCAGCTCTTTCAGAACATCTGCTATCTGGATTTGGGTGAAGTAGATGCTGGGGAGGCTTGGACAAGTAGCTGGGGGGGATGCAGAGCTGTTGGCCGGGGTTGGGGTAACCAGGAGGACAGCATGGCCAGCCGTAGAGAAATGCTTATTGAAATTATTGATTCATGTGGGTTTATTGGTGGTCACAGTGTTTCTTAGCATCAGTGCAGTGTTCAGCTGGGAGGAGGTGCTCTTATTCTCCATGGACTTTACAGTGTCACAGAACATTTTGGAGTTAGAGCTGTTCTGTTCTTAGTTCATGTCGCTAAAAAGTCGGCTCCTCTCCTTTTTCGGGCGGCGTTCGACGTCACCGGCTATCTAGCCATTGCCACTCCATTTCTCATATGTCCATTTGTTTTGTCTTGTTCCATACACACCTGGTTTTCATTCCCCAATCAATCTGCATGTATTTAGTCCTCTGTTCCCCATCATGTCTTTGTGTGTAATTGTTTATTGTTATGTGGATTTGTCCGGCGCATTAATTTTGTTATATTCCGTGGTTTTGGCACTTGTATGTTTTTATGTGCTGTCTTGTTGGACCGGAATTAAAGTGTGAATGTTTGCTGCACCTGATTTCGCCTCCCGTACACACGCCTAACAGTTCTACATTTTTTTTTGTGTTTTTTTGTTGTTGAATTTTTAACCCTTTTTCTCCCCAATTTCGTGGTATCCAATTGTTTTTAGTAGCTACTATCTTGTCTCATCGCTACAACTCCCGTACGGGCTCGGGAGAGACAACGGTCATGCGTCCTCCGATACACAACTCAACCAAGCCGCACTGCTTCTTAACACAGCGCCATCCAACCCGGAAGCCAACCGCAACAATGTGTCGGAGGAAACACCGTGCACCTGGCAACCTTGGTTAGCGTGCACTGCGCCCAGCCCGCCACAGGAGTCACTGGTGCGCGATGAGACAAACGATGCTAGGCCAATTGTGCGTCGCCCCACGGACCTCCCGGTCGCGGCCGGTTACAACAGAGTCTGGGCGCGAACCCTGAGTCTCTGGTGGCACAGCTGACGCTGCAGTACAGCGCCCTTCACCACTGTGCCTAGTTCTACATTTTTTGAAAGGGGCATGCTTATTTAAGATGGTGAGGAAATTGGTGAGGAAGTTACTTTTAAAGAACAACCAGGCATCCTCTACTGACGGGATGAGGTCAATATCCTTCCAGGATACCCGGGCCAGGTCGATCACCTAACAGAACGAACTCTGAAGATAGATGGGGGGCAATCCATTCACATATGGTGTCCAGGGCACAGCTGGGAACTGAGGGGGATCTATTTTAGATGGCAACAGTGAGAGACTTATTTCTGGAGAGATTCATTTTAAAATTAGAAGTTTGAACTGTTTGGGCATAGACCTGGAAAGTATGACAGAACTTTGCAGGCTATCTCTGCAGTAGATTAAAACTCCTCCACCTTTGGCAGTTCTATCTTGACTGAAAATGTTGTAGTTGGGGATGGAAATCTCAGAATTTTTGGTGGCCTTCCTAAGCCAGGATTCAGACAAGACTATGACATCAGGGTTGGTGGAGTGTGCTAAAGCAGTGAGTAAAACAAACTTAAGGAGGAGGCTTCTGATGTTAATATTCATGAAACCAAGGCTTTTAAGGTTACAGAAGTCAACAAATGAAAATGCCTGTGGACACACAGGGCCTGGGTTAACCTTTACATCACCCGAGGAACAGAGGAGGACTAGGATGAGGGTACGGCTAAAAGCTATGAAAACCGTCCGTCTAGTGATTTGGGGACAGAGAATAAAAGGAGCAGATTTTTGGGCGTGGTAGAATAGATTCAGGGCATAATGTACAGACGGGTATGGTAAGGTGCGGGTACAGTGGAGGTAAACCTAGGCATTGTGTGACGATAAGAGAGGTTGCATCTCGGAGGCACTAGTTATGCTCGGTGAGGTCACTGCATGTGTGGGAGGTGGGGCAAAATAGGTATTTGAGGCATGTTGATTGGGGCTAGGGGCTCCGCAGTAAAATAAAACAATGATAACTACCGTAAACAACAGTATGCAAGGCATATTGACATTAGAGAGAGACATAATGTGAGTCATAAAGCAATCACAGGTGTTGATTGGGAGAACTAGCTAAGACAACGACGGGTAAGACAACAACAGCAGGTAAAATGGCAATGAATGGGCAGAGGGTCAGTTAACTACACATAGGACCTGAGTTCGAGGCTGGGACCAACAGATAAACAAAATAAACAAAAATGGAGTATGTGATTAATGAACAGTCCAGCAGGCATCAGCTATGTACCCAGGTGATCATAGGGTCCAGTGAACAGCAATAGATGAAACAGGGAAGATCTTAGGTAGTCGTTACTACGCTAGCAAGCAGGAGACACGGCGTTCATAAAGTTAGCAGGCCAGGGATAGCAGAAACGTCTTCATCGACGTACGACAAAGGCCAGTTGAGGGCACATCAGATGGAAATATGTGGGCAGACCAGTTGTGATGGATCGGCGGGGCTCCGTGTCGACAAATGTTGTTTGCTAGCTGGGAGATGCGCCTGGCTCGAGGCTAACTGGTGCTAGCTTCGGGACACTTGGTAGCAGCTAGCTAGCTGCGATGATCCGATGAAAAGGTCCAGAGCTTACGGCAGGAATCCGGTGATGTAGTGGCTTCTAGTTGTGTTAGTGAAGAGTCCGGGAGGCATCAGCTGTGTAGTCGAGTGATCATAGGGTCCACAGAGCAAGCCGGGAGATGGGCCTGGCTCAAGGCTAGCTTCGGGACTAGGTCACTCGGTAGAAGCTAGCTAGCTGCGATGATCTGGAGTAATGGTCCAGAGCTTACGGCAGGAATCTGGTGATGTAGTGGAGAAAAGCAGTCTGGTATGCTCAGGGTTGATATCGCGCTGTGCAGACTGGCGGGTATTATCCAGGCTAAAAGCGTCTGGTGTCTGAGCTAAAGGTAAAGGCCGCTAGCAGTGGCTAACAATGACTAAATAGTTAGTAGCTAATTAGCTGGTTAGCATCTGATGGCTAGCTTCTGATGGAGGTTCTAGCTATAGAGTCTAAAAATAGCAGATACGTATCACATTGGGTGAGGCGGGTTGCCGGATGGTATATTTAACAAAAAAATTGAAAAAGAAAAAAAAAAAAGTCATCCTGGCTCCCGTTGGACCTTGGGTTTTGTCTGACAACGTTTTTGGTGGCCCATCATGGTTCCTGACGTCTCCACGGTCGTTGCCACCTGCACTGTGTGTGCGCAGAACAAGAAACGGCAGCAAGCTCCGGCTGGCCTCCTTCAACCACTCGCTGTACTTCACCGCCCCTGGTCCCATATATCCTTGGACTTCGTCATGGGTCTCCCTCCGTCAGATGGCAACATCACCATCCTTACTATGGTAGATAGGTTTTCCAAAGACGCCCATTTTATCCCCCTTCCTAAGTTACCCTCAGCTAAGGAGACAGCCCAGCTCATGGTGCAGCACGTCTTCCAGATCCATGGACTTCCATGGATCGACATGATTGCGGTCCTCAGTTCTCATCCCAGTTCTGGAAGGCGTTCTGCACCCTCATTGGGTCGTTGGCCAGCTTGTCCTCTGCTTTTCATCCCCAGTTTAACGGCCAGTTGGATCCAGCTAATCAGGACCTAGAGATGACTCTTCATTGCCTCGTCTCCACCAATCCCACCGCCTTGAGCCAGAAACTCATGTGGGTGGAATATACCCACAACACCCTTCCCTGTTCTGCTGCTGTTTTCTCACCTTTTGAGTGTTCCCTGGGAAATCAGCACCCGCTCTTCTCGGGGCGAACGGTCAGCATACCTTCTGTCCAGATGTTCGTCCATCACTGTCGCCAGACCTGGAAGAGAGGCTGGTCCGCTCTTCTCAAGACCACCTCCAGGTATCGTCAACAGTCGGACCGCCACCGGCCCCAGCTCCCTGCCACCGGCTTGGGCAGAAGGTATGACTTTCCACTTGGGATCTGCCCTTCCGGTTGGAGTCCCGCAAACATTCTCCCTGTTTTATTGGCCCTAAGGACCCCTTTAAGGTCCTTAGCCCCTCTGCTGTGTTCCTTCTGTTGCCCCTCACCCTCCGTATACATCCCAATTTCCATGTATCTAGAATTAAACCCCCATCTCCCAGCCCTTTGTCTCCAGACAGAAACAGCTTGGCATCTTAGTGTGCATAGCAATAGTTATCAACTGTACCGCATAAATAAAACGTAAATCACAGAAAATAGATGTTGTGGTGGCAGCGACAGAGAAGTACTTGTGTACTTGACTTCAGAAGAGTTACAGGGTGTTCTGAGTGGTGGTGTTCCGTCCTCCCAGTGGTGTAGGGGCAGAGAGGGTCAAAGTAGTGGAATGTGGTAGTGGGTATATAAGGAGTGTAGGGTTAGTCAGAGAGGTGTTTTTTTGTAATGGATTTACACTCCAGTCCAGTTGGTGGCGGTAATGCACCTTGTGATCGCCAACAACCATTTAAAAACCAAAGAAGAAGAAGAAGAAGAGCAAGTGGGGAGACTGTGTGAGCCAGGTACACCCCAAACCTGTAATACCTATGGAAGGTAAAGGGTAAGCCTGTTATAAGCTAAATACGGTTTGTTATTTTGCTTGAGAAGTCTATTGTCTAACTGTTTTGTAAATATTAATCGCTTGCTGTCTCTATTGAACACAATAAATGTGGACACCTTTGCACCAGAACTTTCTGCCTCCTGAATATCTGCCCCTAAGACTGCATCTCTATGTTACCTATTTCACATGGAGAAAGGATGAATTCTTAAAAATTGCTGGAACTGCGCTCTCTCACCCAAATCGTGTGTATACTCACACACAAATGGATGCACGGACTCACGTTTGACGCACACACAACCAAGCATGGATGCAAGTACACATCGCCGACACACATGTATGGACACATGGGCGCATGGAGAGCGAGGGAGTTTTGTGCTGAGCTGTGTCTCATGCAAAGCATGACCCGTCCTCTTCCGTGTGTGTGTCTGTGTTGTGTGTGTGTGTTACTGTAAACCACACGTTGTCAACATATGAGATCATGCTCCAGAATACTGTCTGGCATGCAATCCACTCACACACCACAACACCCTGCCACAATCCTCACTATATAATCAAAGAAATTGTAGAATATAATCAGAACATCGGCAATGTTATTGGCAGAATTAATCATGTTTGGAAATATGGGATGTTTCTCATCACAGGTCTTTAAGGTCATCCAACAATGTCTAAACAAATCCAAACTTTAGAGAAGTTTACAGTCGAGGTATAGATGAGATCAGTTTAAGCCATTTTAAGATGAGATCATTTTTAAGGGATAGCAGTAGCCTCGAGGTTAGAGAAGCAGTTTGAATCCCAGTGCTGATGAGGTGTGGTGGGGGGGGACAAAATCTGGCGGGGAGTGAGCCACCTACCACCGATGTTCCGTTGAACAAGGAGTGTTCCCCCTAAACTGATCATTGAGTGCTGCACTGCGGCGGCCCTGAGGCTACCCTCTGCTCCAGCCGCTCCAACCTAATGTTTGTGTGGGTGTGTGTGTGTGTGTATCTGGGGGTTAGATTAAAGCAGAAGACAAATGTCCATCTCATGTGGACTAATAGCCATGTTTACATTGAGAAAAGAGAAAGAAAGAAAGTTGTTCAGGAGACTCAGAGCTCAGCAGAAATAAAGAAAGAAAGCCTTTGTGACTCAAGTAGCACAAGGAAGCACAGTAAAATGAAAGGATGGTTTCATAATGAAACCAATATGATTTTAATGTTTATTCTCAGTCAGATATGTGGCTCTGGCTGAATCTAGGGATTTAAATGGGTTTCCCCTCCTCAAATTCAAAAGTCCAAATGTAGTACACCAATGTTGTCAATCATGTTTTATGTTGATGTATAATCCTTCAGATGGTGTGGGTTATTAAATGACACTATATTGTATTCGTTGAAATAGAGAAGAGTTGATCGATGTCTCTGTTATTGTGGGCACAGCCAGAATGTTTTTCCTTCTTCACTACCCAGACTTTATGATGTACAGTACACTGTGGATACAAAACATTAAGAACACCAGCTCTTTCCATGACATAGACTGACCAGGTGAATCCAGGTGAAAGCTATGATCCCTTCTTGATGTCACCTGTTAAATCTACTTCAGTCAGTGTAGATTAAGGGGAGGAGAGAGGTTAAAGAAGGATGTCTAAGACATGGATTGTGTATGTGTGCCATTCAGAGGATGAGTAGGCAAGACAAAAGATTTAAGTGACTTTGATTGGTGTATGGTAGTAAGTGCCAGGCGCACTAGTTAGTGTCAAGAACTGCAACGCTGCTGGGTTTTTCATGCTCAACAGTTTCCCGTGTGTATCAAGAATGGTCCACCACCCAAAGGACATCCAGCCAACTTGGCACAAGTGTGGGAAGCATTGGAGTCAACATGGGCCAGCATCCCTGTTGAAAGCTTTTGGTACCTTGTAGAGTCGATGCCCCGATGAATTGAGACTATTCTGAGGACAGGGGGGGGTGAATACAACAGGTGTAGAACTTACCGTGTAAAGCTTAAATTCCTTATCCAACAATGCAGTTAAAGAAATAGAGCTAACAAAATATTTACTAAATAAACTATAACGAGGATATATACAGGGGGTACCGGTACCGAGTCAATGTGAGGGGATACAGGTTAGCCGAGGTAATTTATACATGTAGGTAGAGGTAAAGTGACTTTGCATAGATAATAAACAGTGAGTAGCAGCAGTGTAAAAACAAAGGGGGGGGGGGGGGGGTCAATGTACAGTTGAAGTCGGAAGTTTACATACTCTTAGGTTTGAGTCATTAAAACTTGTTTTTCAACCACTCCACAAATTTCTTGTTAACAAACTATAATTTTGGCAAGTCAGTTAGGGCTATCTACTTTGTGCATGACACAAGTAATTTTTCCAACAATTGATTACAGGCAGATTATTTTACTTATAATTAACTGTATCACAATTCCAGTGGGTCAGAAGTTTATATACACTAAGTGCCTTTAAACAGCTTGGAAAATTCCAGAAAATGATGACATGGTTTTAGAAGGTTCTGATAGGCTAATTGACATCATTTGAGTCAACTGGAGGTGTACCTGTGGATTTATTTCAAGGCCTACCTTCAAACTCATTGACTCTTTGCTTGACATCATGGGAAAATCAAAATAAATCAGCCAAGACTTCTGAAAATAAATTGTAGACCTCCACAAGTCTGGTTAATCCTTGGGAGCAATTTCCAAACATCTGAAGGTACCACGTTCATCTGTACAAACAATAGTACGCAAGAATAAACACCATGGGACCACACAGCCGTCATACCGCTCAGGAAGGAGATGTGCTCTGTCTCCTAGAGATGAACGGACTTTGGTGCAAAAAGTGCAAATCAATCCCAGAACAGCAGCAAAGGACCTTGTGAAGATGCTGGAGGAAACAGGTACAAAAGTATCGATATCCACAGTAAAACAAGTCCTATATCGACATAACCTGCCATATAAAAGCCAGACTACTGCACATGTGGACAAAGATCGTACTTTTTGGAGAAATGTCCCTTGGTCTGATGAAACAAAAAATTTAACTGTTTGGCCATAATGACCATCGTTATGTTTGGAGGAAAAAGGGGGAGGCTTGCAAGCCGAAGAACACCATCCCAACCGTGAAGCACGGGGGTGGCAGCATCATGTTGTTGGGGTGATTTGCTGCAGGAAGGACTGGTGCACTTCACAAAATAGATTGCATCATGAGGAGGAAAATTATGTGGATATATTGAAGCAACATCTCAAGACATCAGTCAGGAAGTTAAAGCTTGTTTGCAAATGAGTCTTCCAAATGGACAATGACCCCAAGCATACATAAAGTTGTGGCGAAAATGGCTTAAGGACAACAAAGTCAAGGTATTTGGAGTGGTCATCACAAAGCCCTGACCTCAATCCTATAGAAAATTTGTGGGCAGAACTGAAAAAGTGTGTGCGAGCAAGGAGGCCTACAAACCTGACTCAGTTACACCAGCTCTGTCAGGAGGGATGGGCCAAAATTCACCCAACTTATTGTGGGAAGCTTGTGGAAGGCTACCCGAAACGTTTGACCCAAGTTAAACAATTTAAAGGCAATGCTACCAAATATGAATTGAGTGTATGCAAACTTCTGATACACTGGGAATGTGATGAAAGAAACACAAGCTGAAATAAATAATTATCTCTACTATTATTCTGACATTTCTCATTCTAAAATAAAGTGGTGCTCCCAACTGACCTAAAACAGGGAATTTTTACTTGGATTAAATGCCAGGAGTTATGAAAAACTGAGTTTAACTGTATTTGGCTAAGGTGTATGTAAACTTCCAACTGTAAATAGTCCAGCCATTTGATTAATTGTTCAGCACTCTTATGGCTTGGGGGTAGAAGCTGTTAAGGAGCCTTTTGGACCTAGACTTGGCGCTCCGGTACAGCTTGTCAGTACAGAGAGAGAGAAGTCTAGGACTTGGGTGACTGTAGTCTTTGACCATTTTGTGGGCCTTCCTCTGACACCGCCTAGTAGATAGGTCCTGGATGGCAGGAAGCTTGGCCCCAGTGATGTATTGGGCCGTACGCACTAACCTAGCACCTTATGATCGGATGCTGAGCGGTTGCCATACCAGGCGGTGATGCAACAGTTCAGGATGCTCTCGATGGTGCAGTTGTAGAACATTTTAAGGATCTGGGGACCCATGCCAAATCTTTTCAGTCTTCTGAGAGGGAAATAGTGTTGTGCCCTCTTCACGACTGTCTTGGTGTGTTTGGACTATGATAGTTCATTGGTGATGTGGAGTGTTGAGAACCATCTTATTAACTGCTTTTTTGTCCATGCTGTGAAGTAGAATTAACTCTGTATGAGGATAATGAAAGTCCATTAATTTAATAACAGGAAGCAGATGTTTGTGTTGCTATAAAACAA
This sequence comes from Oncorhynchus mykiss, assembly GCF_057628025.1. Taxonomy (NCBI): domain Eukaryota; kingdom Metazoa; phylum Chordata; class Actinopteri; order Salmoniformes; family Salmonidae; genus Oncorhynchus; species Oncorhynchus mykiss. The sequence continues at coordinate 63,651,588 of NC_143028.1, read as the reverse complement.
AAAAGCACACAGGAAACGAGCCCTGAGAACCCAGTCAGCATTTCTATGTCTGCAGAATGAGATGAGGTCTCACCCTCGTAAACAGACCTGTAAACACACACACACACACACACACGCACGCATGCACGCACGCATACACACACACACAGCAGTGTCTAGAAGGAAGGTCTGAAAGACAATAGCTTTAAAAGCTTGTTAAGTGGCAAAGAAATCTCACACTCTGTCAAGTGTAAATCAGGTTGGTTGTTAACAGGTATTTTACAGTTAGTGTTAAAAAAAATAAAGCAAGTAAGAACTGTACTCTGGTCAAAAATGTTGCTGGTAAGTGGCATAAATGCTAACGTTTATGCGTGATGTATTCAAACACTGAATCACTTTTCAAAACTCTATGGCAGGGATGTTAAACTAATTTCGGCTATGAAAAGCCAACTGACATTTACTCCCGAGGTGCTGACCTGTTGCACCCTCGACAACTACTGTGATTATTATTATTTGACCATGCTGGTCATCTATGAAAATTTGAACATCTTGGCCATGTTCTGCTATAATCTCCACCCGGCACAGCCAGAAGAGGACAGGCCACCCCTCATAGCCTGGTTCCTCTCTAGGTTTCTTCCTAGGTTCTGGCCTTTCTAGGGAGTTTTTCCTAGCCACATCAGCTGACGTAAGAAGGGCTTTATAAATACATTTGATTTGATTTCAGTTCATGGAGGGCCTAGTGTATGCTGGTTTAATTTTTCCTTTCAATGAAAACCTAGACAACCAGGTGAGGAGAGTTCCTTACTAATCAGTGACCTTAATTCATCAATCAATACAAGGGAGGAGACCCGTAGACACTTCTGTGGAATGAGTTTGACACATGGTTTATGGGGACCTGGTGTGGGCTAAATATGAATGTGGGGAGAGTCAGATATGGCTCAATGGGAACCTGGTGTTGGTTAATATTAATATGGGGAGAGTCAGATCTGGCTCAATGGGAACCTGGTGTTGGCTAAATATGAATGTGGGGAGAGTCAGATCTGGCTCTATGGGAACCTGGTGTTGGCTAAATATTAATAATCTCACCCTTTCTATCTAAAATTATCTGCCAAAATGGTTGCCACCCCTACTACTAGCCTGTTCAACCTCTCTTTCGTGTCGTCTGTGATTCCCAAAGATTGGAAAGCAGCTGCGGTCATCCCCCTCTTCAAAGGGAGGGACACTCTTGACCCAAACTGCCACAGACCTATATCTATCCTACCCTGCCTTTCTAAGGTCTTCGAAAGCCAAGTCAACAAACAGATTACCGACCATTTCGAATCTCACCATACCTTCTCTGCTAAGCAATCTGGTTTCAGAGCTGGTCATGGGTGCACCTCAGCCACGCTCAAGGTCCTAAACGATATCTTAACCGCCATCGATAAGAAACATTACTGTGCAGCCGTATTCATTGATCTGGCCAAGGCTTTCGACTCTGTCAATCACCACATCCTCATCGGCAGACTCGACAGCCTTGTTTTCTCAAATGATTGCCTCGCCTGGTTCACCAACTACTTCTCTGATAGAGTTCAGTGTGTCAAAATCAGAGGGTCTGCTGTCCGGACCTCTGGCAGTCTCTATGGGGGTGCCACAGGGTTCAATTCTTGGACCGACTCTCTTCTCTGTATACATCAATGATGTCGCTCTTGCTGCTGGTGAGTCTCTGATCCACCTCTACGCAGATGACACCATTCTGTATACTTCTGGCCCTTCTTTGGACACTGTGTAACAACCCTCCAGGCAAGCTTCAATGCCATACAACACTCCTTCCGTGGCCTCCAATTGCTCTTAAATACAAGTAAAACTAAATGCATGCTCTTTAACCGATCGCTGCCTGCACCTGCCCGCCTGTCCAACATCACTACTCTGGACGGCTCTGACTTAGAATGCGTGGACAACTACAAATACCTAGGTGTCTTGTTTGACTGTAAACTCTCCTTCCAGACCCACATCAAACATCTCCAATCCAAAGTTAAATCTAGAATGGGCTTCCTATTTCGCAACAAAGCATCCTTCACTCATGCTGCCAAACATACCCTTGTGAACCTGACCATCCTACCAATCCTCGACTTTGGCGATGTCATTTACAAAATAGCCTCCAATACCCTACTCAACAAATTGGATGCAGTCTATCACAGTGCAATCCGTTTTGTCACCAAAGCCCCATACACTACCCACCATTGCGACCTGTACGCTCTCGTTGGCTGGCCCTCGCTTTATACTCGTCGCCAAACCCACTGGCTCCATGTCATCTACAAGACCCTGCTAGGTAAAGTCAGTTATCTCAGCTCGCTGGTCACCATAGCATCACCCACCTGTAGCACGCGCTCCAGCAGGTATATCTCTATGGTCACCCCCAAAACCAATTCTTTCTTTGGCCGCCTCTCCTTCCAGTTCTCTGCTGTCAATGACTGGAACGAACTACAAAAATCTCTGAAACTGGAAACACTTATCTCCCTCACTAGCTTTAAGCACCAACTGTCAGAGCAGCTCACATATTACTGCACCTGTACATAGCCCACCTATAATTTAGCCCAAACAACTACCTCTTTCCCTACTATATTTATTTTATTTATTTATTTTGCTCCTTTTCACCCCATTATTTTTATTTCTACTTTGCACATTCTTCCACTGCAAATCTACCATTCCAGTGTTTTACTTGCTATATTGTATTTACTTTGCCACCATGGCCTTTTTTTGCCTTTACCTCCCTTATCTCACCTCATTTGCTCACATCGTATATAGACTTGTTTATACTGTATTATTGACTGTATGTTTGTTATACTCCATGTGTAACTCTGTGTCGTTGTATGTGTCGAACTGCTTTGCTTTATCTTGGCCAGGTCGCAATTGTAAATGAGAACTTGTTCTCAACTTGCCTACCTGGTTAAATAAAGGTGAAGTAAAAAAAAAAATAATAATAATGTGAGGAGAGTCAGATCTGGCTCTATGGGGACCTGGTGTTGGCTAAATATTAATGTGGGGAGAGTCAGATCTGGCTCAATGGGAACGTAGTATGGGATAAATATTAAAGAGTAACTGTTATTGGTTCTAAAGGGTAGATCATCTTTCCATCCCCACCTCCCTCCTCCTTCTCCTTCATTCCTTTCCTACTGGTTTAATACTTCCCCTGTCTGAACTGTCCATCCGGGAGCTGTCCTGCAGTCTTTAGGGCTCAGAGGATGGGGAATGCAAAAGCCAGGCTAGGAGGGGGAAGGGAGGAGGTGAAGGGAGTGCAGGGTGATTGTGGGATTGGCGTGAGGGAGGAGTCAGGTGTCTGGGGTAAGGAAGGGGGGTGTTATTTTACGTCTGCTATATTAGGTATGGAAAAACATTCCCGAAACATTCACTAACTAACTCTGCAACCCAAAGAACAGCAACGTCAGGGCTCTACACATGCCAACACTACACGGCCAGGGAATGTAAAATTAGACTATGTGGAAATATATCTCAGTTCTGGTCCAGACAACAGGAGAGGCTGCAACCGGGTACGAATCAAATTGTATTTGTCACATACACATGGTTAGCAGATGTTAATGCGAGTGTAGCAAAATGCTTGTGCTTCTAGTTCTGACCATGCAGTAATATCTAACAAGTAACCTAACAATTTCACAACAACTACCTCATACACACAAGTGTAAAGGAATTAATAAGAATATGTACATAAAGATATGAGCATGAGCAATCAAATCAAATCAAATGTATTTATATAGCCCTTTATATAGCCCTTCGTACATCAGCTGATGTACAGAAACCCAGCCTAAAACCCCAAACAGCAAGCAATGAAGGTGTAGAAGCACGGTGACTAGGGAAAACTCCCTAGAAAGACCCAAACCTAGGAAGAAACCTAGAGAGGAACCAGGCTATGAAGGGTGGCCAGTCCTCTTCTAGCTGTGCCGGGTGGAGATTATAACAGAACATGGCCAACATGTTCAAATGTTCATAAATGACCAGCATGGTCAAATAATAATAATCACAGTAGTTGTAGAGGGTGCAGCAAGTCAGCACCTCAGGAGTAAATGTCAATTGGCTTTTCATAGCCGATCATTAAGAGTATCTCTACCACTCCTGCTGTCTCTAGAGAGTTGAAAACAGCAGGTCTGGGACAGGTAGCACGTCCGGTGAACAGGTCAGGATTCCATAGCCGCAGGCAGAACAGTTGAAACTGGAGCAGCAGCACGGCCAGGTAGACTGGGGACAGCAAGGAGTCATCATGCCAGGTAGTCCTGAGGCATGGTCCTAGGGCTCAGGTCCTCAGAGAGAGAGAAAAAAAGAGAGAAAGAGAGAATTAGAGAGAGCATACTTAAATTCACACAGGACACCGGATAAGACAGGAGAAGTACTCCAGATATAACAAACTGACCCCAGCCCCCCGACACATAAACTACTGCAGCATAAATACTGGAGGCTGAGACAGAAGGCGTCAGGAGACACTGTGGCCCCATCCGATGATACCCCCGGACAGGGCCAAACAGGAAGGATATAACCCCATCCAATCCCATTATATTTTTGACCTTCCTGTGACATCGGGTGTAGGTGTCCTGGAGGGCAGGTAGTTTGCCCCTGGTGATGCGTTGTGCAGACCTCACTACCCTCTGGAGAGCCTTGCGGTTGTGGGCGGAGCAGTTGCCATACCAGGCGGTGATACAGTCCGACAGAATGCTCTCGATTGTGCATCTATAAAAGTTTGAGTGTTTTTGGTGACAAGAAGCAGTATCTTAACATTCACAAAACTAAGCTAGAACAGCTGAGATAGGCCTCTATATACTCCAACACCACTGGGCCAAAAACCTGATGGAAATATGCATTTGTCCTGATTCGGACAACAGGAGAGGTGAGATGTGGAAAGTCAGTGTAACATAGCTGTGATGATGTAGTGTTTTAGGGAGTGTGTAGGAAACGGTGTCTAGGACCATGATGGAATGAGAGTTTCTTAACACTCTCGCCTCACCATGATTTAAAGTCCCAGTGCAGTCAAAAACATGATTTCCTGATAGAAATATTTTTACCATTATTTAACTTGGCAAGTCAGTTAAGAACAAATTCTTATTTTCAATGACAGCCTAGGAACTGCCTGTTCAGGGGCAGAACAACAGATTTGTACCTTGTCAGCTCTGGGATTTGAACTTGCAACCTTCCGGTTACTAGTCCAACGCTCTAACCACTAGGCTACCCTACCGGCCCAGGAAATATATATTTCCACACTATGAGGTTCGATTAATACTGTGACACTTTAAAAATGATGATAATGCCCTTTTAGTGTAAGAGCTGGGCCTGAGGTTAGAGCGTTGAGCCAGAAACCGAAAGCCTGCTTGTTTGAATCCCCAAGCTGACAAGGAGAAAAATCTGTCGATGTGACCTTGAGCAAGGCACTTAACCCTAATTGCTCCAGGGTCGCTGTTGATAATGGCTGACCCTGGACGTGACTCCACTCTCCAAGGGTGGCTCAGGGAGGGTTGGGATATGCAAAAAACACATTTCCAATTCACACATGCGTATAATACATATTTATATATTTGTGATATAGGACACATATACTGTAAGCACCCACCAAATTATTACATGTTTTATTAGCTGTTTGAAAAGACTGCTTGAAATGTTTGCCTGTTTTGGTGTGATGGGTTTTTGGCCTGCCTGGTGACATCACCAGGCGATAAATTAGTTAATAGACCAGTAAGAAAGATAGTTCCAAACCTCTCTGCCAATAACAGATAGTTGTCAGTTTTCCCCTTCAAACTCCCAGACAGTTACTTGAGAAATCAAATCAAAGTTTATTTGTCATGTGCGCTGAATACAACAAGTGTAGACCTTACAGTAAAATGCTTACTCACAGGCTCTAACCAATAGTGCAAAAAAGGTGTTAGGTGAACAATAGGTAAGTAAAGAAATAAAACAACAGTAAAAAGACAGGCTATATACAGTAGTGAGGCTATAAAAGTAGCGAGGCTACATACAGACACTGGTTAGTCAGGTGTTTCTTGCTAAGACGCTATTGTTGTTTATTTTTTTATTTACCATTTTAATTGAAAACATTCACAGTAAGGTACTTAATTCTTACCCAGAAAGTATTGGATAGTGATAAAAATGTCTGCATTAGACCTTGAATCCCTGCTAGACTGCAGTCACTGCTGGCACAGACCTAGCACATCTGTCCCAAATGGCACCCTATTGCTTATATAGTGCACTACTTTTGACCAGGGCCCATAGGGCTCTGCTCAAAAGTGGTGCACTATGTAGGGAATAGGGTGCCATTTGGGATGGAACCACATGTTTTTATGTTGAATTTCTGTCTTGAGTAAGCGATGATACATGTCTTTAATCAGAACACAGACTCGTCTCTAGTCTCTCTGACATTACCACCACTGGTAAGTGTGGTGGAGTGTGTGTGTGGTGAGTCTAGTGGGATATGATCAACTCAGGAAAATTGCAGTCTGGTACATAGCAATTTATCACAGGTTTTCCACAAACACACAAGACACACAAACATACACACTCAGCCACATAGTTTCCATTGCATGTACAGCATGCTGGTCCAGATTTAGTGCCCCCCGAAAATGGCTGGGTCTGCAAAAAAATGCTATTTCACCTGTAAAAATATGGTATTGACATTAATACACACACACACACACACATGCAGACTTTCCCCTATAGGTTCCGAGGTATGGTAATGTACTTGGGACACAGCATGTTAAAATGCCCCTCACGGGAAGACCTATACCTCTATTAACGTGTAGGGATAGGGTTATATGTATGATTTCTAGGTCTGTGAGGCTGATATTCAGGAATAACAAACAGTGGGTTTCCATGGAGATAACAGCAGGTCATTGTGGGATGTGGTCATAGTAAAGGAATGTTTTTGTGTGTCTCAGACAGTGAACTAGCTACCTGTAGAGTAATAGGACCAGGATCTAGATGAATGAATATAACAAGGTTTATAGTGACTGATGCTCTGGAATGGACAACAGTTTTGTTTTTTATAATAATTTATCATTATTTCATGTCTACATCAGTAGTGTCTGTTGTAAAATATTAGTTGAGAGAGAAAAACGATGATTGTTTTGTGTGATAATGGTGTATATTTTATTGTTATTGTCATTTGCAATAAGATACAATAATGCATCATCCAATAAAAGCACAAATAATTTGTGATATGTTGTAAAACAAAACAATAACCAATGTTATATAATTTGTGATATATTGTAAAACATAACAATAACCAATGTTATATAATTTGTGATATATTGTAAAACATAACAATAACCAATGTTATATAATTTGTGATATATTGTAAAACATAACAATAACCAATGTTATATAATTTGTGATATATTGTAAAACATAACAATAAACAATGTTATATAATTTGTGATATATTGTAAAACATAACAATAACCAATGTTATATAATTTGTGATATATTGTAAAACATAACAATAACCAATGTTATATAATTTGTGATATATTGTAAAACATAACAATAACCAATGTTATATAATTTGTGAAATATTGTAAAACATAACAATAACCAATGTTATATAATTTGCACATTTATACGTGTGTGTTGGATCAATGCATCTCCAAGCTGACTCTACAGTACTGTGATATATGAACAAGCCTCTGTGGAAGATGTTCTCAGGTAGAGACAGAGTTGAATGAATACCTGTTTCATACTCTGTTCAGACTATCTATGTGTTATAGATGTGTAGGACATGTGTAGGATCTAAATTTGTGCCAGTTTGCTACAGTGGGGAAATAATCATGCAGCAACAAGAAATGTGAATTATAATTGGATTATAATTCATGGACATTTTTGTAGCGGTTGATACATTTTTCATAAGGAAAATCAAGTTTGAAATGTACAAACTTCATAAGCCTTTTTAAACCTCAAATACATTATACGTTTTAAAATTCCTGCATTGCAGGAAAGCTCTCCTGCAACAGGGTGATCAAATTACAGTAGGACGTGGCTACAGTGAAACAATCAGACCAGCGCTACGTATATTAGCCTTATTGCTACTCTTGGAAGATTTAATTGAAATTGTATTGAGTCTCAAATTGTCTTTAAATAGAGTCTAGAAGACCTTTTCTGAGACCATGCGAGCATGAGGTTGTGTTCATGTGTTACCTAGCATGCGTCCAAGTGCACATCAGTGACGTGTTTGAGGAATGTGAGTTTCTACCATGTTTATAGCATGTGTGAACTAAATCTAACCCCATTTCCTCCTATTAAAAGTTGCCATATTTTGAGCGCACCACCATCATCTTTGATGAAATGGCCGACCATATGAGAATAACTCCCCTGAACAGAATCTGGGCACAGCTTCACTATTCTATTGGGAGCAGAAACTCATCAAACCACAATATCTCCAGTCCAGATCCTAAAATCCTTTTCTTGAATGAATATAATGAAAACGTTTATGTTGTGAAACTGCAAAATAGAGAAAAGAATATACTTTAGTATTCAATTCACACCGACATACTGTAGCTGTACATTATACATTAGTATTCAATTCACACCGACATACTGTAGCTGTACATTATACATTAGTATTCAATTCACACCGACATACTGTAGCTGTACATTATACATTAGTATTCAATTCACACCGACATACTGTAGCTGTACATTATACATTAGTATTCAATTCACACCGACATACTGTAGCTGTACATTATACATTAGTATTCAATTCACACCGACATACTGTAGCTGTACATTATACATTAGTATTCAATTCACACCGACATACTGCAGCTGTACATTATACATTAGTATTCAATTCACACCGACATACTGTAGCTGTACATTATACATTAGTATTCAATTCACACCGACATACTGCAGCTGTACATTATACATTAGTATTCAATTCACACCGACATACTGTAGCTGTAAATTATACATTAGTATTCAATTCACACCGACATACTGTAGCTGTACATTATACATTAGTATTCAATTCACACCGACATACTGTAGCTGTACATTATACATTAGTATTCAATTCACACCGACATACTGTAGCTGTACATTATACATTAGTATTCAATTCACACCAACATACTGTAGCTGTACATTATACATTAGTATTCAATTCACACCGACATACTGTAGCTGTACATTATACATTAGTATTCAATTCACACCGACATACTGTAGCTGTACATTATACATTAGTATTCAATTCACACCGACATACTGTAGCTGTACATTATACATTAGTATTCAATTCACACCGACATACTGTAGCTGTACATTATACATTAGTATTCAATTCACACCGACACACTGTAGCTGTACATTATACATTAGTATTCAATTCACACCGACATACTGTAGCTGTACATTATACATTAGTATTCAATTCACACCGACATACTGTAGCTGTACATTATACATTAGTATTCAATTCACACCGACATACTGTAGCTGTACATTATACATTAGTATTCAATTCACACCGACACACTGTAGCTGTACATTATACATTAGTATTCAATTCACACCGACATACTGTAGCTGTACATTATACATTAGTATTCAATTCACACCGACATACTGTAGCTGTACATTATACATTAGTATTCAATTCACACCGACACACTGTAGCTGTACATTATACATTAGTATTCAATTCACACCGACATACTGTAGCTGTACATTATACATTAGTATTCAATTCACACCGACATACTGTAGCTGTACATTATACATTAGTATTCAATTCACACTGACATACTGCAGCTGTACATTATACATTAGTATTCAATTCACACCGACATACTGTAGCTGTACATTATACATTAGTATTCAATTCACACCGACATACTGTAGCTGTACATTATACATTAGTATTCAATTCACACCGACATACTGTAGCTGTACATTATACATTAGTATTCAATTCACACCGACATACTGTAGCTGTACATTATACATTAGTATTCAATTCACACCGACATACTGTAGCTGTACATTATACATTAGTATTCAATTCACACCGACATACTGTAGCTGTACATTATACATTAGTATTCAATTCACACCGACACACTGTAGCTGTACATTATACATTAGTATTCAATTCACACCGACATACTGTAGCTGTACATTATACATTAGTATTCAATTCACACCGACATACTGTAGCTGTACATTATACATTAGTATTCAATTCACACCGACATACTGTAGCTGTACATTATACATTAGTATTCAATTCACACCGACACACTGTAGCTGTACATTATACATTTAAAGGTGCATGAATACAAAGCACGTGCTAAGGTACCATGCATCTGGCATGATGCCAAACCATATTGTTACGGTGCGTGAATGAGGACCCAAAAGCGAATTAACGTAAACAGAGCTTCTTTAATAACAAAACAAACGTAGGCTCAGATGGACCGGCAGATTCCGACAGGACAGGACAAGGTTGCAGCAAACATGACGATAGTCTGGTTCAGGCATGAATAACACAAACAAGAATCCGACAAAGACAGAAACAAAAACAGAGAGAGATATAGAGGACTAATCAGAGGGAAAAAGGGAACAGGTGGGAAAAGGGGTGACGAGGTAGTTAGGAGGAGACAAGGAACAGCTGGGGGAAAGAGGGGGAGAAAAGGTAACCTAATAACGACCAGCAGAGGGAGACAGGGTGAAGGGAAAGGACAGAAACAAGACACAACATGACAATACATGACAGTACCCCCCCACTCACCGAGCGCCTCCTGGCGCACTCGAGGAGGAAACCTGGCGGCAACGGAGGAAATCCTCGATCAGCGCACGGTCCAGCACGTCCCGAGAGGGAACCCAACTCCTCTCCTCAGGACCGTACCCCTCCCAATCTACTAGGTACTGATGACCACGGCCCCGAGGACGCATGTCCAAAATCCTACGGACCCTGTAGATGGGTTCGCCCTCGACAAGGATGGGGGGGGGGGGGGAGACGAGCGGGGGCGCGAAGAACGGGCTTGATACAGGAGACATGGAAGACCGGGTGGACGCGACGAAGATATCGCGGAAGAAGAAGTCGAACTGCGACAGGATTAATGATCTGAGAAATACGGAACGGACCAATGAACCGCGGGGTCAACTTGCGAGAAGCGGTCTTAAGGGGAAGGTTCTGAGTGGAGAGCCAAACTCTCTGACCGCGACAATATCTAGGACTCTTAGTTCTACGCTTATTAGCAGCCCTCACAGTCTGCGCCCTATAACGGCAAAGTGCAGACCTGACCCTCTTCCAGGTGCGCTCGCAACGTTGGACAAAAGCCTGAGCGGAGGGGACGCTGGACTCGGCGAACTGAGATGAGAACAGCGGAGGCTGGTACCCGAGGCTACTCTGAAAAGGAGATAGCCCGGTCGCAGACGAAGGAAGCGAGTTGTGGGCGTATTCTGCCCAGGGGAGCTGTTCTGACCAAGACGCAGGGTTGCGAAAAGAAAGACTGCGTAAGATGCGACCAATAGTCTGATTGGCCCGTTCTGCTTGACCGTTAGACTGGGGGTGAAAGCCGGAAGAGAGACTGACGGAAGCCCCAATCAAACGGCAAAACTCCCTCCAAAATTGAGACGTGAATTGCGGACCTCTGTCCGAAACGACGTCTGACGGAAGGCCATGAATTCTGAAAACATTCTCGATGATGATTTGTGCCGTCTCTTTAGCAGAAGGAAGCTTAGCAAGGGGAATAAAATGAGCCGCCTTAGAGAACCTGTCGACAACCGTAAGAATAACAGTCTTCCCCGCTGACGAAGGCAGTCCGGTGACAAAATCTAAGGCGATGTGAGACCACGGTCGAGAGGGAATGGGAAGCGGCCTGAGACGGCCGGCAGGAGGGGAGTTGCCGGACTTAGTCTGCGCGCAGACCGAACAAGCAGCCACGAAGCGACGCGTGTCATGCTCCCGGGTGGGCCACCAAAAACGCTGGCGAATGGAAGCAAGCGTACCCCGAACGCCAGGGTGGCCGGCTAACTTGGCAGAGTGAGCCCACTGAAGAACGGCCAGACGAGTAGGAACGGGAACGAAAAGAAGGTTCCTAGGACAAGCGCGCGGCGACGGAGTTTGAGTGAGTGCTTGCTTTACCTGCCTCTCAATTCCCCAGACAGTCAACCCGACAACACGCCCCTCAGGGAGAATCCCCTCGGGGTCAGTGGAGGCTACTGAAGAACTGAAGAGACGAGATAAAGCACCAGGCTTGGTGTTCTTAGAGCCCGGACGATAAGAAATCACGAACTCGAAACGAGCGAAAAACAGCGCCCAGCGCGCCTGACGCGCATTAAGTCGTTTGGCAGAACGGATGTACTCAAGGTTCCTATGGTCAGTCCAAACGACAAAAGGAACGGTCGCCCCCTCCAACCACTGTCGCCATTCGCCTAGGGCTAAGCGGATGGCGAGCAGTTCGCGGTTTCCCACATCATAGTTACGTTCCGACGGCGACAGGCGATGAGAAAAATACGCGCAAGGGTGGACCTTGTCGTCAGAGAGGGAGCGCTGAGAAAGAATGGCTCCCACGCCCACCTCTGACGCGTCAACCTCGACAACGAACTGTCTAGTGACGTCAGGTGTAACAAGGATAGGTGCGGATGTAAAACGATTCTTGAGGAGATCAAAAGCTCCCTGGGCGGAAACGGACCACTTAAAGCACGTCTTGACAGAAGTAAGGGCTGTGAGAGGGGCTGCCACCTGACAGAAATTACGGATGAAACGACGATAGAAGTTCGCAAAGCCGAGAAAGCGCTGCAGCTCGACGCGTGACCTAGGGACGGGCCAATCAATGACAGCTTGGACTTTAGCGGGATCCATCTTAATGCCTTCAGCGGAAATAACAGAACCGAGAAATGTGACGGAGGAGGCATGAAAAGAGCACTTCTCAGCCTTCACAAAAAGACAATTCTCTAAAAGGCGCTGGAGGACACGTCGAACGTGCTGAACATGAATCTGGAGTGACGGTGAAAAAATCAGGATATCGTCAAGGTAAACGAAAACAAAGATGTTCAGCATGTCTCTCAGGACATCATTGACTAATGCCTGAAAGACAGCTGGAGCGTTAGCGAGGCCGAAAGGAAGAACCCGGTATTCAAAGTGCCCTAACGGAGTGTTAAACGCCGTCTTCCACTCGTCCCCCTCCCTGATGCGCACGAGATGGTAAGCGTTACGAAGGTCCAACTTAGTGAAAAACCTGGCTCCCTGCAGGATCTCGAAGGCTGAAGACATAAGAGGAAGCGGATAACGATTCTTCACTGTTATGTCATTCAGCCCTCGATAATCTATGCAGGGGCGCAGGGACCCGTCCTTCTTCTTAACAAAAAAAAACCCCGCTCCGGCGGGAGAGGAGGAGGGGACTATGGTACCGGCGGCAAGAGCTACAGACAAATAATCTTCGAGAGCCTTACGTTCGGGAGCCGACAGAGAGTATAGTCTACCCCGGGGGGGAGTGGTTCCCGGAAGGAGATCAATACTACAATCATACGACCGGTGTGGAGGAAGAGAGGTGGCCCTGGACCGACTGAACACCGTGCGCAGATCGTGATATTCCTCCGGCACCCCTGTCAAATCACCAGGCTCCTCCTGTGAAGAAGAGACAGAGGAAACAGGAGGGATAGCAGACATTAAACATTTCACATGACAAGAGACGTTCCAGGAGAGGATAGAATTACTAGACCAATTAATGGAAGGATTATGACAAACTAGCCAGGGATGGCCCAAAACAACAGGTGTAAAAGGTGAACGAAAAATTAAAAAAGAAATGGTTTCGCTATGATTACCAGAAACAGTGAGGGTTAAAGGTAGCGTCTCACGCTGAATCCTGGGGAGAGGACTACCATCCAGGGCGAACAAGGCCGTGGACTCCCTTAACTGTCTGAGAGGAATGTCATGTTCCCGAGCCCAGGTCTCGTCCATAAAACAGCCCTCCGCCCCAGAGTCTATTAAGGCACTGCAGGAAGCTGACGAACCGGTCCAGCGTAGATGGACCGACAAGGTAGTGCAGGATCTTGAAGGAGAGACAGGAGTAGTAGCGCTCACCAGTAGCCCTCCGCTTACTGATGAGCTCTGGCTTTTACTGGACATGAAGTGACAAAATGACCAGCAGAACCGCAATAGAGACAGAGGCGGTTGGTGATTCTCCGTTCCCTCTCCTTAGTCGAGATGCGGATACCTCCCAGCTGCATAGGCTCAGCACCCGAGCCGGCAGAGGAAGATGGTAGTGATGCGGAGAGGGGGGCAACGGAGAACGCGAGCTCCTTTCCACGAGCTCGGTGACGAAGATCAACCCGTCGCTCAATGCGAATAGCGAGTTCAATCAAGGAATCCACGCTGGAAGGAACCTCCCGGGAGAGAATCTCATCCTTTACCTCTGCGCGGAGACCCTCCAGAAAACGAGCGAGCAAAGCCGGCTCGTTCCAGCCACTGGAGGCAGCAAGAGTGCGAAACTCAATAGAGTAGTCTGTTATGGATCGATTACCTTGACATAGGGAAGACAGGACCCTGGAAGCCTCCTCCCCAAAAACAGATCGATCAAAAACCCGTATCATCTCCTCCTTAAAGTCCTGATACTGGTTAGTACACTCAGCCCTTGCCTCCCAGATTGCCGTGCCCCACTCACGAGCCCGTCCAATAAGGAGAGATATGACGTGGGCGACACGAGCAGTGCTCCTGGAGTAAGTGTTGGGCTGGAGAGAAAACACAATATCACACTGGGTGAGGAACGAGCGGCATTCAGTGGGCTCCCCAGAGTAACACGGCGGGTTATTGATTCTGGGCTCCGGAGATTCGAAAGCCCTGGAAGTGGCCGGTGGATCGAGGCGGAGATGGTGAACCTGTTCTGTGAGGTTGGAGACTTGGGTGGCCAGGGTCTCAACGGCATGTCGAGCAGCAGACAATTCCTGCTCGTGTCTGCCTAGCATCGCTCCCTGGATCTCGACGGCTGAGTGGAGAGGATCCGAAGTCGCTGGGTCCATTCTTGGTCGGATTCTTCTGTTACGGTGCGTGAATGAGGACCCAAAAGCGAATTAACGTAAACAGAGCTTCTTTAATAACAAAACAAACGTAGGCTCAGATGGACCGGCAGATTCCGACAGGACAGGACAAGGTTGCAGCAAACATGACGATAGTCTGGTTCAGGCATGAATAACACAAACAAGAATCCGACAAAGACAGAAACAAAAACAGAGAGAGATATAGAGGACTAATCAGAGGGAAAAAGGGAACAGGTGGGAAAAGGGGTGACGAGGTAGTTAGGAGGAGACAAGGAACAGCTGGGGGAAAGAGGGGGAGAAAAGGTAACCTAATAACGACCAGCAGAGGGAGACAGGGTGAAGGGAAAGGACAGAAACAAGACACAACATGACAATACATGACACATATAGCTAATTGTTACTCATATGGTAATTGGCTAACTCCTTTAATTACTCTAATAATGTACAAACATTTATGTAGAATAACAAAGCATATTACACTAGAAACAGTAACAAAACTACAGTATTGTATATTTTACAATTCGTTTGCATGACGCACAAGCAAAGTAATACAGCTGACGGCATACATGAAAGGCATTGCAATTTGTGTGAGTAAATCCAACCAACCAACATTGATATGTAAGCAACTCTATCAATAACAAGATTATCATCACTAGCTAAATGCTTGAATCGAACTTACAAACAAATATTTTCAGAAGTACCAGAAAGCTCCACTAGGTGGCGAATAACACCATGGAACACAATGAAAATCCATCTTAACCATTGTAATAAAATAATCTGTTGCCTTCTAACAGGATGGCAGCACACTTATTTCAAACGGAGAGGAAAGCACTTTTGAAGAGCAACCAGGCATCCTCTACTGATGGGATGAGGTCAATATCCTTCAGGCAATGAGACAATGATCGCTGAGATCCTGGATCCTGGTTGAGGTGTATTTAGAGGACAAGTTGGTCAGGATGATATCTAAGAGGGTGCCCATGGTTACGGATTTAGGGTTGTACCTTGATAATTTGTGTGAGATTGAGGGCATCTAGTTTAGATTGTAGGGCGGCCGGGGTGTTAAGCATGTCCCAGTTCAGGTCACCTAATAGTACGAACTCTGAAGATAGATGGGGGGCGATCAATTCACATATGGTGTCCAGGGCACAGTTGGGGGTCTATAACAAGTGGCAACGGTGAGAGACTTGTTTCTGGAAAGGTGGATTTTTAAAAGTAGAAGCTCGAATTGTTTGGGCACAGACCTGGATAGTATGACAGATGTCTGCAGGCTATCTCTGTAGTAGGTACCATTTAAGCCAGGTGAGGTCACCGCATGTGTGGGTGGTGGAACAAAAGGGCTAGCTAAGGCACATTGAGCAGGGCTGGAGGCTCTACAGTGAAATATGACCAAAATCACTAACCAAAACAACAGTAGACAAGGCATATTGACATTAGGGGGAGCTATGTGTAGCCAAGTGATCATAGAGTCCAATGAGTAGCTAGGCGAGTTGGAGGCATGGCGATTCAGACAGCTAGCAGGCCGGGGCTAGCAGGCTAGCAGACAGGCCTCAGGGGGACGTCGCAACGGAAGAGCCTGTAGAAACCCCCTCGGACGGTTACGTCGGCAGACCAGTCGTGATGGATTGGTGGGGCTCCGTGTCGGCAACAAAGGGTCCAGGCCAATTGGAAAAAGAGGTATTGAAGCCCAGGAATTGTCTGATGGATCTCTTCGGGCTAGCCGGGAGATGGGCTTAGCTCAAGGCTAGTTCCAGGCTAACTGGTGCTTGCTTCGGGACAGAGACGTTAGCCAGGAGTAGCCACTCGGATAGCAGCTAGCTAGCTGCAATGATCCGGAGTAAAGTTCAGAGCTTGCAGTAGGAATCAGGAGATGTGGTAGAGAAAAAGCAGTCCGATATGCTCTGGGTTGATATTGCGCTGTGCAGACTGGCAGGAATTGACCGGGCTGAGGCTGGCAGATGTCAGAGTTAACGGTGATGACCGCTAGCAGTGGCTAACTGACTACTAGATAGTAGCTAGTTAGCTGGCTAGCCTCTGAAGGGCGTTGCGTCACTGTCTGTCACCTCAACATTTTCTCTCGACCTGTGTGTAGCTACGTTGGAAACTTTCATTCATAGGCTAGGTTATAACAACCTCTTGATGGTTCTAGGGAAATTTTGAGTATCACGTAGTAGCCTAAACCTATCAATGTTACATTGAACTGGGTAAATGGAATATGAATGACAGTCATACAATATACTGTAATAGAAAAAACACCATGCTCATGAAAAAAATTATTATCCTCGCTCATCATAAATGGCACTGACTGCCACTGGTTCCTGCCTATAGCTGTTGGCAGAAGAGTAACAGTTGCTAGCTGTCCGGGTGCTCTACTGTGAGGGTAGTGTCTGGTGTTTAGCTCTTTGTCAGACATACCAGCTTATAGTCTAGTCTCCTGGAGAAATCTTTCTCTCTCTCCCTCCCTCCCTGTTTATCTACCTCTGTTTTTCTCTCGTCATTCTCTCTGCCTCTCTCAACCTCCTGCCCAAACATCCTCTTTTCAGCCAGAACAGGTATCCAGGAATCTTAACAGTGTTTTGTCCAGGAGACACGGCTGAGCGACCGAGCGGCCAAGCAGTGTTTGACTGTTTGGGAGATTCACAGGTTCGTTGTTGAAGATGAGGCATGAAGATAAATCCACTCTCCATGTGCTGATTTGCAGCCCAAGAGAAGTGTTCAGGAGTTCATAAATCTATCAGCTTTCGTCATTTGAAAATATTTGGAGGCACAGCAAGAGGAGTGTTTTTCTGAGCATCATTTTGGCTGATCTTATTCTCCTGATCAAGCCCTCACAGAGATTTTCTCCTCTCCTCAGCGTTAACTTACTTTCCCTCCCAGCCCTATGGTGTGTGTGTGTGTGTGTGTGTGTGTGTGTGTGTGTGTGTGTGTGTGTGTGTGTGTGTGTGTGTGTGTGTGTGTGTGTGTGTGTGTGTGTGTGTGTGTGTGTGTGATGTCATTATGGGTGTAGAGAAATGCTTGTGTTCCTAGCTCCAACAGTGCAGTAGTATCTAACAATTCACAACAATACACACAAAAAAATAAAAAATAAATGGAATTAAGAAATATATAAATATTAGAACGAACAATGTCGGAGTGGTATTGACTAAAATTCAGTAGAATATAAAAAGGAATACAGTGCATTCGGAAAGTATTCAGACCCTTTGACTTTTCCACATTTTGTTAGGTTACAGCCTTATTCTTAATTGTTTTATTTTTACCCCTTTTTCTCCCCAATTTCGTGGTATCCAATTGTTGTAGTAGCTACTATCTTCTTTCATCGCTACAACTCCCGTACGGGCTCGGGAGAGACGAAGGTTGAAAGTCATGCGTCCTCCAATACACAACCCAACTGCTTCTTAACACAGCGCGCATCCAACCCGGAAGCCAGCCGCACCAATGTGTCGGAGGAAACACCGTGCACCTGGCGATGAGACAAGGACACCCCTACCGACCAAGCCCTCCCTAACCTGGGCGACACTAGGCCAATTGTGCGTCGCCCCACGGACCTCCCGGTCGCGGCCGATTACGACAGAGCCTGAGCGTGAACCCAGGGACTCTGATGGCACAGCTGGCGCTGCAATACAGCGCCCTTAACCACTTAAACATAAATGATTCTTCATCAATCTACACTAGAGGTCGACCGATTATGATTTATCAACGCCGATACCGATTAATCGGCCAATTTAAAAATATATTTTTTATTTGTAATAATGACAATTACAACAATACTGAATGAACACTTATTTTAACTTAATATAATACATCAATAAAATCAATTTAGCCTCAAGTTGGTTTAAATAATGCAAAAACAAAGTGTTGGAGAAGAAAGTAAAAGTGCAATATGTGCTATGTAAGAAAGCTAACGTTTCAGGTCCTTGCTCAGAACATGAGAACATATGAAAGCTGGTGGTTCCTTTTAACATGAGTCTTCAATATTCCCAGGTAAGAAGTTTTAGGTTGTAGTTACTATATGACTTATAGGACTATTTCCCTCTATACCATTTGTATTTCATTAACCTTTGACTATTGGATGTTCTTATAGGCACTTTAGTATTGCCAGTGTAACAGTATAGCTTCCTTCCCTCTCCTCGCTCCTCCCTGGGCTCGAACCAGCAACACAATGACAACAGCCACCATCGAAGCAGCGTTACCCATGCAGAGCAAGGGAAACAACCATCCCAAGGCTCAGAGTGTCCTTGAGTGTCCTTGAGTGGCCCACCCTGAATGTCCTTGAGTGGCCCACCCTGAGTCTGGACAAAGGAGCTGATAGTGGACTATTGGAAAAGGTGGGCCGAACAGGCCCCCATTAACATCAACAGGGCTGTAGTGTCCACATCACCAACAAACTATCATAGTCCAAAACACACCAAGACAGTCCCCCTCAGGAGACTGAAAAGATTTGAGAGCATCCTGACCGTTTGCATCACCACCTGGTATGGCAACTGCTCGGCATCTGACCGCAAGGCACTACAGGGGGTAGTGCTTATGGCCCAGTACATCACTGGGGCCAAGCTTCCGGCCACCCAGGACCTATCTACTAGGCGGTGTCAGAGAAAGGCCCCAAAAAATTGTCAAAGTCACCCAAATCATAGACCGTTCTCTCTGCTACCGCACGGCAAGTGGTAATGGAGCGCCAAGTCTAGGATCAAAAGGGTACGCAACAGCTTCTAAGCTTCTACCCCCAAGGCATAAGACTGCTGAACAATTAATCAAATGGCCACCCAGACTATTTACATCAACCCCCCCCCCCCCCCCCCCTTTGTTTTTACACTGCTGCTACTCGCTGTTTATTATCTAAGCATAGTCACTTTACCTCTACTGTACCCACACATTTTCTTTTACTAATTACCTCGACTAACCTGTATCTCTGAACATTGACTCGGTATGTCATGTACTGTCATGTTGTGTCTTGTCTCTGTCCTTTCCCTTCACCCTGTCTCCCTCTGCTGGTCGTTGTTAGGTTACCTTTTCTCCCCCTCTTTCCCCCAGCTGTGCCTTGTCTCCTCCTAACCACCTCGTCACCCCTTTTCCCACCTGTTCCCTTTTTCCCTCTGAATAGGTCCCTATATCTCTCTCTGTTTCTGCTCCTGTCCTTGTCGGATTCTTGTTTGTTGTGTTTCATGCCTGAACCAGACTATCGTCATGTTTGCTGTAACCTTGTCTTGTCCTGTCGGAATCTGCCGGTCCGTCTGAGCCTACCTATGTTTGGTAATTAAAGAAGCTCTGTTTAAGTTAATTCGCTTTTGGGTCCTCATTCACGCACCGTAACACGGTACTGGTACCCCTTGTATATAGCCTCATTATTGTTATTTTATTGTGTTACTTGATTTTTTTAAATATATATATATATATATATTTTTACTTTAGTTTATTTATAAATATTTTCTTAACTCTATTTCATGAACTGCATTGTTGGTTAAGGGCTTGTAAGTAAGCATTTCACGGTAAGGTTGTATATGTAGTATTCGGCGCATGTGACATATAACATTTTATTTGAACCCGATCAAACATCTCTGGAGAGGTGTGAAAATAGCTGTGCAGAGACGCTCCCCATCCAACTTGACAGAGCTTGAGAGGATCTGCAGAGAAGAATGGGAGAAACTCCCCAAATACAGGTGTGCCAAGCTTGTAGCGTCATACCCAAGAAGACTCGAGGCTGTAATCGCCGCCAAAGGTGCTTCAACGAAGTACTGAGTAAAGGGCCTGAAAACTGTGATATCAGTTTCTTTTTGTTTTGTTTTGCAAAAAAATCTAAAAAACTGTTTTTGCTTGTAATTACAGGGTATTGTGTGTAGATTGATGAGAAAAAAACAAACGATCTGATCAATTTTAGAATAAGGCTGTAAAGTAACAAAATGTAGAAAAAGTCAAGGGGTCTAAATAATTTCTGAATGCACTGTATCTAAATGAAGTACCATGCTTAGTCCATATATCTAATAAAGTGCTTAGTCCATATACGGTATCTAAATAAAGTACCATGCTTAGTCCATATATCTAATAAAGTACCATGCTTAGTCCATATATCTAAATAAAGTACCATGCTTAGTCCATATATCTAAATAAAGTACCATGCTTAGTCCATATAATGTATCTAAATAAAGTACCATGCTTAGTCCATATACTGTATCTAAATAAAGTACCATGCTTAGTCCATATATCTAATAAAGTACCATGCTTAGTCCATATATCTAATAAAGTGCTTAGTCCATATACTGTATCTAAATAAAGTACCATGCTTAGTCCATATATCTAATAAAGTGCTTAGTCCATATACTGTATCTAAATAAAGTACCATGCTTAGTCCATATATCTAATAAAGTACCATGCTTAGTCCATATATCTAAATAAAGTACCATGCTTAGTCCATATATCTAAATAAAGTACCATGCTTAGTCCATATACTGTATCTAAATAAAGTACCATGCTTAGTCCATATATCTAATAAAGTACCATGCTTAGTCCATATATCTAATAAAGTGCTTAGTCCATATACTGTATCTAAATAAAGTACCATGCTTAGTCCATATATCTAATAAAGTACCATGCTTAGTCCATATACTGTATCTAAATAAAGTACCATGCTTAGTCCATATATCTAAAAAAGTACCATGCTTAGTCCATATACTGTATCTAAATAAAGTACCATGCTTAGTCCATATATCTAATAAAGTACCATGCTAAGTCCATATATCTAAATAAAGTACCATGCTTAGTCCATATATCTAAATAAAGTACCATGCTTAGTCCATATATCTAAATAAAGTACCATGCTTAGTCCATATATCTAAAAAAGTACCATGCTTAGTCCATATATCTAATAAAGTACCATGCTTAGTCCATATACTGTATCTAAATAAAGTACCATGCTTAGTCCATATATCTAAAAAAGTACCATGCTTAGTCCATATATCTAAAAAAGTACCATGCTTAGTCCATATATTTAATAAAGTACCATGCTTAGTCCATATATCTAAAAAAGTACCATGCTTAGTCCATATACTGTATCTAAATAAAGTACCATGCTTAGTCCATATATCTAAATAAAGTACCATGCTTGGTCCATATATCTAATAAAGTGCTTAGTCCATATACTGTATCTAAATAAAGTACCATGCTTAGTCCATATATCTAAAAAAGTACCATGCTTAGTCCATATACTGTATCTAAATAAAGTACCATGCTAAGTCCATATATCTAAATAAAGTACCATGCTTAGTCCATATATCTAAATAAAGTACCATGCTTAGTCCATATATCTAATAAAGTACCATGCTTAGTCCATATATCTAAATAAAGTACCATGCTTAGTCCATATATCTAAATAAAGTACCATGCTTAGTCCATATATCTAAATAAAGTACCATGCTTAGTCCATATATCTAAAAAAGTACCATGCTTAGTCCATATATCTAAAAAAGTACCATGCTTAGTCCATATATCTAAAAAAGTACCATGCTTAGTCCATATACTGTATCTAAATAAAGTACCATGCTAAGTCCATATATCTAAATAAAGTACCATGCTTAGTCCATATATCTAAATAAAGTACCATGCTTAGTCCATATATCTAATAAAGTACCATGCTTAGTCCATATATCTAAATAAAATACCATGCTTAGTCCATATATCTAATAAAGTACCATGCTTAGTCCATATATCTAATAAAGTACCATGCTTAGTTCATATATCTAAATAAAATACCATGCTTAGTCCATATATCTAAATAATATACCATGCTTAGTCCATATTTCTAATAATGACGAGATTCAGAATAGTATTTTTTTTCTGGCCATTTTGAGCCTGTAATTGAACCCACAAATGCTGATGCTCCAGATACTCAACTAATCTAAAGAAGGCCAGTTTTATTGCTTCTTTAATCAGAACCACAGTTTTAGCTGTGCTAACATAATTGCAAAAGAGTTTTCTAATGATCAATTAGCCTCTTAAAATTATAAACTTGGATTAGCTAACACAACATGACACTGGAACACAGGAGTGATGGTTGCTGATAATGGGCCTATGTAGATATTCCATTAAAAAACAGTCGTTTCCAGCTGCAATAGTCATTTACAACATTAACAATGTCTACACTGTATTTCTGATCAATTTGATGTTATTTCAATGGACAAAAAAATGTGTTTTTCTTTAAAAAAAAAGGACATTTCTAGATGACCCCAAACTTTTGAACGGTAGTGTATCTAATTAAAGTGCCATGCTTAGTCCATATATCTAATTGAAGTTGCATGATCAGTCCATATATCGAAATAAAGTACCACGCAGTCCATAAAGGTTCAAGGTTAAATACAGTACCATGCTCAGTCCAACCAGCCCCTCAGGCTGAGGACAGAGGGTTCCTCCAGCAGACGGTTGATCCAGAGAGGAACCCCTCCGTAGTCCAGTTCTTGGGGTACCCCTGGGTTGCCACACACTGACCTGCAGACACTCAGCACCAGAGCGAGAGACAGGGCCAGCACGGACTGCAGCACAGCCATGGATAACCTGGGACTGATAATAGTAACAATAATAGTGATTTTTATGAAATATATTATATATAAATACACAGACCTGCAGCTGCAGACACTTAGCACCAGACCCAGCCAGAGACCTAGGGCCACTATATACCGCACCGTGGCCATGGAGATAGTTTAGATTACCTGGGAATAATAATTATATTAATGAAATACATATGCACATCCTCAGACCAGGACCAGACCCAGCACCATGAACACACTACAGCCATGGACACAGCAACTTTAATGATCTGCTTTAGCAAAATTAACACAACACTTCTACAGCAAGAAGCTACGGCCTGTGACTCCTGGAGAGACTGTTGTCACAGCATGAGACACCAACCAGTGACTACGTTTTCGTCACTTAAGATCTCAATACTGTAATACAGTACAGGCATTCATGCAACTTTTTTCCCTCATTTCTTGCTGTGCAGACATACATCTGCCTTGGACAGAGAGGAATGTGTGTCTGTATTTTTCCACGTGCACAGCTGCAGCGTCTTAATAATGCACAGTGGATAGCTTTTACTCTCACACCCACACACACAGGCTTGCTCACACACACACATGCATACATGCTCGCTCCCACACACATAATACACACATAATACACACAAAAATGGCAGACTGCATCATCCTTACAAGTCAACTGGACTTAATCTTCATATCTCATTGAGTTAGGGGAAGATTGGGTTAAAGTACAGTCATTCACATCCACACCACTGCCTGTTAGTCAGAAGATGAAATGCCCACCTTTAAAGGTATAACTCACTACAGTACAATTACAGTGGAATTACTCATCTATGAATAAAATAATTTCTGTCCAACTTCAAATTGCATAAACTCACTAACTCACCCCAGGTAAATGAAGGAAACAGAGTAGACATACTTGTTTTAGCTGTGGTAGAACAGGTGTAGTTCTGGCTTGTGGTTGTTTGTATTCCTGAGCTGTTCTCTTTACAGTATAAACATGTAGTCGAAGACAGTAGAGGTGGTCATCGGTCTGTCTCTGCACCAGAGTTGTGGACTTGAGTCACATGACTTGGAGTCTAATTTGAGTCCCAATTTTGATGATTTGACACTCAACTTGAAGGGAAATAAAATAACCTGAGACTTGACTTTGACTTGAGACTGATGACTTGAAATGATCTAACCAGGTTTTGTAACGTTTGTAATTCAATTTGTGTCACAGACTCCGTGGATTATTCTCTAAGCAGCCAGAGTCAGTAGCCTCAGCATCGCAAAAAAAAAAAAAAAACGCGCAACAGATTGGCTAGTGAAACGCACACTCGGCCCTCTGATTGGACCAGCAAACTGTCAATAAGCTTTACTTATTAAGCTTGCATAATGGAGTTTTAAGTTCCTCGGCATACACATCACAGACAAACTGAATTGGTCCACCCACACAGACAGCATCCCACACAGACAGCATCGTGAAGAAGGCGCAGGAGGCTGAATAAATTCGGCTTGTCACCAAAAGCACTCACAAACTTCTACAGATGCACAATCGAGAGCATCCTGGCGGGCTGTATCACCGCCTGGTACGGCAACTGCTCCGCCCACAACCGTAAGGCTCTCCAGAGGGTAGTGAGGTCTGCACAACGCATCACCGGGGGCAAACTACCTGCCCTCCAGGACACCTACACCACCCGATGTTACAGGAATGCCATAAAGATCATCAAGGACAACAACCACCCGAGCCACTGCCTGTTCACCCTGCTATCATCCAGAAGGCGAGGTCAGTACAGGTGCATCAAAGCTAGGACCGAGAGACTGAAAAACAGCTTCTATCTCAAGGCCATCAGACTGTTAAACAGCCACCACTAACATTGAGTGGCTGCTGCCAACACACTGACTCAACTCCAGCCACTTTAATAACGGGAATTGATGGGAAATTATGTAAAATATATCACTAGCCACTTTAAACAATGCTACCTAATATAATGTTTACATACCCTACATTATTCATCTCATATGTATACGTATATACTGTACTCTATATCATCTACTGCATCTTTATGTAATACATGTATCACTAGCCACTTTAACTATGCCACTTTGTTTACATACTCATCTCATATGTATATACTGTACTCGATACCATCTACTGTATCTTGCCTATGCCACTCTGTACCATCACTCATTCATATATCTCTATGTACATATTCTTTCTCCCCCTACACTCCCACTATAAGACAGTCGTTTTGGAATTGTTAGTTAGATTACTTGTTGGTTATTACTGCATTGTCGGAACTAGAAGCACAAGCATTTCGCTACACTCGCATTAACATCTGCTAACCATGTGTATGTGACAAATAAAATTTGATTTGATTTGATTTAGGCGCGTCTCCAACAGCGCCTGCCAAACTCCAGCCAGTGGAGCACTTTGTTCTCTTGTTAAAATGTTTGCAATGGCTTACACACTTTTAAATACATATGTGGTCAATCTATATTCCACTAAAATTCTACAACAATTTTTTGCGTTTCATCATTCCATCCCTGCACCGTTTATTGCAGCACATCGACATTTCTGTTTCATGTTTGACATTTTCAGTGACCATTTCTTACCCACTGAGTGGGCGCGGTGTTTTGTGCACATGAACGTTTGCAAGACTCATGGGATATAAGTTATGTTTATTGAATTCAATATATGGTTTCCTTTGTTCATATTTCCCAAATTCCAAGGTTATGTCGGAGTTCCGTGTATCTATGTCCCGTCTCTATCATTCTGGTTATGCGTATTAGGAACGCGTGCGCCTAAAAAGCTCTGCATGGTCAATCTGTTATCTGCATTGGCAGTGCAGCATTTACCGTGAATCGGTGATACCGCCTGCAGACGTCAGGGCATTCATACTTCTTGCTCGTCGCTGAGTAGCAGCAGTAAATTGTGAAGGAATTTGTCAAGGAAGTGAGTTTGTGTTTAGACAGGACCTCCCGCCCCCACCTACCGTTGACCAATCATATCAATACGGAGCTATAAGGAGCCTTCCACATTGTTATATAATTTGCGAGTCTCACAGCGATGCGGTACAGAGCTCAATTTGTCACACCCGCCATACAGATCATTCGACCACATTTTTTCAGATCAAGCATACGTTGGCTTTTAGTGCGCATAGAAATAGGCTATGTGGCCTTCACCCCACGCATTGGATTCAGTTGAATAAGATAAAATGATGGTTGCATGTATAAATGTTGATGACATATCATTAATAATCATTCATTCTGATTAAGATGGATGTGGACATTTCTATTTCCATTGTAGAACCAGTTTATTGGTTGTAATTGCCAATTGTGTAAATTTATGGTTAAGGGCAGGGCGTGCTTACAAGTACCAGTTTGAGCTCCTGTTATGCTGGTTAAGACAGGCAGCCCAATTCTGATTATTTTCCCACTAATTTGTCTTTTGACCAATCACATCAGATCTTTTTTAGATGTGATTTGATTGGTCAAAATATCGATTTGTGGGGGGAAAAAAATCAGAATTGGGCTGCCTGGGTAAACACATCCATAGACAGATTCTGTTTATTTTTCCTTTAGATAGGACAGATTGATGCTGAGTTCAAAACAACAGGGAACTTGGAAATCTCAGACTTCCGACTTCAGTGCAATCAAGACAACTGGGAACTCGGAAAAAACAAGCTCCGACTGGGAAAAATTGTTTCCAACTCGGAATTCCAATTTGGGAACTCGACATTCTAACCTGAAGATTACTGACGTCATGATATGACCTCGTAGATTTCCCAGATGTTCTGAACACACCAGAAGCCTGATGCAAAGGCTACTTCTTTTGGGCTATTCCCCATGGATATTGAGTAGATCTGCTTGTATATTTTGTATGATATGGTGCTTTCACCATTGGATCACCAAGACCTGTAAATAATGTGTGTGTGTGTGTGTGTGTGTGTGTTTGTGTCAGGTGCGTGAATGAGGACCCAAAAGCGAATTAACAAAACAGAGTTTCTTTAATGACGAAACACACGTGACAATACATGACAGTTTGTGTGTGTGTGTGTTCAGGATGCCGGAAGTATTTAAACACACTGCCAAATACGTTCCTGAGGTACACAGGCAAGATCCTTGACTTCCTCGATACCCTTCACTTTCTCTCTCTCTCTCTCTCTCTCTCTCTCTACTCTCTCTCTCTCTCTCTCTCTCTCTACTCTCTCTCTGCTCTCTCTCTCTCTCTCTCTCTCTCTCTCTCTCTCTCTACCTACTTTCACTCTCTCTCTCTCTACTTTCGATCTCTCTCTCTCCACTCAGACAACACCCTATAGTAACTGTCTATCCTGCAACATTTGGTGGAAACATGTTATCTAAAATGAAGAGAGAGAGCGAGAGAAGGGGGAAACAGTTATAGAGGATAGAGGGAGAAAGACATGTCTGATATCATGGCATGGGGTTTGAATTATAATCTGGTCAAGTTTTCAAAGGCTGCATGCCATCAGGATCAGGTGCTCTTCGGAGTGCCCTTAATCCCCATGCACTGTACTTCATCAATATGCAAAGGGACAATCTCTGGAATTATGATCAAGGCAACAGGCCCAGGTTTTGTGCGTGAATGTGTATGTGTGCATCTTTTGTGCGTCTCAGCTGCGTACAATGGAAATATTCCAGCGCTTTCCAGGGTTACTGCTGGTAGCTATGGGGACAAAGGGAGAGAGAAAAACGGTAGGACAGAGGGAGGGAGAGGGAGGAGGGTAGAGAAGAGGAAGGCAGTGGGGATAGAGAGACGAAGGGAGGGGTTGGAGAGAGGGAGGGAATGGAAGAGGGCAATCTTGTTGGGGATTAAGGGAGAAAGGGAGGTTGGGAGGACCGAGGGAGTGAGTAGAAAGAGAGGGTGGGGACTGAGGGAGAGAAGGAGAAAGAGAGGGTGGGGACTGAGGGAGAGAAGGAGAAAGAGAGGGTGGGGACTGAGGGAGAGAAGTAGAAAGAGAGGGTGGGGACTATGGGAGAGAAGTAGAAAGGGAGGGTGGAGACTGAGGAAGAGAAGGAGAAAGAGAGGGTGGGGACTGAGGAAGAGAGGGAAAGAGAGGGTGGGGACTGAGGAAGAGAGGGAAAGAGAGGGTGGGGACTGAGGAAGAGAGGGAAAGAGAGGGTGGGGACTGAGGAAGAGAGGGGAAGAGAGGGTGTGGACTGAGGGAATGGGTAGAAAGAGAGGGTGGGGACTGAGGAAGAGAGGGAAAGAGAGGGTGGGGACTGAGGAAGAGAGGGAAAGAGAGGGTGTGGACTGAGGGAATGTGTAGAAAGAGAGGGTGGGGACTGAGGAAGAGAGGGAAAGAGGAGTGTGGGAACAGAGCGATAGAGAGAGAAAAAGACACAGAAGGAGCACCCCCTAGCACAAACAGATATCATAACACCACCATCAGTTCCACAGTGTCTGTGTGTGTGTGGCTGTGTGTGCACATGTGTACATGTATAAGCACTTTGCCCAACCCTCTGAGTGTCAGACATGCTGTTTCTGTCTATGTTGCCAGAGGAAGAATCAAAGGGTTTCACATGACAGCCTCCTCAGGGGAACAGTGTCATCATAGGTCTGACATAATTTCACCCAGTTTAGCTATGACTACTAAAACAGGGGACTATTATGGTGAGCAGAGGACTGAAATAGGGGACTAAAGGGGGAACTATAATGTGTATTGTTATTTGGGGACTAAAAGAGGGGGCTAAAATGGAGGATTATTAATAGGGGGCTAAAATGGAGGATTATTAAGAGGGGGCTAAAATGGAGGATTATTAATAGGGGGCTAAAATGGAGGATTATTAATAGGGGGCTAAAATGGAGGATTATTAATAGGGGGCTAAAATGGAGGATTATTAATAGGGGGCTAAAATGGAGGATTATTAAGAGGGGGCTAAAATGGAGGATTATTAATAGGGGGCTAAAATGGAGGATTATTAATAGGGGGCTAAAATGGAGGATTATTAAGAGGGGGCTAAAATGGAGGATTATTAAGAGGGGGCTAAAATGGAGGATTATTAAGAGGGGCTAAAATGGAGGATTATTAATAGGGGGCTAAAATGGAGGATTATTAATAGGGGGCTAAAATGGAGGATTATTAAGAGGGGGCTAAAATGGAGGATTATTAATAGGGGGCTAAAATGAAGGATTATTAATAGGGGGCTAAAATGGAGGATTATTAATAGGGGGCTAAAATGGAGGATTGTTAATAGGGGGCTAAAATTGAGGATTATTAATAGGGGGCTAAAATAGAGGATTATTAATAGGGGGCTAAAATTGAGGATTATTAATAGGGGGCTAAAATGGAGGATTATTGATAGGGGGCTAAATAGGGCACTATTATTATGATATCGGATTCTTTTGATCTACAATAATATGTTTAATTATGAGCTGTAATGTTACTGAGGGAAAGTTTGATGAGAAAAGCAGTTACTGCTTTTTGATAAACATATACAGAGTGCAAACTGATGCTTGACAGAGAAACAAGAATGAGGAACTTCACAAAAAGTTTTGGAATCATAATTTGTCAAATCTTTTCCTTGGTAACAGAAACTTAGGTCCATATTGGCAGAGTTTCACAATAACATTGTTATGAAATAGATTTGTCTGTCTGGTTTATAATTGAATGAAAGATATTTCAAAAACCTTGACTGATCTTTTAAAGCTGTGGCCTATGTTAGGACAGACTGCCAACAGGTAGCACATACCATTCTAGGCTACTACACACACACACACACACACACACACACACACACACACACACACACACACACACACACACACACACACACACACACACACACACGCTAATGGCTTTTCCATAAACAAAAGCTTGAAATGAGGAAACCTTCCATTGCCTCTTGGCCAGGTTCTTTCAGTCTTTTCACCAGCAGGCAGCCAATGAGAGCCAACTAACCACTAGAATAAGTTACTCTGTCAAACAACCACAAGCACTCACCTACTTCTTTATTCAGTGATGCTAAAATCTTAAATGTGTCTCTAAACTCCAGCATTTCGGATTCGAGATCTAATGTTTCATATGAGTTGACAGTACAGAATTCCTCCTTTAATTTGAAGGCATTTTCATGCGTACATTTGAAGTCTGAAGTTCACATACACCTTAGCCAAATACATTTAAACTCAGTTTTTACCCTTACCACTGCTACAAGGTCCCTATTTTAGAATGACATAATCAAATGTGTTGTAGACAAAACAATGAAAAGAGCTGTCTGGTAGCCACAATAAATAGACACCACTTTGTAGCTGAATAAATCATGGCATGTATAGATTTTTTTCCTCTTGACTTGAGACTTGATTTAAAAACTTGTGATTCAACTCAACTTAACTTGCACTTAGAATGCATGACTTGGACTTTACTCGACCCGGTCTACTTGAGACTCGACTTGAGATTCGGACCTTGTAACTTGAAACATGAATATGACTCAAATAATAGTGACTAGGTCCCACCTCTGGTCTGCACCGATGAGCATATAATAGTGGTTGGTGGTAAGCGTGTGTGTGTGTGTGTGTGTGTGTGTTCAGGAAGCCGGAAGTATTTAAGCACACTGCCAAATATGTTCCTGAGGTACTCAGGCAAGGTCCTTGACCTCCTCGATACCCTCCAGTTTCTCTCTCTTTCTCTCTCTCTACTCTCTCTCTGCTCTCTCTCTCTCTACCATCTCTCTCTCTCTACCTACTTTCACTCTCTCTCTCTACTTTCGGTCTCTCTCTCCCCCTCTTTCTCTTCTCCCTCTTTCCACTCAGACAACACCCTATAGTAACTGTCTATCCTGCAACATTTGGTGGAAACATGTTATCTAAAATGAAGAGAGAGAGCGAGAGAAGGGGGGAAACAGTTATAGAGGATAGAGGGAGAAAGACATGTCTGATATCATGGCATGGGGTTTGAATTATAATCTGGTCAAGTTTTCAAAGGC
The DNA here is from genome assembly GCF_057628025.1 of Oncorhynchus mykiss. Lineage (NCBI taxonomy): Eukaryota > Metazoa > Chordata > Actinopteri > Salmoniformes > Salmonidae > Oncorhynchus > Oncorhynchus mykiss. The sequence continues at coordinate 63,620,155 of NC_143028.1, read as the reverse complement.
TGCATGCCATCAGGATCAGGTGCTCTTCGGAGTGCCCTTAATCTCCATGCACTGTACTTCATCAATATGCAAAGGGACAATCTCTGGAATTATGATCCAGGCAACAGGCCCAGGTTTTGTGCGTGAATGTGTGTGTATGTATGCATCTTTTGTGCATCTCAGCTGCGTACAATGAAAATATTCCAGCGCTTTCCAAGGTTACTGCTGGTAGCTATGGGGACAAAGGGAGAGAGAAAAACGGTAGGACAGAGGGAGGGAGAGGGAGGAGGGTAGAGAAGAGGAAGGCAGTGGGGATAGAGAGAAGAAGGGAGGGGTTGGAGAGAGGGAGGGAATGGAATGGAAGAGGGCGATCTTGTGGGGGATTAAGGGAGAAAGGGAGGTTGGGAGGACCGAGGGAGTGAGTAGAAAGAGAGGGTGGGGACTGAGGGAGAGAAGGAGAAAGAGAGGGTGGGGACTGAGGGAGAGAAGTAGAAAGAGAGGGTGGAGACTGAGGAAGAGAGGGAAAGAGAGGGTGGAGACTGAGGAAGAGAGGGAAAGAGAGGATGGGGACTGAGGAAGAGAGGGAAAGAGAGGGTGGGGACTGAGGAAGAGAGGGAAAGAGAGGGTGGGGACTGAGGAAGAGAGGGAAAGAGAGGGTGTGGACTGAGGGAATGGGTAGAAAGAGAGGGTGGGGACTGAGGAAGAGAGGGAAAGAGAGGGTGTGGACTGAGGGAATGGGTAGAAAGAGAGGGTGGGGACTGAGGAAGAGAGGGAAAGAGAGGGTGGGGACTGAGGAAGAGAGGGAAAGAGAGGGTGGAGACGGAGGAAGAGAGGGAAAGAGAGGATGGGGACTGAGGAAGAGAGGGAAAGAGAGGGTGGGGACTGAGGGAATGGGTAGAAAGAGAGGGTGGAGACTGAGGAAGAGAGGGAAAGAGAGGGTGTGGACTGAGAAAATGGGTAGAAAGAGAGGGTGGGGTCTGAGGGAGAGAAGTAGAAAGAGAGGGTGGAGACTGAGGAAGAGAGGGAAAGAGAGGATGGGGATTGAGGAAGAGAGGGAAAGAGAGAATGGGGACTGAGGAATAGAGGGAAAGAGAGGGTGGGGACTGAGGGAATGGGTAGAAAGAGAGGATGGGGACTGAGGAAGCGAGGGAAAGAGAGGGTGGGGACTGAGGGAATGGGTAGAAAGAGAGGGTGGGGACTGAGGAAGGGAGGGAAAGAGAGGGTGGGGACTGAGGAAGAGAGGGAAAGAGAGGATGGGGACTGAGGAAGAGAGGGAAAGAGAGGATGGGGACTGAGGGAATGGGTAGAAAGAGAGGGTGGGGACTGAGGAAGAGAGGGAAAGAGAGGGTGGGGACTGAGGAAGAGAGGGAAAGAGAGGATGGGGACTGAGGAAGAGAGGGAAAGAGAGGATGGGGACTGAGGGAATGGGTAGAAAGAGAGGGTGGGGACTGAGGAAGAGAGGGAAAGAGAGGATGGGGACTGAGGAAGAGAGGGAAAGAGAGGATGGGGACTGAGGAAGAGAGGAAAAGAGAGGGTGGGGACTGAGGGAATGGGTAGAAAGAGAGGGTGGGGACTGAGGAAGAGAGGGAAAGAGAGGGTTTTGACTGAGGAAGAGAGGGAAATAGAGGATGGGGACTGAGGAAGAGAGGGAAAGAGAGGATGGGGACTGAGGAAGAGAGGGAAAGAGAGGGTGGAGACTGAGGAAGAGAGGGAACGAGAGGGTGTGGACTGAGGAAGAGAGGGAAAGAGGAGTGTGGGAACAGAGCGATAGAGAGAGAAAAAGACACAGAAGGAGCACCCCCTAGCACAAACAGATATCATAACACCACCATCAGTTCCACAGTGTCTGTGTGTGTGTGGCTGTGTGTGCACATGTGTACATGTATAAGCACTTTGCCCAACCCTCTGAGTGTCAGACATGCTGTTTCTGTCTATGTTGCCAGAGGAAGAATCAAAGGGTTTCACATGACAGCCTCCTCAGGGGAACAGTGTCATCATAGGTCTGACATAATGTCACCCAGTTTAGCTATGACTACTAAAACAGGGGACTATTATGGTGAGCAGAGGACTGAAATAGGGGACTAAAGGGGGAACTATAATGTGTATTGTTATTTGGGGACTAAAAGAGGGGGCTAAAATGGAGGATTATTAATAGGGGGCTAAAATGGAGGATTATTAAGAGGGGGCTAAAATGGAGGATTATTAATAGGAGGCTAAAATGGAGGATTATTAATAGGGGGCTAAAATGGAGGATTATTAAGAGGGGGCTAAAATGGAGGATTATTAATAGGGGGCTAAAATGGAGGATTATTAAGAGGGGGCTAAAATTGAGGATTATTAAGAGGGGGCTAAAATGGAAGATTATTAAAGGGGGGCTAAAATGGAGGATTATTAAGAGGGGGCTAAAATGGAGGATTATTAATAGGGGGCTAAAATTGAGGATTATTATTGGGGGGCTAAATAGGGCACTATTATTATGATATCGGATTATTTTGATCTACAATAATATGTTTAATTATGAGCTGTAATGTTACTGATGGAAAGTTTGATGAGAAAAGCAGTTACTGCTTTTTGATAAACATATACAGAGTGCAAACTGATGCTTGACAGACAAACAAGAATGAAGAACTTCACAAAAAGTTTTGGAATCATAATTTGTCAAATCTTTTCCATGGTAACAGAAACTTAGGTCCATATTGGCAGAGTTTCACAATAACATTGTTATGAAATAGATTTGTCTGTCTGGTTTATATTTGAATGAAAGATATTTCAAAAACCTTGACTGATCTTTTAAAGCTGTGGCCTATGTTAGGACAGACTGCCAACAGGTAGCACATACCATTCTAGGCTACTACACACACACACACACGCACACACACACACACACACACACACACACACACACACACAGCCAACTAACCACTAGAATAAGTTACTCTGTCAAACAACCACAAGCACTCACCTACTTCTTTATGCAGTGATGCTAAAATCTTAAATCTGTTTCTATACTCCAGCATTTCGGATTCAAGATCTAATGTTTCATATGAGTTGACAGTACAGAACTCCTCCTTTAATTTGAAGGCATTTTCATGCGCAAGTCGGAAGTTCACATACACCTTAGCCAAATACATTTAAACTCAGTTTTTACCCTTACCACTGCTACAAGGTCCCTATTTTAGAATGACATAATCAAATGTGTTGTAGACAAAACAATGAAAAGAGCTGTCTGGTAGCCTCAATAAATAGACACCACTTTGTAGCTGAATAAATCATGGCATGTATAGATTTTTTTCCTCTTGACTTGAGACTTGATTTAAAAACTTGTGATTCAACTCGACTTAACTTGCTCTTAGAATGCATGACTTGGACTTTACTCGACCCGGTCTACTTGAGACTCGACTTGAGATTCGGACCTTGTGACTTGAAACCTGAATATGACTCAAATAATAGTGACTAGGTCCCACCTCTGGTCTGCACTGATGAGCATATAATAGTGGTTGGTGGTAAGCGTGCGTGTGTGTGTGTGTGTTTGTGTGTGTGTGTGTGTGTTCAGGATGCCGGAAGTATTTAAACACACTGCCAAATACGTTCCTGAGGTACTCAGGCAAGGTCCTTGACCTTCACTTTCTCTCTCTTTCTCTCTCTCTACTCTCTCTCTGCTCTCTCTCTCTACCATCTCTCTCTCTCTACCCACTTTCACACTCTCTCTCTCTCTGTACCTACTTTCACTCTCTCTCTCTCTCTCTACCATCTCTCTCTCTCTACCTACTTTCGCTCTCTCTCTCTCTACTTTCGCTCTCTCTCTCCCCCTCTTTCTCTTCTCCCTCTTTCCACTCAGACAACACCCTATAGTAACTGTCTATCCTGCAACATTTGGTGGAAACATGTTATCTAAAATGAAGAGAGAGAGCGAGAGAAGGGGGGAAACAGTTATAGAGGATAGAGGGAGAAAGACATGTCTGATATCATGGCATGGGGTTTGAATTATAATCTGGTCAAGTTTTCAAAGGCTGCATGCCATCAGGATCAGGTGCTCTTCGGAGTGCCCTTAATCTGCATGCACTGTACTTGTATTTTTCAAAACTCCAACACTTTTTCCAATTGCTTGGAAACAATACACATAAAGCTAAGATTTTGATCATTGAACTAAAATCACCTGTTCAAAATGACACAACTTGACATCCAAGTATTACCATTTCAAAATGCAATTCACACATTACATCTGAAATGACTGTCTATTAATTTCACTACAATGATCTAACTATCAATTGATACAACTGCTCAAAATTATAAGTAACTGTTGCGTTACTCTTAATGTATAGTTTTATGGAAACTGACTAACAATATTCCATGTTTAGATCATGAAAGTGTCAGGATATCAAGATCCATTGACATCAATTACCGTGGAACATGAACCAATTGGACTACATTATCTATGGATGTAATAGTTCATCATCATTCTTTATCAGACACTGTTTCTATGTCCCATGTACCACTTTTCCAGACCATGTTTTCAGATTTAACATTACTGTACACTCACCGGCCACTTTATTAGGTACACCTATCTAGTACTGGGTAGGACCCACTTTTGCTTCCACAACAGCCTGAATTATTCATGGTGTTGTATGTTAAGAGATGCCATTCTGCACACCACTGTTTTAAACAGCTGTTATTTGAGGATTTGTGGCCTTTCTGTTGGCTTGAATGAGTCTGGACATTCTCCTCTGACCTCTCTCAATAACAAGGTGTTTTTGCCCACAGAAATGCAGCTCACTGAATGTGTTTTGTTTATCGCACCATTCTCTGAAAACTCTAGAGACTGTAGTGCGCAAAAATCCCAGGAGGGAAGCTGTTTCTGAGATGCTGGAATCACCATGTGTGGCATCAACAATCATACCATTCTCAAATGGTGCAAGCATGGTTTCAGGCACAACCACAATTTACCACCCTGTACTTACCCCATACTCTCCTTTTAACCCGATAGGAATTTTTCTCCACATGGAGGTGAATGGTATATTGTAGGCGCCCTCATGAACAAGCCGCCCTTCTCCAGGCCATGGATGATGCACGCAATGACATCACGGCAGACCAGTGTCAGGCCTGGATTCGCCATGCCCGAAGATTCTTCCCAAGATGTTTGGCCAATGAAAACATCCATTGTGATGTGGATGAGAACCTGTGGCCAAATCCACAAGACAGGGTTGATGGAAATATAGAAGTACAGTAATCAGTCCTTTGTTTTGTTTTTTACAGTAAGCCAGGTGAGGAACACTGCAGCTGACGTTTTACTGTAGTTAAAAAAAAATTGTAGCTAATTATTTTTGCATTTCATCAATACATTTCAGATTTTGTTCAATGATTCCACTGTGCCTGTAGTATTCTCTCTACTAGTTATTTTACAGTGATGTATTTACGTGTAGTAGCATAATGAAAAATGTATCACATATTTTGTACTACAATATTTAATGACTGTATGAACAACTACACAGTGAAACTATCTGTATCTTGTGTGTGGGTGATCTAAATGAATGTTCCTATGGTATTTCATGATAAATGAGTTATTTTAACCAATTATTCTGCAAGTGTAAGGTTTCTTTAAAGATATGAATGCACAATGCAATGTTTTGAACATTGGGCAGCCTGTGTTACAAGTGATGACCGTTTTGAGTTTTGTGTCCAGAGTTTTGAAAAATGACCACAAGGTTCTGAAATTAGTGCCAAAGTGATTCCGAAAAACTGTAATCCGAGTAAAAATTGACAATTGCCAGTTGGTCAGTGTATGCTCGGAGTACACATCCTGGTAATCCATCTGGGCCTGCAGCCTTGTGAATGTTGACCTGTTTAAAGGTCTTATTCACATTGGCTATGGAGAGTGTGATAACACAGTCATCCGGAACAGCTGGTGCTCTCATGCATGTTTCAGTGTTGCTTGCCTCAAAGCAAGCATATAAGTGATTTAGCTTGTCTGGTAGGTTTATGTCACCGGGCAGCTCGCGGCTGCGCTTCCCTTTGTACTCTTTAATAGTTTGCAAGCCCTGCCACATCCGACTAGTGTCGAAGGGGGTGTGATACGATTCAATCTTAGTCCTGTATTGGCGCTTTGCCTGTTTGATGGTTCGTCGGAGGGTACAGCGGAATTTCTTATAAGCGTCCAGGTTAGAGTCCCGCTCCTTGAAAGCGGCAGCTCTACCCTTTAGCTCAGTGCGGATGTTGCCTGTAATCCATCGCTTCTGGTTGGGGTATGTATGTACAGTCACTGTGGGGACGACGTCATGAATGCACTTATTGATGAAGCCAGTGACTGATGTGGTGTACTCCTCAATGCCTATGAGGTACAGTCCCCTCATAATAAATATATGATATGGTGTATAGAGACAAATAAAAAATGGAGAAAAAATATATACATACGTAGGGGAGTGTAGGTCGACAGCAACAGTACCATGCAATATTCACTTTTCACACCAAAAACATTAATTCAAGTTTAGTACAGTAACCAAGTATTGCTCATGCTCATTTTCAGGGTTTTACCCATATGTGTAACGATTGAGAGGTAACAGCTGGAACAAGACTTGAACCAGCAACCTTGTGATTACAAGAGACAGAGTGATAGAGGGAAAAGTCATAAAGTATAACAGTATACAGTGAAGGAGAGCCAGTACAGGCTGAGAAAGAGCCAATGTGAAAGGACCATAGTTTTTCTACAGGCAGACAAAGAGTGAAGTTATGGCTGTCTGCCTACTTTAAATTAAAACCTCTCTCTCTTTCCTCTCTCACTCTCTCTCCCCCTCTTTCTCTCTCTCTCTCTCTCTCCATGTGGTACCTATTCCCCTGCCCAGACCCTCCAAAACTGTACTGCCTATATCCCCACCCTTATCTCCTCCACTCTCTCCTCAGTCTCCCATTCCCCTCCATATGTACCCCAGCCAACCCTCCCACTCTCTCCATCAGCGCTGTCAGATAGTTGGGTGTGTACAGTATGTGAGTGGTAGCACTAAATCACCAGCAGTCTGCTCATATACAGCTGATGAGGTCATACATCATCAACAGACAGATAACTGTCTCTGATCTGATGTTAGAACACGTGCACTGACACATAAAGACACACATGCAATCCAGATGTAATTCTCTTCTAACTGCTGTGTTGCAGAAAGACAGAGCTGCCTCATATCTGAGCAGTGCGATGTCTTCTGGATGATTTCCAGTCCTTATGGTTCCAGTTCCACTAAGTTCTATGAGTTCTACAGTCTGTCCAGACCTCTGCTTTCTCTCTGCTGCTGTCCAACTTTACTCTGTTCTAAATGGGCGATTCCACTGTAGCAGAATGATCCTGAGACAGATTTTTCTCTTAAAAAAATGTATGTCAAACTAAACCAACAATGGCAAAGTTAGGCAAACCATAGAACAGAACACAAACCTATGCACAAGGATGACTTAACAATTTCCAAAAACACATTTTATTTTTTTTACAAAAACATTTAGAAATTTAACAAAAACACATTTACTTGAAAACCAGTGCAGAAATGGTTAAAAGTAGTCTTTGTGCATGAAGTTGTATGGTTTGTTTAACTTTGCAATCATTGTTTGTTTTTTTAACATACATTTTTTTCACAGAGAAATCTGTGTTCAGCATCATTCTGTTACCATGGAATTGCAAAGTTCCAGCACATCTTCAGCTAAAGATAGCCAATCCAAGCATAAAACACTTGCCATTGTCAGTCCTGCAACTCCATGAGTCACCACCAGATATTTTAGCTCAACCCTCAAAAGGTTATCAAAATGTTTAAATTCAACAACAAAAAACACCCTCCTCACTGTGTGAATCAGATGTGTTTATGATTTAATCATACACCAGGGCCCTCCCTCTTATTGCGGCTAGAGGGCGCCATTTCGATATGCACTAGTCTAGCATAGAATGTGGGTGTGTAGAATGGTCATTCCCATTGAGTGTTGTTCTATTCAGAATCTTTCATGTTCTATTCAATGCATTTCTATGATTTGGCATTATCAATCAGGCAGGAATAGTTCCCATGGTTACACTGTTTAATGTTTCTGCCACTCTGAGAGGCTTTTCACCACCAACATCTGTCTTGTGTGAATATGTGTGTGTGTGTGTGTGTGTGTGTGTGTGTGTGTGTGTGTGTGTGTGTGTGTGTGTGTGTGTGTGTGTGTGTGTGTGTGTGTGTGTGTGTGTGTGTGTGTGTGTGTGTGTGTGTGTGCATACATGTGTATGTAAAAATATGCATGTGTGCATGTATGTGTGTGTGCGTACATGCATAAGTGTGAAAACGTGTAAATGTGTGGGTATGGAACACATCTGGGACATGGTCCAGACTCAGTCAAACACACTTCTTGATGATATGTGTGTGATTTCTGGGCCTGTGTCTCTTACATCCCAAACAGGATGTGAACAGAATATAGCTCTGCAGGACCACTATCAAACTTTGGTCGTCTATGAGCCTCAAGACCACTTTGGCCCACTGAGCTAAAGTCTAGGCAACGTAGGGATTATATTAGGGGACTAACAGTCTTTTGTAAATTGTGAAATGTTAAATTAATTTAGTCATTTCTGCAAATACATAAAATTCCAGTTTCGCTGTGACGAGAACCCAAAAGACAACGTTTACCGATTCAGGCAATGAATTTCCTGCAGAGCAGCTGAAGCAGCTGTGTGATGTGATGAAGAGACATCTGTTTTGGGTATAGCGGTATGTCTGACCCTCAGGCTCTCTGGTTCCGGTTACTAAAGGAGCCACTGAGTCTACCAACCAACCTCACAGAAGAAAGAAAAAATGTCCATCGTACCCTTGAGGTGTGTGTATCTGGTAACCAAGCAAGTTAAGAGAAATGGGAAAATAGAAAATATAGCAAGGGAGAGAGATTGAGAGACACACACACACACAGAGAGAGGGACACATAAAGAGAGTGTTAGTTGGATAAAGATGCACTAAAACCAAACAGCCCTATAAAGCTGTAATATGGACGTATTTGTCCAGAGTTGAGGTTGACCGATTATGATTTTTCAACTCCGATACCGATACAGATTATTGGAGGACCAAAAAAAGCCAATAACGATTAATTGGCAGATTTTTTATATTTATTTGTAATAATGAAAATTACAACAATACTGAATGAACACTTGTTTTAACTTAATATAAATATAACTTAATATAAAATATATAATATAACATATAAAATCAATTTAGCCTCAAATAAATAATGAAACATGTTCAATTTGGTTTAAATAATGCATAAACAAAGTGTTGGAGAAGAAAGTAAAAGTGCAATATGTGCCATGTAAAAAAGCTAACGTTTATTAAGGTCCTTGCTCAGAACATGAGAACATATGAAAGCTGGTGGTTCCTTTTAACAAGTCTTCAATATTCCCAGGTAATAAGTTTTAGGTTGTAGTTAATATAGTATTTATGTGACTATTTCTCTCTATACCATTTGTATTTCATATACCTTTGACTATTGGATGTTCTTATAGGCACTCTAGTATTGCCAGTGTAACAGTATAACTTCTGTCCCTCTCCTCGCTCCTACCTGGGCTCGAACCAGGAACACATCGACAACAGCCACCCTCGAAGCAGCATTACCCATGCAGAGCAAGGGGAACAACTACTCCAAGTCTCAGAGCGAGTGACGTTTGAAACGCTATTAGCACGCGCACCCCTCTAACTAGTTAGCCATTTCACATCAGTTACACCAGCCTAATCTCGGGAGTTGATAGGCTTGAAGTCATAAACAGCTCAATGTTTGAAGCACAACGAAGAGCTGCTGGCAAAACGCACAAAAGTGCTGTTTGAATGAATGCTTACGAGCCTGCTGCTGCCTACCACCGCTCAGTCAGACTACTCTATCAAATATCAAATCATAGACTTAATTATAACATGATAACACAGAGAAATACGAGCCTTTGGGCATTAATATGGTCGAATCGCAAAACTATAATTTTGAAAACAAAACGTTTATTATTATCGCATATACCCTGACTCTGCGTGCAATGAACGCAAGAGAAGTGACACAATTTCACCTGGTTAATATTGCCTGCTAACCTGGATTTCTTTTAGCTAAATATGCAGGTTTAAAAATATATACTTCTGTGTATTGATTTTAAGAAAGGCATTGATGTTTATGGTTAGGTACACGTTGGAGCAACGACAGTCCTTTTTCCACGAATGCCCACCGCATCGAATATATGCAACGCAGGACACGCTAGATAAACTAGTAATATCATCAACCATGTGTAGTTAACTAGTGATTATGATTGATTGATTGATTGATTGTTTTTCATAAGATTAGTTTAATGCTAGCTAGCAACTTACCTTGCCTTCTTACTGCATTCGCGTAACAGGTAGGATCCTCGTGGAGTGCAATGAGATGCAGGTGGTTAGAGCGTTGGACTAGTTAACTGTAAGATTGCAAGTTTGAATCCTCCAGCTGACAAGGTAACATTCTGTCGTTCTGCCCCTGAACAAGGCAGTTGCCGTACCGTTCCTAGGCCGTCATTGTAAATAAGAAGGTGTTCTTAACTGACTTGCCTAGTTAAATAAAGGTGTAAAAAAGAAAATACAAAAAAAAATTGGCCAAATCGGTGTACAAAAATACAAATTTCCGATTGTTATGAAAACTTGAAATCGGCCCTATTAATCGGCCATTCCGATTAATCGGTCGACCTCTATTCCAGAGTGGGTCAAAGACACTTAGAGAAACACACCGGCTGGGAGGACAGAAGGAGGGGTGCTGGTGGCTTTGGGGTGTTGAACAAAAAATACCAACACTGAAATAACTAATGTACTATATGTAATATACACAATCACTGACTGTTTCTGTTCACCATGAAGGGACATGACATCTGGTCCACCATACCAGGGCGCTTATATCATGGACCTCTTCAGAGTCTCCCTCAAATTAAAACAAAACGTTATAAAAACTACAATATGAGACAAAGCTGCTCTGTTAAGAATGAGAATAGCGGGACTAGCCAGGCCCTGTTACAGGGACAAACACATTCCAAGAGTTCGGAGGGAGAAGTGTTGTGTAATAATATCTCTGTAGGGATGTCCTGAGGGGAAAGCCGTGTAAAATGATATCTGTGATTCTGAATGTGTTTCAGAAGGAAGAGTGAATTCTAAATTCCACTGTGGATCTGGGCGTGTCCCAGCATCACAGTGATGGGATAAAGACCTATAGAATGAGAAGGTCATTAGAATTGAGAGGGGAGGTCACCCCCCCCCCCCCTCTCTCTCTCTCTCTCTCTCTATATATATATATATATATATATATATATATATATATATATATATATATATAAACTCAGCAAAAAAAGAAGCGTCCTCTCACTGTCAACTGCATTTATTTTCAGCAAACTTAACATGTATAAGTATTTGTATGAACATAACAAGATTCAACAACTGAGACAAAAAACACAGACATGTGACTGACAGAAATGGAATAATGTGACTCTGAACAAAGGGGGGTCAAAATCTAAATTAACAGTCAGTATCTGGTGTGGCCACCAACTGCATTAAGTACTGCAGTGCATCTCCTCCTCATGGACTGCACCAGATTTGCCAGTTCTTGCTGTGAGATGTTACCCCACTCTTCCACCAAGGCACCTGCAAGGTCCTGGACATTTCTGGGGGGAATGGCCCTAGCCCTCACCCTTCAATCCAACAGGTTCCAGACGTGCTCAATGGGATTGAGATCCGCGCTCTTCCCTGGCCATGGCAGAAAACTGACATTCCTGTCTTGCAGGAAATCACGCACAGAACGAGCAGAATGGCTGGTGGCATTGTCATGCTGGAGGGTCATGTCAGGATGAGCCTCCAGGAAGGGTACGGGTACCACATGAGGGAGGAGGATGTCTTTCCTGTAGCGCACAGCGCTGAGATTGCCTGCAATGACAACAAGCTCAGTCCGATGAGGCTGTGACACACCGCCCCAGACCATGACGGACCCTCCATCTCCAAATTGATCCCGCTACAGAGAACAGGCCTTGGTGTAACCCTCATTCCTTCAACGATAAAACGTGAATCCGACCATCACCCCCGGTGAGACAAAACCGTGAGTCGTCAGTGAACAGCACTTTTGCCAGTGGTCCAGCGACGGTGGGTTTGTGCCCAATGGCGACGTTGTTGCCGGTGATGTCTGGTGAGGACCTGCCTTACAACAGGCCTACAAGCCCTCAGTCCAGACTCTCTCAGCCTATTGCGGACAGTCTGAGCACTGATGGAGGGATTGTGCGTTCCTGGTGTAACTCGGGCAGTTGTTGTTACCATCCTGTACCTGTCATTTTTGGATGTACCGATCCTGTGCAGGTGTTGTTACACATGGTCTGCCACGGCGAGGACGATCAGCTGTCCGTCCTGTCTCCCTGTAGCGCTGTCTTAGGCGTCTCACAGTACGGATATTGCAATTCTAGGCCCTGGCCCCATCTGCAGTCCTCCTCAGATTCAGTAGAAAGGCCTCTTTAGTGTCCTAAGTTTTCATAACTATGACCTACCGTCTGAAAGCTGTTAGTGTCTTAACAACCGTTCCACAGGTGCATGTTCATTAATTGTTTATGGTTCATTGAACCAGCATGGGAAACAGTGTTTAAATCCTTTACAATGAAGATCTGAAGTTCGTTGGATTTTTACGAATAATCTTTAAAAGACAGGGTCCTGAAAAAGGGAGGTTTCTTTTTTTGCTGAGTTTATACAGTGCCTTGCGAAAGTATTCGGCCCCCTTGAACTTTGCGACCTTTTGCCACATTTCAGGCTTCAAACATAAAGATATAAAACTGTATTTTTTTGTGAAGAATCAACAACAAGTGGGACACAATCATGAAGTGGAACGACATTTATTGGATATTTCAAACTTTTTTAACAAATCAAAAACTGAAAAATTGGGCGCGCAAAATTATTCAGCCCCTTTACTTTCAGTGCCTCAAACTCTCTCCAGAAGTTCAGTGAGGATCTCTGAATGATCCAATGTTGACCTAAATGACTAATGATGATAAATACAATCCACCTGTGTGTAATCAAGTCTCCGTATAAATGCACCTGCACTGTGATAGTCTCAGAGGTCCGTTAAAAGCGCAGAGAGCATCATGAAGAACAAGGAACACACCAGGCAGGTCCGAGATACTGTTGTGAAGAAGTTTAAAGCCGGATTTGGATACAAAAATATTTCCCAAGCTTTAAACATCCCAAGGAGCACTGTGCAAGCGATAATATTGAAATGGAAGGAGTATCAGACCACTGCAAATCTACCAAGACCTGGCCGTCCCTCTAAACTGTCAGCTCATACAAGGAGAAGACTGATCAGAGATGCAGCCAAGAGGCCCATGATCACTCTGGATGAACTGCAGAGATCTACAACTGAGGAGGGAGACTCTGTCCATAGGACAACAATCAGTCGTATATTGCACAAATCTGGCCTTTATGGAAGAGTGGCAAGAAAAAAGCAATTTCTTAAAGATATCCATAAAAAGTGTTGTTTAAAGTTTGCCACAAGCCACCTGGGAGACACACCAAACATGTGGAAGAAGGTGCTCTGGTCAGATGCAAAACGTTATGTTTGGCGTAAAAACAACACAGCTGAACACACCATCCCCACTGTCAAACATGGTGGTGGCAGCATCATGGTTTGGGCCTGCTTTTCTTCAGCAGGGACAGGGAAGATGGTTAAAATTGATGGGAAGATGGATGGAGCCAAATACAGGACCATTCTGGAAGAAAACCTGATGGAGTCTGCAAAAGACCTGAGACTGGGACGGAGATTTGTCTTCCAACAAGACAATGATCCCAAAAAATAAAGCAAAATCTACAATGGAATGGTTCAAAAATAAACATATCCAGGTGTTAGAATGGCCAAGTCAAAGTCCAGACCTGAATCCAATCGAGAATCTGTGGAAAGAACTGAAAACTGCTGTTTACAAATGCTCTCCATCCAACCTCACTGAGCTCAAGCTGTTTTGCAAGGAGGAATGGGAAAAAATTTCAGTCTCTCGATGTGCAAAACTGATAGAGACATACCCCAAGCGACTTACAGCTGTAATCGCAGCAAAAGGTGGCGCTACAAAGTATTAACTTAAGGGGGCTGAATAATTTTGCACGCCCAATTTTTCAGTTTTTGATTTGTTAAAAAAGTTTGAAATATCCAATAAATGTCGTTCCACTTCATGATTGTGTCCCACTTGTTGTTGATTCTTCACAAAAAAATACAGTTTTATATCTTTATGTTTGAAGCCTGAAATGTGGCAAAAGGTCGCAAAGTTCAAGGGGGCCGAATACTTTCGCAAGGCACTGTATATATATATATATTGTAACGGTTGTCTTGGGAAGAAGGAGAGGACCAAAGCGCACGTGGTAAGTGTTCATCTTCTTTTAATGAAACTGAACACTTCAAAAACAAAACAACAAAGTGAAATCCGAAACAGTTCTATCTGGTGCAGAAGACTGAAAATAACCACCCACAAAACACAATAGAAAACAGGCTACCTAAATATGGTTCTCAATCAGGGACAACGATTGACAGCTGCCTATGATTGAGAACCATATCAGGCCAAACACAGAAATAGAAAATCATAGAAAAACTAACAGACAACCCACCCAACTCACGCCCTGACCATACTAAAACAAAAGACAAAACAAAGGAACTAAGGTCAGAACGTGACATATATACACAGTTGAAGTCGGATGTTTACATTCACCTTAGCCAAATACATTTAAACTCAGTTTCAAAAATTCCTAACATTTAAACCTAGTAAAATTCCCTGTTTTAGGTCAGTTAGGATCATCACTATATTTTGAGAATGTGAGATGAGAGAATTATTTATTTCAGCTTTCATTTCTTTCATCACATTCCCAGTGGGTCAGAAGTTTACATACACTCAATTAGTATTTGTTAGCATTGCCTTTACATTGTTTAATTTGGGTCAAATGTTTCGGGTAGCCTTCCACAAGCTTCTCACAATAAGTTGGGTGAATTTTGGCCCATTTGGCCCATTCCTCCAGTAGGCCTCCTTGCTCACACAAGCTTTTTCAGTTCTGCCCATACATTTTCTATAGGATTGAGGTCAGGGCTTTGTGATGGCCACTCTAATACCTTGACTTTGTTGTCCTTAAGCCATTTTGCTACAACTTTGGAAGAATGCTTGGGGTCATTGTCCATTTGGAAGATCCATTTGTGACCAACCTTTAACTTCCTGACTGATGACTTGAGATGTTGCTTCAATATATCCACATAATTCTTCTCCTCATTATGCCATCTATTTTGTGAAGTGCAACAGTCCCTCCTGCAGCAAAGCACCCCCACAACATGATGCTGCCACCCCCGTGCTTCACGGTTGGGATGGTGTTCTTCAACTTGCAAGCATACCCCTTTTTCCTTAATGATGGTCATTATGGCCAAACAGTGATATTTTTGTTTCATCAGACCAGAGGACATTTCTCCAAAAAGTACGATCTTTGTCCCCATGTGCATTTGCGAACTGTAGTCTAGCTTTTTTATGGCGGTTTTGGAGCAGTGGCTTCTTCCTTGCAGAGCGGCCTTTCAGGTTATGTTGATATAGGACTCATTTTACTGTGGATATAGATACCTTTGTACCTGTTTCCACCAACATCTTCACAAGGTCCTTGTTGTTGTTCTGGGATTGATTTGCACTTTTCACACCAAAGTACGTTCATCTCCAGGAGATAGAACGCGTCTCCTTCCTGATGGCTGCGTGGTCCCATGGTGTTTTTCCTTGCATACTACTGTTTGTACAGAATAACATGGAACCTTCAGGTGTTTGGAAATTGTGCCCAAGGATGAACCATACTTGTGGAGGTCTACAATTTTTTTCTGAGTTCTTGGCTGCAACTTGCAAAAAGTACAGTTTGTTAACAAGAAATGTGTGGAGTGGTTGAAAAAGGAGTTTTAATGACTCCAACCTCAGTGTATGTAAACTTCCGACTTTAACTGTAACTATTGGT
The DNA here is from genome assembly GCF_057628025.1 of Oncorhynchus mykiss. Classification (NCBI taxonomy): domain Eukaryota; kingdom Metazoa; phylum Chordata; class Actinopteri; order Salmoniformes; family Salmonidae; genus Oncorhynchus; species Oncorhynchus mykiss. The sequence continues at coordinate 63,604,214 of NC_143028.1, read as the reverse complement.
TCAGCACTTTTGAAATGTACAGCGAATTAATTCAGAACATGGGCCATTTCCCTGTACACCAGGTCAGAACCGTAGGATAAATAAAAGGGCCATATACGCAAACAATGACAGCTCTTTGTCACGACTTCCACCGAAGGTGTCTCCTCTCCCTGTTCGGGAGGTGCTCGGTGGTCGTCGTTGCCGGCCTACTAGCTACCACCGATCCATTTTTCTTTTACGTTTGTGTCTGTCTGTTTCTTACACCTGTGTTCTATTGAGTTCATTTCTGTGGGTTCATTAACCTCGTTGCCTGCTGTTATTTTGTGCTGGATTATTTCTGTGTTTGTTTGGTGCATGTGCTAGATTGCGCCACAGTCTATTCTTACGGTCGTTTTGTGCCGTTGTGATTTATTTAGGAGTAGATTGTTTTTTTCTTCCTGTTGTCACTTCGAGTTCCTGTTTTGTTGGGCGCCTTCGTTGGGTTTCTTTCCTGACCAGTTTTGTTGTGTTTTGGACATCCAAATAAATATTTTACTATTTGGACTTCAGTGCTCTCCTGCTCTTGACTCATGCACCTACCTTATCCTAGTGAGGCACCTTCCACTCTTGCAATATTCAATGAGGAAATTTCTCTAAAACAGGCTATAGGCTACATGTGCACCACCGTCAGAACAGTAGGCTAAGTTATGAGGGGGAAGGGACCAAATTATTAGGGTGAGGCACATGGACTACTAACAGTTTAGCTGCAGTATAAATATATGTATAAGTATAATATATATCCCTGGCATATTACATAATTTATGCAGTAGCATAGAATACATTTATGGACTCATGATTGTGCTGTGCAGACTCGAACAGCAAGGTGGCACCGCAGTCCTTCTTCTGGGCAAATTCTGTCACCACACTTTTTCATTGAAGTGTGTCATTCTCTGGATTTATGGTGCTTTCAAGACAAATGGAAACAAAAAAACAAAACAAGGTCGAATCATGACGTCAGTGATTTTCAGGTCGGAGCTCTAGAAAGAGGCCCAAGTTCCTGACTTGGAATTCCGAGTTGGATAACTTGGATAACAAAATGTATTTTCCCAATACAATTCCCTATGTTCAGAAATCCACAGGCTCGAGCGGTCACGACGGGGCAGACGAAAATTCCAAATAGTATCCATAAAGTTCGTAGAAACATGTCAAGCGATTTTTATAATCAATCCTCAGGTTGTTTTTACAATATATAATCGATAATATTTCAACTAGCTTTTTCAATAGGAGAGAGAGAGAAAATGTCTGCTCCAAGCTGTTGCGCATGCAAAACTCTGCTGGCACCCAGCCATCCACTGAAGTGATGTGATCGTTCTCGCTAATTTTTCAGAATAAAAGGCTGAAACTATGTCTAAAGACGGTTCACACCATGTGGAAGCCATAGGGAAAGGAATCTGGTTGATATCCCTTTAAATGGAGGGAAGGCATGCAATGGAACAGGGAGCTTTCAAAATACTTCCTAGTTGGATTTTCCTCAGGTTTTCGCCTGCAATATCAGTTCTGTTATACTCACAGACAATATTTTGACCGTTTTTAAAACTTTAGAGTGTTTTCTATCCTAATCTGACAATTATATGCATATTATAGCTTCTGGGCCTGAGAAATAGGCAGTTTAATTTGGGTACGTTTTTCATCCAAACATCAAAATACTGCCCCCTACACTCAACAGGTTAACAGCATGGCCAATGTATTCAATCTTTACTGGCCCATGGTGTTGAATGTGAACACTTGCATTTAGCCACTGACTCCTTCCAAACCACTCATTGTTGAATTTGCGATGACCAACTTGTTGTGTAATGTTTATGTCCAATGGCCGATGAGCTTCGATACGTTTGATCTATAATTTCTCTTCATATGACAAGGATTGAAAAGGATTTGCCAGTAGATTGCAGATTGTGATTCATGATGTTGACTGATTGTCTAGCTTGCTAGCTAAGATTCTGAAAGTATGATGTTGTCATGATCAGTCCAATCAAAACTACAGTAGATATAATGTGATTTGACATAATTTTATCTGTGGCCAATGACCATGAGCCCTCTTGGATGGGCATCATCAGGCTGGAACACGTGCATTTTGGAGCTGCCTTACTCAAGAACGTAAAAAAGAGACCATGATGGTATACGGCTTTGTTAAGTCAATAATTATTGTATTTGTTTTACATTGTCTACAAACTGATATGTGACACGTATTCACGTCAAAATAACATGCAAAACGGGCATTTTTTAAACTATATATATCCTTGTATCTACTGTCTGCTCTCTTCTCTCATCATCGTCTCCCTTCTCCTCATCTATCCTCCCTCTCCCTCTCCATCTCTCTGGGTTTTTTTATCTCCTGACAGCTGCCCATCCAATCTCCTCTCATCAAATCCAGCAGGATTCCACTGGGAAAAGAGAGATGGATAGAGAGAGGCACAGAGAAAGGCACAGATAGACAAAGAGGCAGATAGAGAGATTGACAGGGGCAGAAAGATAAAGAGAGGCATATTAGTGGAAGAGAGAGATAAAGAGAGGAGAACAGGTAAAGAGGGAAATGAAGAAAGACAGACAGGGAAAAAATAGAGACTAAGAGAGGCAGACAGGTTAAATAGAGATAAAGAGAGACAGACGGTACAAGAGAGGTAAAGAGAGGCTGGCAGGGGAAGAGAGGCAAACAGGGAAAATGAGAGGTAAAGAGAGGCAGACAGGTGAGGAGAGAGCTAAAGAGGCAGACAGGGAAAAAAGAGAGAGACTAACAGGGGCAGACAGGGTACAAGAGAGATAAAGCGAGGCATACAGGGTAAGAGAGGCATACAGATGAAGTAATAGATTCAGAGAGGCATACGGGGAGCGAGGCAGACAGGAAAAGAGAGAGATAATGATAGGCAGACAGGGAAAGAGATAGATAATGATAGGAAGATAGGGAAAGAGAGAGATAGAGAAGGAAGACAGGTAAAGAAAGAGATAAAGAGAGGCATACAGGGTAAGAGAGGCAGACAGGTGAAGAGAGATTCAGAGAGGCAGACAGGGGAAGAGAGAGATTCAGAGAGGCAGACAGGGCATGAGAGGCAAACAGGGAAAGAGAGAGATAAAGAGAGCCCTGACAGGGGAAGAGAGGCAGAAAGGGAAAGAGAGAGATAAAGAGTGAGGAAAGTAGAAAAAGGCCAAAGAGATTCAGGAGAAGGACGATACTGTGGTCTTTTTGGAATGCTTTTATGTCAGGCTTAATTTTGTTCAGTTTCTATTGAATTTCATGGTTGAACAGCTTTGCAGAATCAGTAGAGTACAGCATCTGAATGTGTTTTCCAAATACAGTATTCAGCTTCTTTCAGCGATCGTCTTCTTATGTTCTGAACAACCAAACACTCTGCCTGTTGAGACAAGAACACTCAGCAGAGGAGAGGAGGGAGCAGATGGGCAGGGTTGTGTGTGGTAACAGGAAAGGGTGAGGGAGGAAAGAAAAGGCAGGGGGACGCTACCAAAAGTAGAGTGGGGGGGGTCGAGAGGAATGGAATGGATGGGTGGAGAGGGGGATGGAGGAGGGAAGGAAGTGAAGGAGAGAGAGGTTTTCATAAAGTGTTTGGCAAAGACCCTCTCAGTCCTGCACAGCCTCTCAAGAGGGACTCAAGAGGTACTGGTTCTCACTGGTCAGGTAGGTAGGTGTGTGTGTTTGTGTGTGTGTGTGCATGTGTGCATGAGCATTGTATGTGTGTTTTCTTGTGTGTGTGTGTGTGTGTGTGTGTGTGTGTGTGTGTGTGTGTGTGTGTGTGTGTGTGTGTGTGTGTGTGTGTGTGTGTGTGTGTGTGTGTGTGTGTGTGCGTGCGTGCGTGCGTGCGTGTGTGCACAAATATTGTATGGGTGTGTGTGTGTGTGTGTGGACGTGTTTAACTACCAGAATTCCCCACAAGAATAGTAAACAAACAAACATTTTAACAACAAGGTGAAATGCTATTTCTAGTGGGTTTATGGTTAAGGTTAGAATTATTGTTAGGGTTAGAATTAGGTTTAGGAGCTAGGATTAGGGTTAGGGTTAAGGTTAGGTTTTAGGGTTAGGGTTAAGATTAGGGTTAGGGTAAAAGTACGGGTTAGGGTTAGGTTTAGGGTTAGGGGTTAAAAATATGATTTTGAATGGGACTGAATTATGTATCCCCACAAGGTTAGCTGTACAAGAGTTATTTGGCTGTCCCCATCAGATAACCCTTTTTGGTTCCAGGTAGAACCCTTTTTGGTTCAAGGTAGAACCCTATTGGGCTGTAGAACCCTTTTCCCAGAGGGTTCTACATGGAACACTGTGGTGACAGCCAAAGAACCCTTTTGGAACCCTTTTTTCTAAGAGTGTACATTAATTTATATATTCTTCTCTTTTTAACATTCTCCTCTGTGGATCCATTACCTGATGAAGAAAGATCCTTAAATACTGCCCCTGCAGTAATGTACAGTATTTAACATGCAGTATATCTAGTGTTGAGTCAATAGTGCCTGCTGTTTAGATGGGCAGCTGCTCTTTGGCTTGCTTTCATCTGTTTTGTGTGTGTGTGTATGTGTGTGTGTGTGTGTGTGTGTGTGTGTGTGTGTGTGTGTGTGTGTGTGTGTGTGTGTGTGTGTGTGTGTGTGTGTGTGTGTGTGTGTGTGTGTGTGTGTGTGTGTGTGCTGATCCCCTGTAGCTCTCCTCTCTTTTCATGTGGTGATAGATTACATTTTGATAGATAACATTTGACTTGGGTTTTTCTTTGGTTATGGTGTTTTGATGTTTAGCATCTACATTTTCCGGTCATTCCAGGAGTTTATTATGTATTAAAGCTTTGGTAGCAAGAATGCATTACTTTCATATGTGTTGTTTTTACAAAGGGGGGCAGAGAAATGTCTTGATGGTAATTTATGAGTTTCAACTCCCAATGGGAGAGTATGGGTCCTTTACAATGTTCTCTAATTTCTTTGGGACCCTTTTTTATACAGCAGGTTCAGGTTGGTTGATGATTATTTTTCCACTGTCATTTGGAGTATTTTACAGGATGTTCAGGTAGGTTTAACTCACATTTCTGAACTCTGGTTAAGTCTCCTCTCTTTCTCTTCTCTTAGCTGCAGCAGACTTGTGTGTGAGTTCTTTCCTGCGTGTGTGACCATGCGCAGCGTGTGCGTGTTCCTTTTGGTATGCATCATGGCGCTATCCGTTGCCATGCCAGACAGGCAGGACCCGTTTCTCTGGCTGTCCGCCCTGCATGGTCGCGGTTACAACGAGGGATCCCTATTGGCTGACACCACCGGGGGGGAGTGTCCTGATGAGTGTGACTGCCCGCCCACCTTTCCTATCGCTATGTACTGTGACGGACGGGGGCTGACAGCCATGCCCACCGTGCCCTCCAGGATGAAGTACCTGTACCTGCAGCACAACGAGATCACCGCCCTGCCAGACTCCGCCCTGGCTAACACTACTAACCTAGTCTGGGTCATGTTGCATCACAACGCGCTGTCTACAGACAAAATCGGCAAGAGGGTAGGTTACTCTATATAACATGACACTTCACTGCACGTCACAATACAGCACTAGACTACACTACACTAGGCTTCGATCAACCAATCATTACATAGATTATAACATACTTTTTTCATCATTGTATTCCAGGCGTTTGCCAAGCTGCAAGGGTTGGAGCGTCTGTACCTACAACATAACAACCTGACTGGTGTTCCCCCCAACCTGCCACACTCACTACGAGACCTCAGACTCAACAACAACAACATCAACAAGGTAACGGCATCATTCAGACCCTTCATCACCACTGCACTTTCAAACACTTTTATTCTTCTTCATCTTTATTCAGTCTTTATTTTGATTGTGAAGTGCATCCAGATGTTTTTCAATCAAGTGTCAAAGAGGCATGTAAAAAAAACACACTCTTGGAAAGACCACAAGTGTTCTGGGCCTCATCACTGTTTTTATGCAATCATTTCAATAAAGTTTGTTTTGTTGTCGTTGCCTAGATTACACCAGAGGCCCTGGAGGGCATGGACAACCTGACCATCCTGTATCTCCATGACAACGCTCTGACGGAGATGGGCACATCTCTTAGGGGGTTGAACTCACTCACACTCCTCGACGTCAGCGGCAACAAGCTGAAAAAGGTACCGTAGTGTAACGGGTGTGTGTGTGTGTGTGTGTGTGTGTGTGTGTGTGTGTGTGTGTGTGTGTGTGTGTGTGTGTGTATTCCACTTTTCTGTCTTCTCTTTGTGAAGCACTTAGTCAAAAATACTTTTGTAAAAACACAATATATAAATACATTTGAATTGATTGATCAAGTGATCTATTGATTGACTGACTGACCCCTCCAGGTTCCAGACAGCCTCCCAGAGCGCATCCACCAGCTGTACCTGGAGTCTAATGCCATCAGCGCTGTCCCAGAGGGATTCCTCAGTAAGTTCTCCCAGCTGCAATACATTCGCATGGGCCACAACCAGCTGACGGACAAGGGCATCCCCCCCAACACCTTCAACGTGACTGGCCTGGTGGAGCTGGACCTCAGCTTTAACCAGCTGGAGAGGATCCCCCCCGTCAGCCAGACGCTAGAGCACCTCTACCTACAGGCCAACCACATCAAAGGTATGTGTAATTAGTGATGTCTGACAACCTAATTAAGCATAATCAAAACTGATTTATGAGTCATCTCATCATGACATGAACTACGGAGGCCCCTGAGGATCAACAGCAACCACATATCATATCCTTAAACTGTATACAGTATGCATGTTTGCATGCAAGCAGAACATACACATGCACATGTATGAGCACACAACATCTTGGCTGTCCATTGAAGTCCATGATGACAATGCTCCATTGAAGTCCATGATGACAATGCTCCATTGAGGTTGGGGGGAAAGTAGGTTACAGTAGGTGGGAAGGTGCTTGGGACACTTCATGTGATGTGGTTGTGCAACATAGTGTGGCTGTGGTGCACAGATGCACTTACACAATGCTGCAGGTAAGACACGTCCATAGTCTAATGATGTGATTTCAGCAGCATTTAGAAGTTGAAGAAACACACTTGCTCTTTGTCTGAATGCCAGAATGTAAACAATATCACTCTCTGTCTCTACCTCTCTGGCTGGCTCTCTCCCACACTTGTCTCCCTCCCCTCTCTGTTGCTCTCTCCCTCTATCTTTGTAGAGTTTACCCTGGGTAGTTTCTGTAGTGTCGTGGACGTGATTAACTTCTCCAAACTGAGGACGGTGCGTCTGGATGGAAATGAGATCAGCACCGTGGATGTCCCCTCCGACTCAGTCCTTTGTCTGCGCATGGCCAACACCATCGAGGTGTAATGCTCCCATCTCACCACCAGGCTGCAGCACCATCAAGGTGTGATCAACCATCTCACCACCAGGCTGCAGCACCATCAAGGTGTGAACAACCATCTCAACACTGGAATGCAGCATTTCCAGTACACATCTGCAACTCCCCTATTTCCTGAACGGAGGGCAGCAGATTGATCATCACTAGTTACCAAAGCCACAAAGTCATAATTATGGCTAAACCCCACCTATTTCTATAATACATTATCCATTTAGCAGACGCTTTTATCCAGAATTACTTGCAGTCATGCATGCATACATTTGAAGTATGGGTTGTCCTGGGAATCGTGCCAAGCGCTGCCAACTGAGCAACAATTTTTCTGCCAAAAATCTGATTTTAAACCTAACCCTAACCTTAACCTTAACCACACTGCTAAACTTATGCCTAACCCTAACCTTAAATGAAGACTGAGAAGAACATTTTTGCTTTCATTAATTTTGACAATATAGACAATTTTGACTCTGTGGCTGTGATAACTAGTGACAAAGCAGCAGTCCTAACTTTAGCATCACGTTGCAATTCCCCAATATCACCAAGAAGGGGCAGCAGAGGGGTATGAGACACAAAGGCACACCAAGTTTATTTTGGTTTAGTTTGTTTTACTAATATCATTCAAAAGGACATTAGCATACATCTCCATATCAGGACAAGTTAGAAACAGAATGTTCAAAGCATGTTGAAAGTGCTTCCAAAGTCAACTTCATGTCAACTTTTGACGGTCAGAAAAAAATGATGGACGAATGGTGGTTCTGGCCATAATTTACGTTGTCTGACAACATATAAGCCTCAGAGAAATACCATTGGATCAGATCTCTGTGTTCCGGCCCTAATCCGAGTAGGGATGTAACTGTTGAGATTTATGATATGATTTATGATATGAAAGACATGTAGGCCTACTGCATGTATTGGTATTAGTTTTGACTAAGGGCCTTGGTGTTTTGATGTTCTTTACAGGGCTTTCTTATTGACTTAATAAAGGAATTCATGTTTTACTAAGACTTAACCGGTTTTGATTTTGGATTATTGTTTAGGTTCAATCTCTTGTTTCACAAAATCAATACAGTTTTCGGGACAAAAAAAGTAACTTGAGTGCCACAGTAAACCCACTGGGCCAGACGATACCCAGAAATTAGCTTTCATTGGGTAGTGTCTGCAGTTTGTGATACGAGAGACAGAGGCAGTGACAAGGACAGGGACAGAGACACAAACAGAGACCGATACCCGATCACCCAACAATGTCTCTATGGCGCACACACATACACTCTTACAAACACACTATTTTCTATAGACTCACTCTTTCTGCACACACAAAATCACACACTTCCAAGGTAAGTGCTTTGAATGGTAAGGTGGGAAAACCTTGTCCACCTTGTCCACCACCAATGTTTATCACCCACCTGGGGTACTGGTACCGAGTCAATGTGCGGGGGTACAGGTTAGTCGAGGTAATTTGTACATGTAGGTAGGGGTGAAGTGACTATGCATGGATAATGAAAGCTTGGCCGTAGTGATGTACTGGGCCTTTCAAAGCACTTCATGGCTACTGAAGTGAGTGCTACGGGGAACTAATCATTTAATCAGGTTACCTTCGCTTCCTTGGGCCCAGGAACGTTGGCGGTCTGCTTGAAACATGTAGGCATCCCAGACTCGGTCAGGCAGAGGTTGAAAATGTCAGTGAAGACACTGTAATCCTAGATTCAGATCATTTAGGCGAGAAAAAAACCTCACCCAGACAGGCCAGTCATGTGACAAACTCGTCATCGTGAAAGCCTGTCAATACTTTGCCCCTTGATTACCAGCGCACATCTGTATGTTGTAAAAGCGTTACATGGTCGCTGCCCATATCATTGCATAGCGTAGAAAATACGAGAGTTCAGGGGCCTTGCTTTAACAACGTTAACCATTTTCACTGTAGTGTTCAAAACGTCTTTCAAACTGTCAGGCATTCCCTTGGCAGCAAGAGCCTCTCGGTGGATGCTGCAGTGTACCCAAGTGGCGTCGGGAGCAACTGCTTGTATGCGTGTTACCACTCCACTATGTCTCCCTGTCATGGCTTTTGTGCCATCAGTACAGATACCAACACATGTTGACCACCAGAGTCCATTTGATGTCACAAAGATGTCCAGTACCTTAAAAATATAATCTCCTGTTGTCCTGGTTTCCAGAAGAGGATATCTTCCTTAATTGACCCCCCATACACATAACGGACATATACTAAAGAAATGTCCTTCTTTTTGAAAGAAAAGCCATTTTTTCATCCATTAAAATAAAATAAAATAGATCCGAAATACAGTGTAGACATTGTTAATGTTTTAAATGACTATTGTAGATGTAAATGGCTGATTTTATATGGAATATCTACATAGGTGTACAGAGGCCCATTATCAGCAACCATCACTCCTTTGTTCCAATGGCACCCTGTGTTAGCTAAACCAAGTTTAGCATTTTAAAAGGCTAATTCATAATTAGAAAACTCCTTTGCAATTATGTTAGCACAGCTAAAAACTGTTGTTCTGATTAAAGAAGCAATACAACTGGCCGTCTTTAGACTTGTTGAGTATTTGGAGCATCAGTATTTGTGGGTTCGATTACAGCCGATAAATAGCGAGAAACAAAGAACTTTCTTCTGAAAGTCGTCAGTCTGTTCTTGTTCTGAGGAAGTGGCTATTCCATGCGAGAATTTGCCAAGGAACTGCAGATCTGGTACAACACTGTGTACAACTCCCTTCACAGAACAGCGCAAACTGGCTATAACCAGAATAGAAAGAGAAGTGGGAGCCCCCGGTGCACAACTGAGCAAGAAGACAAGTACATTAAAATAGATGCCTCACAAGTCCTCAACTGGCAGCTTCATTAAATAGTACCAGCAAAACACCAGTCTCAACGTCAACAGTGAAATGGTGACTCTGGGATGCTGGCCTTCTAGGCAGAGTTCCTCTGTCCAGTGTCTATATTATTTTGCCTTATTGGCCAGTCTGAGATATGGCTATTTCTTTGCAACTCTGCCTAGAAGGCCAGCATCCCAGAGTTGCCCCTTCACTGTTGATGTTGAGACTGGTGTCTTGCAGGTACTACTGTTCATCCTTTGGAGCAATTTCCAAATGCCTGAAGGTACCACGTTAATCTGTACAAACAATAGTACCCAAGTATAAACACCATGGGACCAGGCAGCTGTCATACCGCTCAGGAAGGAGACGCATTCTGTCTCCTAGCGATGAATGTACTTTGGTGCATCAATCCCAGAACAACAGCAAAGGACATTGTGAATATGCTGGAGGACACATGTAGAAAAGTATCTATATCCACTGTAAAACGAGTCCTATATCAACATAACCTGAAAGGCCGCTCAGCAAGGAAGATTCCAACCCTCCAAAACCGCCATAAAAAAAGTCAGAGTATGGTTTGCAACTGCACATGGGGACAAAGATCGTCGTACTTTTTGGAGAAATGTCCTCTGGTCTGATGAAACAAAAATAGAACTGTTTGGCCATAATGACCATTGTTATGTTTGGAGGAAAAAAAGGGAGGTTTCCAAGTAGAAAAACCCCATCCCAACCGTGAAGCACGGGGGTGGCAGCATCATGTTGTTGGGGTGCTTTGCTGCAGGAGGGATTGGTGCACTCCACAAAATAGATGGCTCCATGAGAAAGGAAAATTAGGTGGGTATGTTGAAGCAACATCTCAAGACATCAGTCAAGAAGTTAAAGCTTGGTCGCAAACGGGTCTTCCAAATGGATAATGACCCCAAGCGTACTTCCAAAGTTGTGGCAAAATGGCTTAAGGACAACAAAATAAAACAATCAATGAATAAAATGTATTTATAAATCCCTTCTAACATCAGCTGATGTCACAAAGTGCTGTACAGAAACCTAGCCTAAATCCCCAAACAGCAAGCAATGCAGGTGTAGAAGCACGGGGGCTAGAAAGAACTCCCTAGAAAGGCCAGAACCTAGGAAGAATCCTAGAGAGGAACCAGGTTATGAGGGGTGGGTCCTCTTCTGGCTGTGCCGGGTGGAGATTATAACAGAACATGGTCAAGATGATCTGGTTTCCATGGCCAAGTTTTCATGACCAAGAAGACTTTGATCTGGTTTCCTTTAAATATCATCCAATTTCATCAAAAACCTGATTTTGACTTTAAACTAACAATATTTTGATGCGTAACATGTCTGTTGTCTTTACTAGTTTTCTGCGGTCAGGATTACCGTAAAATGACTGTTTAAGACTGAAACCATGCTGTAATCTCACAGTCCTGGAAAAATACAGTGTCCTATACAATGGCAACAACATGATGTAGTGTGTGTGTGTGTGTGTGTGTGTGTGTGTGTGTGTGTGTGTGTGTGGCCAACTAACCTCTAATCCTATGATGAGGGTGCTGCTACTGTAATGTGACCATCTCTCTCTGTGTCAGCAGATGAGTAATGAACTCACTTCACCTTGGCTCACATACACAACAATCATGCAGTGCAACAGTCAGTCATGACGGATAAATGAGGTAACTCAGTGCTTAACTATATTTGTCGATAGCTTAATATACATTATTCCAATTGCGTGTTTACTCTATACGTGTGTATTTGTGATGCCATAGAAACTATTGTCTACACAGCCCAGCTCTGAGAACCACCTCCAACCTGTAGGCCTACTACAGTAGACTACATCCAGTATCTCTGTATATCTGACTACATCCTCTCTGGCCCTGCCTTGCCTCCTCTGCCTCTGCTGTTACTGCTACAGGTAGTCTGAGAACATCAACAATACTTCTCACCACTTCCCTGACATCGGTGAAGGCTGATAGCAATAGTGGTAGCTTAGCAGTTCAGAGTGTTTGGTCAGTAACCAAAAGGTTTCTGGTTCAAATCCCCAAACCAACTAGCTGATATACAGTGCCTTGCGAAAGTATTCGGCCCCCTTGAACTTTGCGACCTTTTGCCACATTTCAGGCTTCAAACATAAAGATATAAAACTGTATTTTTTTGTGAAGAATCAACAACAAGTGGGACACAATCATGAAGCGGAACGACATTTATTGGATATTTCAAACTTTTTTAACAAATCAAAAACTGAAAAATTGGGCGTGCAAAATTATTCAGCCCCTTTACTTTCAGTGCAGCAAACTCTCTCCAGAAGTTCAGTGAGGATCTCTGAATGATCCAATGTTGACCTAAATGACTAATGATGATAAATACAATCCACCTGTGTGTAATCAAATCTCCGTATAAATGCACCTGCACTGTGATAGTCTCAGAGGTCCGTTAAAAGTGCAGAGAGCATCATGAAGAACAAGGAACACACCAGGCAGGTCCGAGATACTGTTGTGAAGAAGTTTAAAGCCGGATTTGGATACAAAAAGATTTCCCAAGCTTTAAACATCCCAAGGAGCACTGTGCAAGCGATAATATTGAAATGGAAGGAGTATCAGACCACTGCAAATCTACCAAGACCTGGCCGTCCCTCTAAACTTTCAGCTCATACAAGGAGAAGACTGATCAGAGATGCAGCCAAGAGGCCCATGATCACTCTGGATGAACTGCAGAGATATACAGCTGAGGTGGGAGACTCTGTCCATAGGACAACAATCAGTCGTATATTGCACAAATCTGGCCTTTATGGAAGAGTGGCAAGAAGAAAACCATTTCTTAAAGATATCCATAAAAAGTGTTGTTTAAAGTTTGCCACAAGCCACCTTGGAGACACACCAAACATGTGGAAGAAGGTGCTCTGGTCAGATGAAACCAAAATTGAACTTTTTGGCAACAATGCAAAACGTTATGTTTGGCGTAAAAGCAACACAGCTGAACACACCATCCCCACTGTCAAACATGGTGGTGGCAGCATCATGGTTTGGGCCTGCTTTTCAGCCAAATACAGGACCATTCTGGAAGAAAACCTGATGGAGTCTGCAAAAGACCTGAGACTGGGACGGAGATTTGTCTTCCAACAAGACAATGATCCAAAACATAAAGCAAAATCTACAATGGAATGATTCAAAAATAAACATATCCAGGTGTTAGAATGGCCAAGTCAAAGTCCAGACCTGAATCCAATCGAGAATCTGTGGAAAGAACTGAAAACTGCTGTTCACAAATGCTCTCCATCCAACCTCACTGAGCTCGAGCTGTTTTGCAAGGAGGAATGGGAAAAAAATTCAGTCTCTCAATGTACAAAACTGATAGAGACATACCCCAAGCAACTTACAGCTGTAATCGCAGCAAAAGGTGGCGCTACAAAGTATTAACTTAAGGGGGCTGAATAATTTTGCAGGCCCAATTTTTCAGTTTTTGATTTGTTAAAAAAGTTTGAAATATCCAATAAATGTCGTTCCACTTCATGATTGTGTCCCACTTGTTGTTGATTCTTCACAAAAAAATACAGTTTTATATCTTTATGTTTGAAGCCTGAAATGTGGCAAAAGGTTGCAAAGTTCAAGGGGGCCGAATACTTTCGCAAGGCACTGTATCTGTTGACATGCCCTTGAGTAAGGCACTTAACCCTAACTGTTCCTGTAAATTGCTCTGGATAAGAGTATCTGCTAAATTACTTACATTTAAGGACAAGATGGCTGTTCTGGAGAGGTCCAAGAACTCTTCCTTAATGAGGACTACACGGAAGCTATTTGCGCCAGAGGTGTAAAGTACTTATCGCTGCCAGAGAGCGTGGGAACATTGCTTACATCCACTATGACAGGCTCATTGTCCACCCTCCCTCCCAAAATACTTGTAGCAGTGAGAGAGCCGAGCTTCGGGTCAGCAACTTCAGCTCCACATCACATATACAGTACATACACCAATTGATACTCAAACGTGCCTGATTGACAATGTTCTTGTCATGCTTTCTGTTTTTTTCTTCATATTATGTATATCTCCGAAAAGCTACCCAGGAAACGGCAAAACATTGTACATATTAAATATTGCCTTAGAAATAAGGTTTATGAAATCAATAACTTGCTAAAATCAGATAACGTTCATATTTGCTCATCTCAGACTCAGTTCCACTTTCACCTGCCTCACCTAAAGCCTCTTCTTTTGGGGTGCTACTATAGGCCATACATCTTTACATACACCTTAGCCGAGTACATTTAAACTCAGTTTTCACAATTAAAATTCCCTGTTTTAGGTCAGTTAGGATGACCACTATTTTAAGAATGTGAAATGTCAGAATAATAGTAGAGAGAATGATTTATTTCAGCTTTTATTTATTTCATCACATTCCCAGTGGGTCAGAAGTACACTCAATACTACTTGGTAGCATTGTATTTAAATTGTTTAACTTGGGTCAAACGTTTCGGGTAGCCTTCCACAAGCTTCCCACAATAAGTTAGGTGAATTTTGGCCCATTCCTCCTGACAGAGCTGATGTAACTGAGTCAGGTTTGTAGGCCTCCTTGCTCGCACACACTTTTTCAGTTCTTAAGTCCTTAAGCCATTTTGCCACAACTTTGGAAGAATGCTTGGGGTCATGGTCCATGTGGAAGACCCAATTGCAACCAAGCTTTAACTTCCTGACTGATGTCTTGAGATGTTGCTTCAATATATCCACATACTTTTCCTGCCTCATGGTGCATTCTATTTTGTGAAGTGCACCAGTCCCTCCTGCAGCAAATCACCTCAACAACATGATGCTGCCACCCCCCTGTTTCACGGTTGGGATGGTGTTCTTTGGCTTGCAAACCTCCCCCTTTTTCCTCCAAACATAACGATGGTCATTATGGCCAAACAGTTGTATTTTTGTTTCATCAGACCAGAGGACATTTCTCCAAAAAGTACAATCTTTGTCCCCATGTGCAGTTGAAAACCGTAGTCTGGCTTTTCTTTATGGTGGTTTTTGAGCAGTGGCTTCTTCCTTGCTGAGCGGCCTTTCAGGTTATAGGACTCATTTTACTGTGGCTATAGATACTTTTGTACCTGTTTCCTCCAGCATTTTCACAAGGTCCTTTGCTGTTGTTCTGGGATTGATTTGCACTTTTCACACCAACGTACGTTCATCTCTAGGAGACAGAATGCATCTCCTTCCTGAGCGGTATGACAGCTGCGTGGTCCCATGGTGTTTATACTTGCGTACTATTGTTTGTACAGATGAACGTGGTACCTTCAGGCATTTGGAAATTGCTCCCAAGGATGAACCAGACTTGTGGAGGTCTACAATTATTTTCTGAGGTCTTGGCTGATTTCTTTTGATTTTCCCATGATGTCAAGCAAAGAGGCACTGAGTTTGAAGGTAGGCCTTGAAATACATCCACAGGTACACCTCCAATTGACTCCAATGATGTCAATTAGCCTATCAGAAGCTTCTAAAGCCATGACATAATTTTCTGGAATTTTCCAAGCTGTTTAAATCACAGTCAACTTAGTGTATGTAAACTTCTGACCCACTGGAATTGTGATACAGTGAATTATAAGTGAAATAATCTGCCTGTAAACAATTGTTGGAAAAATTACTTGTGTCATGCACAAAGTAGATGTCCTAACCGACTTGCCAAAACTATAGTTTGTTGACAAGAAATTTGTGGTTGAAAAACTAGTTTTAATGACTCCAACCTAAGTGTATGTAAACTTCCGACTTCAACTATATATGTGCTATGCTTGATATTGTGTGTGATGTTAAAAGAGAGTTATATTTTCTGGGTGACCTGAATAAAGACTGCTTTTCATCAAGCTGTCCGCTCAAGAGGAAGCTTCTCACTATAGTGTGTAATGAGGAGCATCCAGATGCTGCACTTGATGAATTTATGAAATTGTTTATTTCAGTTCTTGATAAGCATACACCTATTAAGAAATTGACTGCTAGCACTGTTAAGGCCCCGTGGATTGATAAGGAATTTAAAATCTGTATGGTTGAGAGGGACGAGGCAAACAGAGTGGTGAATACATCTGGCTGCACATTTGATTGGCAAATTTACTGTAAATTGAGAAATTATGTGACTAAACTGAACAAAGAGAAAGAATACATTTTGATGTTGCCAATTACTTTAATTACTATTTAATTGGCAAAGTAAGCAAATTTAGGCATTAAATGCCAACAACAAACTGTGTGCGTTCACATGCATGCATAAATGACCTAATAATGAAAGAAAAGCATTGTAATTTTGAATTCTGTAAAGTTAGTGTGGGTGAGGTAGAAAGATTACTGTTGTCCATCAATAATGACAACCCACCTAGTCTTGACAACTTAAGAGAGAAAGCTACTGAGGATGGTAGTAGCGGACTATATTGCCACTCCTATTTGTCATATGAAAAATGTTTATCCTCAGACCTGGAGGGAAGTCAAAGTCATTCCACTACCCAAGAATGGTACATCACATTTTACTGGTTATAACAGCTGACCAATCAGCTTGCTGTTTTTGACAATGCAATTTCTCTGTAAACAAATTAACAACAGACGTTCAGCATGCTTATAGAGAAGGGCACTCAACATGTATTGCACTGACACAAATGACTGATGATTGTTGGAAATAAATTGATAATAATAAGATTGGGGGTGCTGTACTGTTTGATTTCAGTGCAGCCTTTTATATTATTGAACAGAACCTGTTGTTGAGGCTTTTCAACCTCTACCATATCGTGATTTCAGAGCTATCGATCTAATAGAACACAGAGGGTTTTCTTTAATGGATGCTTCTCTAATGTTAAAAATATATAAAGTGTGGTGTAGCACACGGCCGTTTTCTAGGCCCTCTACTGTTTTCTATTTTTACTAATGACCTGCCACTGGCATTAAACAAAGCCTGTGTGTTTATGTATGCCGATAATTCAACCCTATACGAGTCAGCAACCACAGCTAGTGAAATCACTGCAACCCTAAACAAATAATTGCAGTCAGTTTTAGAATGGGTTGCCAGTATTAAACTAGTCCTGAACATCTCTAGAACTAAGAGAATTGTATTTGGTAAAAATAATTCTCTACGTTCTAGACTTCAGATGAATCTAATAATGAATAATGTGGCTGTTGAGCAAGTTGAGGAGACTAAATTACTTAGTGTTACCTTGGATTGTAAACTGTCATGCTCAAAACATATTATTTCAATAGCTGTAAAGATGGGGAGACAATGACAGTGACAAAGAGATGCTCTTCTTTTTTGACACCACATTCCACAAAGAAAATCCTAGTTTTATTTTATCTTCATTATTGCCCAGTCATATGGTCAGCTGCTGCAAAAAAAAATAACAAGAAAAACTGCAGCTGGCAGAGAAGAGAGCTGCACTTCTTGCTTTTCACTGTATTCAGAGGGCTAATATCAACATTATGCATGCAAGTCTCTCTTGGCTAAAAGTAGAGGAGAGACTGACTGCATCATTTATTTTTATAAGAAACATTAATGTGTTGAAAATTCAAAATTGTTTGCATAGTCAATTTACACACATGCACTTGCCCCGCCACCTGGGGTCTTTTCACCAGGGCCTAAAATTAACACCCGCCACCTGGGGTCTTTTCACCAGGGCCTAAAATTAACACCCGCCACCTATCAAATATGGTTCGATTTTGGCTTTGGTGGCTAACACATTGGCAGGTGGTCAAGGCTCCACATTGTGAGCATTTCACTCGCATTTGTGAATAAAAATAGTAAAGTATGGTCACATTTATTGCTAAATAAATGCTGTAGTAGCCGTTTTCAAAGTATTTCTGCCGTTTAGTTTCATAGTTGGTCAATTCTTCGCACAAAGTCAAAGAACTAAGAATCATATAGCCTGTCCCACATTGCACTGCAACACTGCCTGGCTGGGAGCTGTGCACATGTGAAGAGCTGAGTGAAAGACTCATTTTTAGAAGTGCTGCGCAACCCATAAAAGTTGGTCTCATTAACTTGAAATGAAAGTCTACTGAAGTGAGACTTTGTCCTGGTGCTTCTTGGCTATTTACATTGTTTTGTTCACAAGCTAGGTTGTTTTTCAATGTTTGAGTTTCAACAGCTAGGGAAGAGAAGACAATGACTGGAGCAGTGTTACCACGGTAACCTCCCGCCCTTAAAGGGGTAGGTGAACATTTTTGTATCCAATATTTTGGTTAAAAGTTTATTTACTTACCACATTACTTCTTACAAGTAATACATATATTGTTTTAGAAACATTACAAAGCATGGACATCCACTTCGGGGTGTTTTGTTGGTGTCATTTTTGCACACAAAGGATTTGTGTGCAAAAATGAATCACACATTTTATTTTAGGCCCTGCTTTTCACAGTTCCCAAATCCAGTACAAATTCAAGAAAACATACAGTATTATATAGAGCCTTGATTACATGGAACTCCCTTCCATCTGTGATTGTTCATGTGAACAGCAAACACAGTTTAAAAAAACAGATAAAGCATCACCTCATGGCGCAACGCCTCTCCCCTGTTTGACCTAGATATTTTGTGTGTATGTACTGATTTGTAGGCTATATGTGATGTTTTAAATATATGTAGTTCTGTTATTGTCTATTAATGTTTTTTATTATGTCATGTTTCATGTTTTGTGTGGAACCCAGGAAGAGTACTTGCTGCTTTCTCTAATAAAATACCAAAATACCTTCTAATGAATGTGAAAACAAATGTGCATTGTCCCCGGTAACTAAGTTGGTGTATTTAGTGATGGTGTAATACAGTTAGTTATACATCACCAAAGTGATATGACATATCTTAATATTTGAGAACAGTTATTTTAGAGACAGATATGACACTATCCCCTAATACAATAGAATCAGTCAAAAGAGTCCAGAAAAAACACCTGCTTCTCTTATTGTTTCCAATACTGTTGCAATGCATCAATACATTATTCATAAAACACCATCAGTATGTTTTTAAAAACATACCAGGAAATCAGCTAACCCATGGCAGTCACGCAGAACACACAACCCAGATTTGTTTGTGAGGCAGGTATGCTTTTACAAGATGATTCTCAACAACTATCTGATCCTGTGACATAGGCACACAGTAGCTTTTGTTTAACCCTCCCGTTGTCCTGGTATTGTGTCTAGTCCCCGCGTCCTCTGGGTCACCCTGTCCCGTCCTGGCTAAAGGCCCAATGTGCGCAAGTGTGACAGTAGGCGTGTGAACAGCCTTTGCAGATGTATTTCTTACACCTGCAGCACACCGTGTGTGTCTTGGAGTCCTTCTTGGGTGGGCAGAGCTGACACCTCTTCCTCTTACTTGCCCCGGTGGCCGGGGCAACGAGCGGGGCAGCGGCCGTGCCAGCGGCGGGGCCCTCGCACTGTTGATCACGAGGAGCCGCAGCCGTCGCCGCCGTAGCACTCTGTAGGACTTTGACAAGGGCTGACGCCGCTTCGGTGCGGGGCAGATGCTGCCTTCTTTGGATCAGCGGCTTCACAAGTGCCTTTCCCAGCTGCTCGAGGAACACCCTGCGCTTGTTCCGCTTGCCAGGCATCCAGTCAGGCTTGATCTCTTGCCATATGACAAAGGCGTTGTAGGAGGACACGTCGAGGATGTTGTGGAAGACGACCAGGGGTCAGCGGGCAGTCATCCGTCTGCAGCTGTAGGTGCCCACCACCTTGTCTAGGTTGTCCACGCCGCCCTTGTTGCAGTTGTAGTCTAGGATGAGGGCCAGCTTCCTGTCACGGCGATCGCTAATGTGGCCCTCTGTGTGCAGCGTGCTCAAAAGTAGCACGTTCTTGTTTCTCTTTGCCAGGTAGGACACCAGAGTGGCGGTGGGCGTGAAGGCGAACCTGGAGGACAGGACCTGTCTGCCCCTGGACTCGAGCAGCGCGGGCGGGAGCTCAGCCTTGTTCTTTCTCACCATGCCCACCATGGTGAGGTTCCTCTCGAGGAGCCGCTGGCCCAGGTCGTAGGAGGTGAAGAAGTTGTCGCAGGTGACGTTGCGACCGCTCAGGCCCGTTGTCAGATCGAGGACGACGCGCATCCCCTGGTTCTTCTCGGGGCCTCAGCCGGCCGCCTTGCCGGTGTACACTTGCATCTTCCAAGCGTAGCTGGAGTTGGCTTCGCAGGCCACCCACGACTTGATGCCGTATTTGGCTGGCTTACTTGGGATGTACTGACGGAAAGGACAGCAGCCTTTTGGAAAGGGGACAAGAGATTAGTGTGGTTACTGTGTCACGGGGGCCAAGGGCCAACTTTTGTGTTACACACGCTGCCAGCGCTGCTACAGCCGCTGCTTGTACCGCTGCTACGGCAGCACTGCCTCTCTGTATAGACATATAAGCACACGCGAGCACACACGCGCAAGCACAAGCACAAGCACAGTATCTCTGAACGAGACCAGTTGCTCGTCCACCGTCACGTCGGGCCCCAGGTTGTAGAGGCCCGCAGCCGCGCCTCCCACAGGTCCCAGACCTCCCGTATGGCTGCGAGTTTGTCCGTGGCGAGTCTGGTGGGTCTCGACTGGCCTGGTCGCAGCAGCCTCGAGTACCTGTGAAAGACCTTGAGCGGCATGGTGGCTCGGAACACGGTCCTGCCGCTCTCGGCGTTCCACAGGCTTGCCGCGGCCTCGCCCCGGGACCTGTAGACGCCCGCTAGGATCAGCAGCCCTACGTAGGCGCGCAGGTCCGTGGCGTCCATGGGTTCGCCAGCCGTCGCCGTATTTTCTGGCCCCGTGCAGGTTCGTCATTTCCACAATTATCCTTTCTATCGCCGGGGTGACAAACAGGTGGAAGGCGGACGCGATGTCGCGGCATAGGCCGTGGGGCCCGGAGTCTGGTCCGGCCCGACGTGGCAGATCGCGATGGGCCCGCGGCGGCGGCCATAGGCCACGGGGGACCACTCGATTTTGCCGTTTTTCGACAGCAACTGCGGCTCCCGTTGGTCCGGGGCCGAGGAGATCTCTTCCTCGCCGCGGTCCTCACGCTCGTCCTCGTGCTCGTCCTCGGGCGGCTCTTCCTCGGGCTGCTCTTCCTCAGAAGAGGGAGAAGAGGCATCGTCGACCTCGCGGTGCTCGGGGTTGTATTCCTCCCCGTCTTCGTCTTCCGAAACCTCTTCCTCCTCCTCCTCCTCCTGGCAATCTGAGTAGTCTTCTTGGTCCACGCTGGACAAGATCTGTTCTAGAACCTGCGCGGCCGTGAAACGTGCGGCCATGGCCGCTCGGCTCCACTGATCGGGTCCGCTGAGCTGCGGGCAAGAGCGCACTTGGCACAGGTGGGGCGCCGGTCACTTTGTGTGTGTGTGTGTGTGTGTGTGTGTGTGTGTGTGTGTGTGTGTGTGTGTGTGTGGGTGTGGGTGGGTGCTGCTGACAATATTAGTATCCACTCTACGTAGGGCCGGCCGGGCCGGCTTACGCGGGAGACCGAGACCAATGCTCGAGGCTCGCTTGCGCGCTCGTCCGCTCTGAGCCATGAGCGCAACAAGAACACTCGGTTGCTCTCTAGCACACGGCGGAGCACGTCTGGACCTGTGCAGCGGCTGGCTGGGTCGCTCTGACTGGCAACGAGCGCAACAAGAACATTCGGTTGCTCTCTAGCACACGGCGGAGCACGTCCGGACCTGTGCAGCGGCTGGCTGGGTCGCTCTGACCCACGAGCGCACAACCTCGCCACACTTGCAGACGCTCTACTACGCTCCACGGCATACGCCTCGCCAGTGGCTGACAGGGTCGCTCTGACTCGCAGAGCGCAGAGCGCAGAGCGCCAGCCCTGGAAACCCAGGGCCTGGGTCGCACTGACCCACGAGCGCAGAGCGCAACAAGAACACTCGGCTGCTCTCTAGCACACAGCGGAGCACGTCTGGACCTGTGCAGCGGCTGGCTGGGTCGCTCTGACCCACGAGCGCAGAGCACAACAAGAACACTTGGCTGCTCTCTAGCACACAGCGGGGCACGTCTGGACCTGTGCAGCGGCTGGCTGGGTCGCTCTGACCCACAGAGCGCAGAGCGCAACAAGAACACTCCAGAGCACAGAGCGCAGAGCGGGGAGCCGGGCACAGCCTCGCCACACTCGCAGACACTCTACTACGCTCAACGGCATACGCCTCGCCAGTGGCTGACAGGGTCGCTCTGACTCAGGAGCGCAGAGCGCAGAGCGCGAGCCCTGGAAACACAGGGCCTGGGTCGCTCTGACCCACGAGCGCAGAGCACAACTACAACACTCGGCTGTTCTCTAGCACACAGCGAGGCACGTCCGGACCTGTGTAGTGGCTTGCAGGGTCCCTCTGACCCAAGAGCGCAGAGCGGGGAGGCCAGAGCACAGAGCGCAGAGCGGGGAGCCGGGCACAGCCTCGCCACACTCGCAGACTCTCTACTACGCTCGAAGGCACACGCCTCACCAGTGGCTGGCACGGTCGCTCTGACCCGCCAGCGCAAGAGCGCCAGCCCTCCACGCACATGGCCTGGGTCGCTCTGACCCGCGAGCGCAGAGCACAGAAAGGGGAGCCCTCCACACACAGGACCTGGGTCACCCTGACCCCAGGACCACGGGAGGGTTATCAAAGAGGGCTCCCTCTGTGGTTCTCAGCTGAAGCATTGACGATGGTGCAGGACTGTGTACAATATTCCCAACGCTTTGTCTACATGTTGAAACCCTTGCTTATGATACGGCTTTGGATACCTTTGGGTATTTACTGTCATATAATCAAGAAAGTTTTTCATAAAACAAAAGGTTAAATTACTACACACCTTTATAGGGTTAGGGTTCCCACACAGCCATATTTCAATGTTACAGCGCTTGTCAAAGGAAGACCGACGGAAGACAGAGGCAACCGACTGTTCTAATTAGCTCCGAACACCTGTGTGTATTGGAAGAAGGATGCCAGAAAAGTGTTGTAATCAGAAAATACTGTCAGCTGCAACTGTGTTAAAACCGGTTAAAACAGTGTACAGTAAGTGTTTATGTTGCATTTGCTAAATCATTTTTTAAGTGATATGAAAATAGAAGGCTTTATGTTTTAGAACCCTATCACTATTGAGAATCGATTG
This sequence comes from Oncorhynchus mykiss, assembly GCF_057628025.1. Classification (NCBI taxonomy): domain Eukaryota; kingdom Metazoa; phylum Chordata; class Actinopteri; order Salmoniformes; family Salmonidae; genus Oncorhynchus; species Oncorhynchus mykiss. The sequence continues at coordinate 63,581,031 of NC_143028.1, read as the reverse complement.
ACATTTAGATGGAATATTTGGCTGTTTTTGCTGACAGAGCCAGTTTACCTCTGAACATAACATATAAGTTATTTGGACTTTAAAGGAGTAGGCTCCTTAATAGTAACATTGTGGTCTAAGGCACACACACACACACACACACACACACACACACACAGATCCACACACACACACACACACAGATCCACACACACAGATCCACACATGCATCCAAAACACATGCACATGCAGACACACACATACACACACATAAGCACATACTCACACAAAGAAAAAACTACAACGCACTTGACAAAAATTATAGGTAACCTGTTTTGTTTGGCATTGATAGAATAAACCCACTAGAAATAGTCAGTGGTGTAAAGTACTTAAGTAAAACGACTTATTAAAGTGCTACTTAAGTCGTTTTTTGGGGTATCTGTACTTTACTTTAATATATATAGTTGTGACAACTTTTATTTTCACTCCACTGTCTCTGACACCCGAAAGTAATAGTTACATTTCGAATGCTTAGCAGGACAGGAAAATTGTCCTTTTCACACACTTATCAAGAGAGCCTTCCTGGTCATCCCTACTGCCTCTGATCTGACAGAGGCAGTAGGAGTGTGCCCCTGGCTATCTGTAAATAAAATAAAAAAATAATATTGTGCCTTCTGGTTTTAATATAAGGAATGTGGAATAAATAATATTTTAGCAATTACATTTACTTTTGATACTTAAGTATATTTAAAACCAAATACTTTTAGACCTTTACTCAAGTTGTATTTTACTGCGTGACTTTTACTTTTACATTAGTCATTTTATATTAAGATATCTTTATTTTTATTCAAGTATGACAATTGGGTACTTTTCACACCATTGGAAATAGTTAGTCATATCTGAAAGAGGACAAAATAATGAACGATTTAGGTTTATTTACAAGAAAATACTATAGGTACAGTATGTCTTAGCACTCTGGTTGGAAACACGCACGCGCACTTGCGGGCGCACGCGGTTTCAAACGTTTCACTCAAGCTATAATTTGGTACGCGGGTAATGCGGATGATTCCGGAATCAGAGCGGCGATTGGCTAGAGAGACGAGCGTGTCACTCAGGCTCTAGGGAGTTTAAATAACTGTGAACCTGTCTGTCCCAAACAAACGCTTCTCATCACATCACTTATTAATGTGACAAACAGCAGCAAAATGAGGAAATATTGGAGCAGTTTCACAGACGTAATATTTAAAAACCCCGCGGCCACTGACACGGTAGGATGATATGCAACTGTCTTGGTGTAACAGTTAATTAAGTCATGGTTGTTGGCGGGAGGAACGATATTTTGACCAAAGCAACTTCATTCTGACGACTGTCTTTTTATTTATTTAATTGGGGAGATTAGCCTACTTATAAAGATAAACGCTTAAAATGTATGAATCGATTAATGGGTAAATATGCTGTTATTTGCGCGGTCCAAATAACAAACAGGTAGAATTCTAATTCATCTGGAATGGAGAATTTAACTGTATAGCCTACTTCTCTGTCACGGTTGGGATGCTATTCACTGTAAATGAATAAAAACGAATTCCAGTGTGTTGCACGTATGTAACAATGGCTTGACATTGCCTTCTAAGCTTTATGAAATATGCTCTCACTTACTATGTGCGTGCTTGCGTTATCTGTCTGTGATACAGGTTAAGGATGATCATGAGAAGCAGCAGCAGGACTCCTATGTGGGCAGCAATGATGAGAATATTGACCGGGGGAACTGGACCAATAAGAGGGAGTACATGTTGTCTATGATTGGCTATGCTGTGGGTCTGGGGAATGTATGGAGGTTCCCCTACCTGGCCTATAAGAATGGAGGAGGTAAGTGGGGACACACCGGTACACACACACACACCAGTGGTTCTCGGTGCAGTTTAAGATTAGGGATGATGATTTTTGAGCATGGCCTCATTTCTATTACAGACTATTGGATAACTGTCATTCATACTCCATTAACCCAGCTCAATGTTTAGTCTATTATATGATACTCGAATTTGCCCAATACCCATCATGAGGTTGCTACAACCTAGCCTACGAATGAAAGTTTATAACGTAGGTACACAGGTTGAGAGACAAATTGGAGTCACCAAGGTGGCGGATGGTGACACATTCAATACCGCCTTGCACACTCTTGCCATCATCTAGTTGATCTAGGCTGTAGTCACTAGTCCAAACAGTGGCAACACGGAACATCTAAAAGTACAGTTTCTATTGGACAAATTCTGATAGTTTCATCCCGTTTTGTTCCGTTTCCTTCTGTTTAAGAAATGTTTTGCAACAGAATGGGTGAAATGAATCCACCCCTGATCACCTGTTCACCTTCATAGCAGGCACATACAGCATCATCACTTTGCTTGTTGAATAATTCCTTCTCGGATCTCCGCTCTCTCTCCTCTCACCTTTTCCCCTTGCTTGGTGTTAAGTACACAACACAACAGCTGTCTGTGACCAGGTGAAAAGAACGTATCTAAGTCAAACCTTCATACCCTAACTGCTAACCACTGCACAGCCTACATCGAGTGCGGTTACATGCATACAATAATGCGACTATTGTGGATAGTCATCACTCCTGTGTTCCAATGGCACAATGTGTTAGCTAATAAAATTTTAGCAATTTAAAAGGCTAATTGATCATTAGGAAACTCTTTTGCAATTATGTTAGCACAGCCGAAAACCTGTTCTGATTTAAAGAAGGAATAAAACTGGCCTTCTTTGGACTGCTTGAGTAGCTGGAGCATCAGCACTTGTGGGTTCGATTACAGGCTCAAAATGGCTAGAAACAAAAAACTTTCTTCTGAAACTCAGTCTATTCTTGTTCTGAGATATGAAGGCTATTCCATGTGAGAAATTGTCAAGAAACTGAAGATCTGGTACAGTGCTGTGAACTACTCCCTTCACAGAACAAAGCAAACTGGCTCTAACCAGAACAGTGAAGAGGCGACTCCGGGATGCTGACCTTCTAGGCAGAGCTCCCTCTGTCCAGTGTCTGTGTTCTTTTGCCCATCTTAATCTTTTCTTTTTATTGGCCAGTCTGAGATATGGCTTTTTCTTTTGCAACTCTACCTAGAAGGCCAGCATCCCGGAGTCGCCTCTTCACTGTTGACGTTGAGACAGGAACACGACTTTCCCGAAGCGGATCCTCTGTTTGGTCCACCACCCAGGACAATGGATCAAGACAAGGCTCCCTAAATTTTTATCAGCATATCGAATGCGCGACCCGGGCTGGACTAATTCTGGATCATTGTTACTCTAACTTCTAACGTGATGCATACAAGGCCTTCCCTTGCCCTCCTTTCGGCAAATCTGACCACGACTCCATTTTGTTGCTCCCAGCCTATAGACAGAAACTTAAACAGGGAACGCCCGTGCTCAGGTCTGTTCAACGCTGGTCCCACCAATCTGATTCCATGCTTCAAGATTGCTTTGATCACGTGGACTGGGATATGTTCCGGATAGCGTCGAACAACATTGATGTATATGCTGTTTTGGTGAGCGAGTTTATTAGCAAGTGCATCGGTGATGTTGTACCCATGGCGACAATTGAAACCTTCCCCAACCAGAAACCGTGGATTGATGGCAGCATTCAAGCAATACTGAAAGTGCGAACCACTGCTTTTAATCAGGGCAAGGCGGCCGGAAACATGACCGAATACAAACAGTTTAGCTATTCCCTCCAAGGCAATCAAACAAGCTAAGCGTCAGCATGGAGACAAAGTAGAGTCACAATTCAACGGCTCAGACACGAGAGGTATGTGGCAGGGTCTACAGTCAATCACAGACTACAAAAAGAAAACCAGCCCCGTCGCGGACCCCGATGTCTTGCTCCCAGGCAAACTAAACAAAATCTTTGCTCGCTTTGAGGACAATACAGTGCCACCGACATGGCCCGCTACCAAAACCTGCGGGCTCTCCTTCCCGCAGCCAATGTGAGTAAAACATTTAAATGTGTTTACCCTCGCAAGGCTGCCGGCCCAAACGGCATCCCTAGCCGCGTCCTCAGAGCATGCGCAGACCAGCTGGCTGGTGTGTTTACGGACATATTCAATCAATCCCTATCATAGTCTGCTGTTCCCACATGATTCAAGAGGGCCACCATTGTTCCTGTCCCCAAGAAAACTAAGGTAACTGAGCTAAATGACTATCGCCCTGTAGCACTCACTTCCGTCATCATGAAGTGCTTTGAGAGACTAGTCAAGGACCAAATCACCTCCACCCTACCTGACACCCTAGACCCATTCCAATTTGCTTACCGCCCCAATAGGTCCACAGACGATGCAATCACACTGCACATTGTCCTAACCAATCTCGACAAGAGGAATACCTATGTAAGAAAGCTTTTCATCGACTACAGCGCAGCATTTAACACCATAGTACCCTCCAAACTCGTCATTAAGTTCGAGACCCTGGGTCTCAACCCCGCCCTGTGCAACTGGGTCCTGGAAATTCTGACGGACCGCCCCCCAGGTGGTGAGGGTAGGTAACATCTCCACCCCGCTGATTCTCAACATTGGGGCACCACAAGAGTACGTTCTCTGCCCTCTCCTGTACTCCCTGTTCACCCATGACTGCGTGGCCTTGCACACCTCCAACTCAATCATCAAGTTTGCAGACGACACTACAGTGGTAGGCTTGATTACCAACAACGACGAGATGGCCTACAGGGAGGTGAGGGCCCTCAGAGTGTGGTGTCAGGACAATAACCTCACACTCAACATCAACAAAACAAAGGAGATGATTGTGAACTTCAGGAAACAGCAGAGGGAGCACCCTTCTATCCACATCGATTGGACAGTAGTGGAGAAGGTGGAAAGTTTTAAGTTCCTCTGAGTACACATCACCGACAAACTGAAATGGTCCACCCACACAGACAGCGTGGTGATGAATGCGCAACAGCGCCTCTTCAACCTCAGGAAGCTGAAGAAATTTGGCTTGTCACCAAAACACAAACTTTTACAGAGGCAAAAAGTTGGTACGGCAACTGCTCCGCCCACAACCGCAAGGCTCTCCAGAGGGTAGTGAGGTCTGCACAACGCATCACCGGGCACAATCAACCTGCCCTTCGGGACAACTACACCACCCGATGTCACAGGAAGGCCGAAAAGATCATCAAGGACAACAACCAGCCGAGCCACTGCCTGTTCCCCCCCTATCATCCAGAAGGCGAGGTCAGTACAGGTGCATCAAAGCTGGGACCGAGAGACTGAAAAACAGCTTCTATCTCAAGGCCATCAGACTGTTAAACAGCCATCACTAACATTGAGTGGCTGCTGCCAACATATTGACTCAAATCTCTAGCCACTTTAATAATAAAAATTGGATGTAATAAATGTCTCACTAGTCACTTTAAACAATGCCACTTTATATAATGCTTACATTACTCATCTCATATGTATATACTGTATTCTATACCATCTACTGCATCTTGCCTATGCCGTTCGGCCATCGCTCACCCATGTATTTATATGTACATATTCTCATTCATTCCTTTACACTTGTGTGTATAAGGTAGTTGTTGTGAAATTGTTAGATTACTTGTTAGATATTACTGCATGGTCGGAACTAGATGCAGAAGCATTTCGCTACACTTGCATGAACATCTGCTAACCATGTGTATGTGACCAATAAAATTTGATTTGATTTGCGGGTACTATTTAATGAATGTGCCAGTTGAAGACTTGTGTGGCATCTGTTTCTCAAACTAGACACTAATGTACTTGTCCTCTTGCTCAGTTGTGCACCAGGGCCTCCCACTCTTTCTATTCTGGTTATAGCCAGTTTGCGCTGTTCTGTGAAGGGCGTAGTACACAGCGTTATACCAGATCTTCAGTTTCTTGGCAATTTCTTGCATGGAATAGCCTTCATTTCTCAGAACAAGAACAGACTGAGTTTCAGAAGAAAGTTATTTGTTTCTGGCCATTTTGAGCCTGTAATTGAACCCACAAATGCTGATGCTCCAGATTCTCAACGAGTCTAAAGAAGGCCAGTTTAATTGCTTTTTTAGTCAGCACTAAAGAAGTTCAGCTGGGCTAACATAATTGCAAAAGTTTTTTCTAATGACTAATTAGCCTTTTAAAATGATAAACTTGGATAAGTTAACACAATGTGCCATTGGAACATAGGGCCGATGGTTGCTCATAATGGGCCTATGTACGCCTATGTAGATATTCCATAAAAATCTGCCGTTTCCAGCTACAATAGTCATTTACAACATTAACAATGTATACACTTTATTTCTGATAATTTTGATGTTATTTTAATGGACAAAATAAATTAGCTTTTCTTTAAAAAACAAGGACATTTCTAAGTGACCCCAAACTTTTGAACAGTATTGTACATTGTTGCGCCCAACACACTTCACTAGCCCTAAAGAGGGAGGCTCGCTTGGCAGGTGCAAGCACATGCACAGAACAAATACACTGCTGGAATGCCTTTTCTATTTTTTTTAATTGCATAATCTGCCTAGTGCCATAACCAGTTTAATATGAAATTATTAGTGTGCATGTAAACGTACCATATTTGCTATTGTCATAGTCAACATAGCTAGGCCTACTAGAACTAACACATTAATAAGCCCACAATCCAATCTATGTGTACAGCTAGCAGTTAGACTGGCAGGCACCGGCGGCAGTACATTACTAAAACCAAAAGCTTACCTTGACTTGGAAGAGTTGCAGTGTTGGATTGCCTTAGCCAGCTAGCTAACAGAAATGGCATTCCTCGCTGTTTGAGTCAGGTTGTTGAGTAGGCTATATTAGCTGCCTAAGTGAGTGAAAGGTAATGAACTGCTTATCCTTAATTTAAGAAAATAATTTGTTTAAAACTGTTCAACTATTGTCTTTCTGAGTCAACAACACACCACAATTGATGCACGGCTGTGCTAGCTAGCTGTAGCTTCTGCTTTCAGTTCCAGATTAATTATCTGATCATTTGATTGGATGGACATGTCAATTCATGCTGCAAGAGCTCTGAGGTTGGAGGACGTCCTCCGGAAGTCGTCATAATTACTGTGTACATCTATGGAAGTGGGTGAGAACCGTGAGCCTCCTAGGTTTTGTATTGAAGTCAATGTACCAAGAGGAGGATGGAAAATATATTTTTCCTCCACCTACACTATTATTATTCTACCCTAGAAGGTGCTGTTGAGGCTACTGTAGACCCTCATTGCAAAACAGTGTTTTAATAATTTTGGTAAAATTAATATATTTAGTATAGTTTTATCTTATGTTGACATTTAGGTTTTTCTGAAATTCACTGATTAGGATGGTCATCCCCTTCATCTGAGAAGGAGCCTCCACTGACACACACATACACAGTGACCTAAGCTTGCTTAGTGTGCACTAATGACACACCTGTTCAATAGTAACTCAATACCCTAAAACGGGTCCCCAGTTGCATTCAGCCGTGTGCCAATTATTATTTTTTTCTTTCCTTGAGCAGATGGTCGGTCGGGGGCCGGAACATAGTTATAAACTCAGCAAAAAAAGAAACGTCCTCTCATTGTCAACTGCGTTTATTTTCAGCAACATGTGTAAATATTTGTATGAACATAAGATTCAACAACTGAGACAAACTGAACAAGTTCCACAGACATGTGACTAACAGAAATGGAATAATGTGACCCTGAACAAAGGGGGGTCAAAATCAAAAGTAACAGTCAGTATCTAGTGTGGCCACCAGCTCCATTAGGTACTGCAGTGCATCTCCTCCTCATGGACTGCACCAGATTTGCCAGTTCTTGCTGTGAGATGGTACCCCACTCTTCCACCAAGGCACCTGCAAGTTCCCGAACATTTCTGGGGGGAATGGCCCTAGCCCTCACCCTTCAATCCAACAGGTCCCAAACGTGCTCAATGGGATTGAGATCCAGGGTCTTCGCTGGCCATGGCAGTACACTGACATTCCTGTCTTGCAGGAAATCACGCACAGAACAAGCAATATGGCTGGTGCCATTGTCATGCTGGAGGGTCATGTCAGGATGAACCTGCAGGAGGGTACCACATGAGGGGGGAGGATATCTTCCCTGTAATGCACAGCATTGAGATTGCCTGCAATGACGACAAGCTCAGTCCGATGATGCGACACACCGCCCCAGACCATGACGGACCCTCCACCTCCAAATTAATCCCGCTACAGAGTACAGGCCTCAGTGTAACGCTCATTCCTTTGACGATAAACGTTAATCCGACCATTACCCCTGGTGAGACAAAACTGCGACTCGTCAGTGACGAGCACTTTTGCCAGTCCTGTCTGGTCCAGTGACGGTGGGTTTGTGCCCAATGGCGACGTTGTTGCCGGTGATGTCTGGTGAGGACCTGCCTTACAACAGGCCTACAAGCCCTCAGTTCAGCCTCTCTCAGCCTATTACGGACAGTCTGAGCACTGATGGAGGGATTGTGCGTTCCTGGTGTAACTCGGACTGTTGTTGTTGCCATGCTGTACCTGTCCCGCAGGTGTGATGTTCGGATGTACCAATCCTGTGTAGGTGTTGTTACACGTGGTCTGCCACTGCGAGGACGATCAGCTCTCCGTCCTGTCTCCCTGTAGCGCTGTCTTGGGCGTCTCACAGTATGGACATTGCAATTTATTGCCCTGACCACATTTGCAGTCCTCATGCCTCCTTGCAGCATGCCTAAGGCACGTTCACGGAGATGAGCAGGGACCCTGGGCATCTTTCTTTTGGTATTTTTCAGAGTCAATAGAAAGGCCTCTTTAGTGTCCTAAGTTTTCATAACTGACCTTAATTGCCTACCGTCTGTAAGCTGTTAGTGTCTTAACGACTGTTCCACAGGTGCATGTTCATTAATTGTTTATGGTTCATTGAACAAGCATTGGAAACTGTGTTTTAAACCACATGCAATGAAGATATGTGAAGTTATTTGGATTTTTACTAATTATTTTTGAAAGACAGGGTTGTTTCTTTTGCTGAGTTTAAATTTCAACATTGCAAATTGACCGCAAAAAAACTAACCGATCACATATTTGACAAAAAACGGAATCATTTAAAACCTTGATAAGCTCACATGCCTCTTTATGCGTGGGTTTACATGGCAACAGATTTCCTAAATTAAAATCACTTGAAGCTTATTTCCTGGTGATTTTAGTCTTATGTCCCAAAATAATTATAAGTGTCAGAACTTGGGGGGCCTAATAAAATCACCTACTGGCCAACTCTGTCCCGCAGGCCGCCTATTTGGGAATCCTACCCTATAATCACTTATAAACTAGACCATGGCAGAACATTCTTAAAGATTCATTTCAGATTATTGTAGTTAAGCCCATATACGCTTCCACCATCCACTGGCTACCTCATATTCCTGCATTTGTTATTAGTGTCAAGTTTTCTGTCCTCTCTGTCTCTAGGTGCTTTCCTCATCCCGTATGTCATCATGCTGGCTGTTGCTGGTATACCTCTGTTCTTCCTGGAGAGTTCCTTTGGTCAGTTCTGCAGCCAAGGCCCTGTCAATGTGTGGCGGGCTCTGCCCATATTTCAGGGTAAGACTAAGCCTTGTACCCCTAATTTACCACCTAAGCCCAAACCGGTCCCAATTCAATGTCTACCCATTACTCTTGGTCTCAACCCTTCAATATTTGCAGATACAGTATGTAAGGTATAAGCTATGTTTTTGGAACCTTCACCATTATACTGCTTATCCCTAGCCAGACTCTTCAGATCTGCAGACATTGAAGGGTAAAGGGCCAAAGGGAATTGTTAAGGAGTGGATTGGGACCAGCTGTATGACTTTTTTTCCACTTCTAGGAACTCATCCATTCCCTTCACCACTCAGACCTTTTGGGGAGTGTTTGCTACTACTCTCTGTTTGAATGTTGTGTGAGCAGCCAGCCCATTACACAACGGGATCAGCTTTATTGACCTTAGAGGAAAATTGTCTGAAGTTTGTTTGAGCAGTGTATTAATGGTTAACCATATGACCTGAATCTAAACTCGATGTATGAGCTGGAGGAACGATCAGTCTAGACCCAGGGCTAACCCTATAAGGCTGCTAGTCCATTTACTGTATGTACCCAGCCCCTGAGCTAACCTATAACCCTACCAAGCCCAATGGGTTACTGTATCACTCTGTCAGACTGGCCTCTAGCTGCTGAATGTGCCAAAACACAGAACACATTCATGGTGCATATTGGACCAAGTCCTTCTCTACTGCTATTGGTTAGTTATAAAACTGTCAAGGGTAGTGTTTCCAAATTCTGGTTTTTGTTTTTAACCCTAGCACTACGTAACGCACCTGATTCACATTTGTTGTTTATTTCAATCTGGTGTGTAGCGCTAGAGCAAATGTGCACCCCTTTTGGATCCCCGGAACCAGGATGAAGAAATATTGCTCTAGGATGTGCATGTAAGCAATTTCTTAGTAATACTTGTTTGTGAGCTGAAATAAAAGATCCTAGAAATTGTCCATAAGCACATCTTATTTTGTTATTATGTTTAGCACAAATTTGTTTACATCCTCATTAGTGATAATTTCTCCTTTGGCAAGATAATCCATCCACCTGATAAGTGTGGTATATCATTACACAGGTGAACTGGGGACAAAAAGCCACAAATGTTTTGTCACATAACACAATGCCACATGTTTTGAGGGAGTGTTCAATTGGCATGCTGACTGCAGGAATGTCCACCAGAACTGTTGCCAGAGAATTTTATGTTTTAGAGAATTTGGCAGTACGTCCAACCGGCCTCACAACCGCAGACCACCTGCAACCACGCCAGCCCGTGACCTCCACATCCAGCTTTTTCACTTCCACCCATACAGCTGATGAAACTGTGGGTTTGCACAAATGAAGAATTTCAGCACAAACTGTCAAACCGTGTCATGGAAGCTCATCAGCTTGCTCGTTGACTTGACTGCTGTTTGGCGTTTTAACCGACTTCAGTGGGCAAATGCTCATCTTCGATGGCCACTTGCACGCTAGAAAAGTGTGCTTTTCACAAATGATTCCCTGTTTCAACTGTACCGGGCACATGGTGATGAGTGCTTCTACACCTGCATTGCTTGCTGTTTGGGGTTTTAGGCTGGGTTTCTGTACAGCATTTTGAGATATCAGCTGATGTAAGAAGGGCTTTATAAATCAATTTGATTTGATGAGTGTTGTGTGGTGACAGGCATAAGCTACGGGCAATGAACACAATTGCATTTTATTAATGGCAATTTGAATGTACACAGATGAAAATGAAATTACCCCTTGATCATGTTTGGGATGCTCTGGGTCGACATGTACGACAGCGTGTTCCAGTACCCGCCAATTTCCAGGAACTTCGCACAGCCATTGAAGAGGAGTGGGACAATATTCCACAGGCCACAATCAACAGCCTGATCAACTCTATACAAAGGAGATGTGTCGCACTGCATGAGGCAAATGGTGATCACACCAGATACTGACTGGTTTTCTGATCCACGCGCCTACTTTTATTTCTTTTTTCTTTTTTTAAGGTATCTGTGACCAACAGATGCATATTTGTATTCCCTGTCATGTGAAATCCATAGATTAGGGCCTAATGAATGTATTTAAAGTGACTGAGTTTCTTATATGAACTGTAACTCAGTAAAATCTTTCGAATTGTGTATTTGTGGTCAGTGTAATTTTTGTACATTGCCACTGTAGTTATTCTTTCACATGCTTTGGTGGATACATCCTACCATAGAATGTCTCACTTACCATGTGTTCTCTGTTACGTCTTCCTTGGAAAATAGAATGTTTTCCTCAATGGGACTTCCTTGATTAGATAAATCTCAAGATTTAGGAACTACAATGTGACCGGTTGACCAGTATACCAGGAAGCACTGGCTGTTTGCCTTTCGGCTGAATCAGTATGTGATAAAGATTGAACTTCACAGAACTTATCAATAAAGTCACTGCTAACAGGGATGGTGACGATTCAATCTATTCAGGAAGTGAATTGAAATTCAAATATTGAAGAATCCGCCTTGATTTACATCTAACTCAATTCCTGCTCTCTCTCCTCACTCTCCCTTTCCCTATCCTCTCCAGGTGTGGGTGTAGCTATGGTTTTGGTCAGTACGTTAGTAGGCATCTACTACAACGTCATCATTGCCTACAGTCTCTACTACATGTTTGCCTCATTCCAGTCCCCTCTGCCATGGAGTGACTGTTTCTACTGGTCCAACAGCAATTGTAGCCTCACACCTAGAGGTACCTGTTTTATAATGTTGTGTCTCATCTAAAGATGTAGTGAAGTTTCCCTGTTGTGCAGCTTTTACTCTTCTATCATGTTAATTAGGCTCCAAACAAAATAACCTTGACCAATATTTTCCATTACCTGACATTAATGTTTTCCATGATATGCTTTAATGAACATGACCTAGCTGAACCTGAACAGAGTGCCATGTAACTTTACCACTATGACAATGGCTTCTGACCTCTACAGAAGTGTGCAACAATACCCTAGCTGCCAACTGGAGTGAACCAGTAATTGTAGCCAACATGACGCTGTGGGAGAATGAGACTTGCCCAAAGGAAAACATCATCAGCATCCCAGTACAGAGCCCCAGCGAACAGTATTGGGAGTGAGTAACACACACACACTTGATTCAATTTCACTAAGTTGAAAATACTTCAGAGGTCACACAGGTTGTGTTGAATGCCAGGTTGTCTCTATAATGCTATGTTGAAACTGATCCTGTCTGTAAGATTGACCACCTTACAGTCAGACAATCTCTTTGTCTATCCCCAGCCTGGTGGCCTTACAAAGGTCCAGTGGTCTGGATGAGACCGGTCCGGTGGTCTGGCATCTGGCTCTCTGTCTGCTACTGGGATGGCTGCTCATCGCTGCTGCCCTTTACAAAGGCATCAAGTCCTCAGGAAAAGTCTGTATGACCCATTTCCTGTTTGTGTGTGATAGTGATGTGCGGGTTGACCCATAACCCACAATCGCCGCAGTTATATTCACGAGGCGGGCAGGTTTAGGGTCATGAAATATTGTATAAAGGGAAAATGATACCTTTCATTATTTTAGGCTAGCTGGCATTAGTGCATAAACTTTAGGGCCTAACTGTACGTGCACCAAGTAGCTTACATGCCAGTCGCCAAATGCATTTGGAACGGGCAGGACAAGTTAACGTCGATCCAAGGAGGGAAAAAAAGGACAATGTCTGAGTTTAGAGAAAAGCTGCGAAATGGAGAGTTGAAAATAAATACAAGGGAGGGCCAGGAAAGTAACATTTGAAGTGGTCAAAGAGGATGATAGCAGTGCTGGCTATGTTATGTGTGGTTGTCAAATTTGTACAGTGCCTCAGTCACAAGACGGGGACTTCAAATAGGCCTATAACAAGTCAAGGGAATTGTAGCCTACTGTTGATGGGTTAAATGGAAACTGAAATCTGGACACTGACTGTAGGTCTATAACCGCTCACTTAGCCTTAATATTAACACCTGCAGAATTTAAGCATTTCTTGCAGTAAAATGATACAGAAAATGTAGGCAACATTTTTACTCACAGGAGTGGAGAAATATGATTTCTTTCTTTCAGCTTCTTGAGAGAATGCAAATATGCAGTTAGATACAGTTTGTCGAAGTGCAATCTTTATCAGCATCATAAAAGATGATACTATTTCAACCACAAAATATGCATCCAAGCTGAACTGAAATCTTATGAGAAACACGTTGGGTTGTTTTCACAGCTTTCTATTTCCTTACAACCGGTCAAACTGAAATTATTTGGAAATTTTACACATCTTTTAAGTTTTAGTTATTTCATTTTCTTGCCGGTCCCTAAACATCTTTGCTCCATGGAAGTATCAGAGATGACTGAGAAATTTATCGATGTCAACTAGATTCTGGTAAGCAAGGGTTTATTTAGTCTTGGGCAACAATGACAGAAGAGATGCTGCATGTATCTAATTATAGACAACTTGACTTACAAATAGCCTACCAAAACATTAGAAGTTACAAGCAAAAACATATCTGAAATCAGGCCAACTTAGTACTAAAAAAAACAAAAACCTGACGGTAACCTACAACATTTTCTATATTAGAGGGTTAGGGTCGGGTGCGGGCCTCCGTTTAAAACTTATTACATATAGTTGGGTGGTTGTCGATGGGTTATTAGCAATTGCGGGCGAACAAAGAGCTGACCTGCTCCCCACTAGTGTGTGAGTTGGTCCTGTCTTTCTAATCTGTGTCTTTCGGATGTGCATGTGTCCCTCTAATATTTGTGTGTGTCTGTCCCCAGGTGGTGTATTTCACCGCTACGTTTCCCTATGTGGTGTTGCTGATTCTTCTGATCCGGGGAGTTACACTAGAGGGCGCCAGAGACGGGATCGAGTTCTACATTGGCTCCCAGTCCAACCTCACAAAACTGGGCGAGGCAGAGGTTAGAGCCTAACCTCTTACCTGTCAACACAAAATACACATACTTGACTGAAGTAACTAAATAGTAGGTCTTTCTGGCAGGTGTGGAGAGATGCAGCCACACAGATCTTCTATTCTCTGTCAGTAGCGTGGGGTGGTGTCACGGCCCTGTCTTCATATAACAAGTTCCACAACAATGTGTTCAAGGACGCACTGACCGTCTGCCTCACCAACTGTGGTATGACTCAAACACCACACACGCACCAGATGGATGCTAATGGCATCATAAAGAATAACTTTCAAGGTTTCATTCTGTTCCGGTACATCGTTTTTCCTTTCCCGTTTAATGTCACTCTATAGGTACCAGTGTGTTTGCAGGCTTCGCCATCTTCTCCATCTTAGGTCACATGGCTCATGTCTATGGAAAGCCTGTATCCGAGGTGGCCCAAGCAGGTGAGTAGTACACCACTGTCTAGTGTTTAGCTTTACCTTACTGACACAATAGCCACTTAACAAACACTAACAAAGTGTGCGCGTGTGCATGCGTGTAGGTTTTGGACTAGCATTTATTGCGTACCCTGATGCCCTGTCCAAGCTGCCAATTTCTCCTCTTTGGTCCATCCTCTTCTTCTTCATGCTGCTCACCCTTGGACTGGACTCGCAGTTCGCTGGCATAGGTCAGTCAGACACACACACATCCATGCACATGGGACACACACGCCAGGGTATTTCACTTACTGCCAACTATTTGGAGTATTTCAATTACTTTCAAAAACATTTGGAAGTAAGTATTTAGATATATATATATATATTTTTTTTTAAAGACCAGTAGTTGAATATTGGAATGTATTTGGAAATACACTTGGAAAATTTTTGAAAATACTCATACACTCCCATGCATTTAAAGATGCACTATGCAGAAATTGCTCTGCCACTTCCTGACTGCTAAAATTCGAATAGTTCACCTAATTTCAGTGTGTGACAAAACAAGCAAGTATAGTGTAGAGAGTCATTGTAGCATCTAAAACGCTGTGAAATATATTTTCCATAACAAAAAATATTGTATTTTCAGCTGTTTGACGTTGGTGTACAAAATACTAAAATGCACAGAAAAATAAGTATTTAAACAAAAAATAGTTTGGACACCTACTTATTCCAGGATTTTTCTTTATTCTACATTGTCGAATAATAGTGAAGACATCAAAACTATGAAATAACACATGGAATCGTGTAGTAACCAAAAAAGTGTTCAACAAAAAAATATATTTGAGATATTTCAAAGTAGCCACCATGACAGCTTTGCACACTGTTGACATTCTCTCAACCAGCTTCAGGAGGTTATCACCTGGAATGCTTTCCCATCAGTCTTGAAGGAGTTCCCACATTTGCTGAGCTCTTGTTGGCTGCTTTTCCTTCACTCTGCGGTCCAACTCATCCCAAACCATCTCAATTGGGTTGAGGTCGGGGGATTGTGGAGGCCAGGTCATCTGAAGCAGCACTCCATCACTCTCCGTCTTGGTCAAATAGCCCTTACACAGCCAGGAGGTGTGTTGGGTCATTGCTCTGTTGAAAAACAAATGATAGTACCACTAAGCGCAAACCAGATGGGATGGCGTATCGCTGCAGAATGCTGTGGTAGCCATGCTGGTTAAGTGTGCCTTGAATTCTAAATAAATCAGTGTCACAAGCAAAGCACTATCACACCACCGCTCATATTTCTTGGCCCAAGCAAGTCTCCTCTTCTTATTGGTGTCCTTTTAGTAGTGGTTTCTTTGCAGCAATTCAACCATGATGGCCTGATTCACATAGTCTCCTCTGAATAGCATTTATTTGGGCTGGTTACTAATGAACTTATCCTCTGCAGCAGAGGTATCTCTGGGTCTTCCTTTCCTGGGGCGGTCCTCATGAGAGCCAGTTTCATCATTTTGCGACTACACTTGAAGAAACTTTCAAAGTTCTTACTTTTCCGGATTGACTGACCATCATGTGCTAAAGTTATGGTAGACTGTTTCTCTTTGCTTATTTGAGCTGTTCTTGCCATGATATGGACTTGGTATTTTACCAAATAGAGCTATCTTCTGTAAACCACCCCTACCATGTCACAACACAACTGCTTGGCTCAAATGCATTTAAGAAGGAAATAAATTCAACATTTGCACTTTTAACAAGGCACACCTGTTAATTGAAATGTATTCCAGGTGACTACCTCATGAAGCTGGTTGAGAGAATGCCAAGAGTGTGCAAGGGTGGATACTTTGAAGAATCTCAAGTGTGAAATATATTTTGATTTGTTTAACACTATTCGTTTGGTTACTACATGATTCCATATTGCTTAGGTTTGATGTATTTTACAATGTAGAAAGTAATAAAAAATAAGGAAGCCCTTGAGTGAGTGTCCAAACTTTTGACTGGTAGTGTAATTACTCTTTACTCAGTACTTTGTTGAAGCACCTTTTGCAGTGAATACAGCCTCAAGTATTCTTTGGGTATAACGCTACAAGCTTGGCACACCTGTATTTGGGGAGTTTCTCCCATTCTACTCTGCAGATCCTTTCAAGCTCTGTCAGGTTGGATGGGGAGCATTGCTGCACAGATATTTTCAGGTCTCTCCAGAGATGTTCCATTGTGTTCAAGTCCGGGCTCTGGCTGAGCCACTCAAGAATATTCAGAGACTTGTGCCAAAGCCGCTCCTGCTTTGTCTTGGCTGTGTGCTTAAGGTTGTTGTCCTGTTGGAAGGTGGAACTTTGCCCCAAAGTGAGGTCCTGCTCACTCTAGAGCAGGTTTTCATCAAGGATCTCTCTCTGTACTTTGCTCTGTTCAGGTGAGACTTGAAATTGAGCTCAGGCACATCCTGTTTCCATTGATCGTCCTTGATGTTTCCACAACTTGATTTGGAGTACACCTGTGGTAAATTCAATTGATTGGACATGATTTGGAAAGGCGCACACACCTGTTAAGTAAGGTCCCACAGTTGACAGTGTGTCACTTTCAGACCATAGTTCTGTTATTTTATTCTTTGTTTTAGTATGGTCAGGGTGTGAGTTGG
This sequence comes from Oncorhynchus mykiss, assembly GCF_057628025.1. Taxonomy (NCBI): domain Eukaryota; kingdom Metazoa; phylum Chordata; class Actinopteri; order Salmoniformes; family Salmonidae; genus Oncorhynchus; species Oncorhynchus mykiss. The sequence goes on along the minus strand of NC_143028.1, from coordinate 63,563,633 downwards.
GGTGGGCAGTCTGTTTGTTTTTCTATGTTGGTTTTTGTGTTCGGCCTAGTATGGTTCTCAATCAGAGGCAGGTGTCGTTAGTTGTCTCTGATTGAGAATCATACTTAGGTAGCCTGGGTTTCACTGTTGGGTTGTGGGTGTTTGTTTCCGTGTGAGTGTTTGGTCACATGGTACTGTTTCGGTTTTGGTATATTCACGTCATCGTTTATTGTTTTGATTCAGTGCTTTCTTTTATTAAAATCATCATGAACACGTGCTGCGCTTTGGTCCGATCCTTACTCCTCCTCAGACGAAGAGGACGATATCCGTTACACAGTGCATGTCAGAGCAAAAACCAAGCCATGAGGATGAAAGAATTGTCCGTAGAGATCTGAGACAGGATTGTGTCGGCACAGATCTGGGGAAGGGTACCAAAACCTTTTTGCAGCATTGAAGGTCCCCAACAACACAGTGGCCTCCATGATTCTTAAGTGGAAAAATTGGAACCACCAAGAGTCTTCCTAGACCTGGCCGCACGGAAACTCTGAGCAATCGGGGGAGAAGGGCCTTGGAGGTGACCAAGAACCCAATGGTCACTCTGACAGAGCTCCAGAGTTCATCTGTGGAGATGGGAGAAACTTCCAGAACGTCAACATCTCTAAAGCACTCCACCAATCAGGCTTTTTATGGTAGAGTGGCCAGACGGAAGCCACTCCTCAGTGAAAGGCGCATGACAGCTTGCTTGTAATTAGCCAAAAGGCACCTAAAGGACTTTCAGACCATGAGAAACAAGATTCCTTGGTCTGATGAAACCAAGATTGAACTCTTTGACCTGAATGCCAAATGTCACGTCTGGGGGAAATCTGGCAGCATCACGCTGTGTGAACTTTTATTTTTATTTTCTCAGCAGTAGGACTGGGAGACTAGGCAGGATTGAGGGAAAGATAAACACTGGAAAGTGCAGACATCCTTGCTGAAAACCTGCTCAGGACTTCAGAATGGGTAGAAGGTTCACTTTCCAACAGAACAACCCTAATCACACAGCCAAGACAACGCAGGAGTGGCTTCGGGACAAGTCTCTGAATGTCCTTGAGTGGCCCAGCCAGACCCTGGACTTGAACCCAATCTCTGGAGAGACCAGAAAATAGCTGTGCAGTGACGCTCCCCATCCAACCTGACCGAGCTTGAGAAAAATGTGAGAAACTCCCGAAATACCGGTGTGCCAAGCTTGTAGCGTCATAGTCAAGAAGACTCAAGGCTGTAATCGCTGCCAACGGTGCTTCAATGAAGTACTGAGTAAAGGGTCTGAATACATATGAATATATGATATTTCAGGTTACATTTGTTTTTTAAATGTGTTAAAATAAACTGTTTGTGCTTTGTCATTATGGGGTATTGTGTAGATTGATGGGGAAAAAAGTTTTGATACATTTTAGGCTGTAACGTGAAATCGTGAAGGGGTCTGAATACTTTCTGTGTGTGTTTGCACACACACACACTACTAACTAGACCTGGACAGTGACCTCTGACTCTTGTCGTGTTCCCTCAGAGGTCATCTCCACCTGCCTACAGGATGCCTTCCCTGAGAGGTTCAAATCAAAACGCTCTATCATCTCTGTGGGAACCTGTGCCATCCTTTTCCTGCTCGGCCTGCCGTGCGTAACCCAGGTAAGTCCTTAGTTACCATAACTAAAATAGGTCCTTAGATACCACAATTTCGTTCACATTAATTTATTGCGAATGCGTGTGATTACTGTCTGTGTGTCACTCCAGGCAGGGATATATTGGGTGACTCTGATGGATCAGTTCTGTGCTGGCTTTGTTCTACTGATCGCTGCTCTAATGGAGCTTGTTGGGGTGTTCTACTTCTACGGTAAATGGAAGTATATTACATGTTATAGCTACATCTACAGAATATATTGTGTGATGGGTACATGTAGAGGATTTTTTATGTTATCAAATGTATTTATATAGCCCTTCGTACATCAGCTGATATCTCAAAGTGCTGGGCAGAAACCCAGCCTAAACCCCAAACGGCAAGCAATGCAGGGGTAGAAGCACGGTGGCTAGGAAAAACTCCCTAGAAAGGCCAAAACCTAGGAAGAAACCTATAGAGGAACCAGCCTATGAGGGGTGGCCAGTCGTCTTCTGGCTGTGCCAGGTGGAGATTATAACAGAACATGGCCAAGATGTTCAAATGTTCATAAATGACCAGCATGGTCAAATAATAATAATCACAGTAGTTGTCGAGGGTGCAGCAAGTCAGCACCTCAGTAGTAAATGTCAATTGGCTTTTCATAGCCGGTCATTAAGAGTATCTCTACCAATCCTGCTGTCTGCAGAGAATTGAAAACAGCAGGTCTGGGACAGGTAGCACATCCGGTGAACAGGTCAGGATTCCATAGCCGCAGGCAGAACAGTTGAAACTGGAGCAGCAGCACGGCCAGGTGGACTGGGGACGGCCAGGTGGACTGGGGACAGCAAGGAGTCATCATGCCAGGTAATCCTGAGGCATGGCCCTAGGGCTCAGGTCCTCCGAGAGAAAGAGAGAATTAGAGAGAGCATACTTAAATTGACACAGGACACCAGATAAAAGACAGGAGAAGTACTCCAGATATAACAAACTGACCCTAGCCCCCCGACACATAAACTACTGCAGCATAAATACTGGAGGCTGAGACAGGAGGGGTCAGGAGACACTGTGGCCCCATCCGATGATACCCCTAGGCAGGGCCAAACAGGAAGGATATAACCCCACCCACTTTGCCAAAGCACAGCCCCCACACCACTAGAGGGATATCTTCAACCACCAATTTACCATCCTGAGACAAGGCCAAGTATAGCCCACAAAGATCTCCGCCACGGCACAACCCAAGGGGGGACGCCAACCCAGACAGGAAGATCACGTCAGTGACTCAACCCACTCAAGTGACGCACCCCTCCTAGGGACGGCATGAAGGAGCACCAGTAAGCCAGTGACTCAGCCCCTGTAATAGGGTTAGAGGCAGAGAATCCCAGTGTAGAGAGGGGAACCGGCCAGGCAGAGACAGCAAGTTCGTTTCGTTGCTCCAGAGCCTTTCCGTTCACCTTCACACTTCTGGGCCAGACTACACTCAATCATATGACCCACTGAAGAGATGAGTCTTCAGTAAAGACTTCAAGGTTGAGACCGAGTCTGCGTCTCTCACAAGGATAGGCAGACCATTCCATAAAAATGGAACTCTATGGGAGAAAACCCTGCCTCCAGCTGTTTGCTTAGAAATTCTAGGGACAATTAGGAGGCCTGCGTCTTGTGACCGTAGCGTATGTGTAGGTATGTACGGCAGGACCAAATCAGAGAGATGGGTAGGAGCAAGCCCATGTAATGCTTTGTAGGTTAGCAGTAAAACCTTGAAATCAGCCCTTGCTTTGACAGGAAGCCAGTGTAGAGAGGCTAGCACTGGAGTAATATGATCAAATGTTTTGGTTCTAGTCAGGATTCTAGCAGCCGTATTTAGCACTAACTGAAGTTTATTTAGTGCTTTATCCGGGTAGCCGGAAAGTAGAGCATTGCAGTAGTCTAACCTAGAAGTAATAAAAGCATGGATACATTTTTATGCATCATTTTTGGACAGAAAGTTTCAGATTTTTGCAATGTTACGTAGAGGGAAAAAATCTGTCCTTGAAACAGTCTTGATATGTTCGTCAAAAGAGAGATCAGGGTCCAGAGTAACGCTGAGGTCCTTCACAGTTTTATTTGAGACGACTGTACAACCATCAAGATTAATTGTCAGATTCAACAGAAGATCTCTTTGTTTCTTGGGACCTAGAACAAGCATCTCTGTTTTGTCCGAGTTTAAAAGTAGAAGGTTTGCAGCCATTCACTTCCTTATGTCTGAAACACAGGCTTCTAGCGAGGGCAATTTTGGGGCTTCACCATGTTTAATTGAAATGTACAGCTGTGTGTCATCCGCATACCAGTGAAAGTTAACATTATGTTTTCGAATGCCATCCCCAAGAGGTAAAATATATAGTGAAAACAATAGTGATCCTAAAACGGAACCTTGAGGAACACCGAAATTTACAGTTGATTTGTCAGAGGACAAACCATTCACAGAGACAAATTGATATCTTTCCGACAGATAAGATCTAAACCAGGCTAGAACTTGTCCGTGTAGACCAATTTGCATTTCCAATCTCTCCAAAAGAATGTGGTGATCGATGGTATCAAAAGGATGAGGACAGGAGCACGAGGACAGATGCAGAGCCTCGGTCTGATGACATTAAAAGGTCATTTACCACCTTCACAAGTGCAGTCTCAGTGATATGATGGGGTCTAAAACCAGACTGAAGCATTTCGTATACAGTGTTTGTCTTCAGGAAGGCAGTGAGTTGCTGCGCAACAGCTTTTTCAAACAAATTTGAGAGGAATGGAAGATTCGATATAGGCCAATAGTTTTTTATATTTTCTGGGTCAAGGTTTGGCTTTTTCAAGAGAGGCTATGGAGGGGCTGTATTGTCATTGCTTTTGTCCAATCACTATGCACATCACTGAGTATACCAAACATTAGGGTGCCCCCCTCCCCCATTTTCCCCCTCAGAACAGCCTCAATTCATTGGGGCACGGACTCAACAAGGTGCTGAAAGCGTTCCACAGGGCTGCTGGCCCATGTTGATTCCAATGCCTCCCACAGTTGTCAAGTTGGCTGGATGTCCTTTGGCAGTGGATGAAACTCCAGCAGCATTGCAGTTATTGACACAAACTGGTGCACCTGGCACCTACTTCCATAACCTGTTCAAAGGCACTTCAATATTTTGTCTTGCCCATTCACCCTCTGAATGGCACACATACACAATCATGTCTCAAGACTTAAAAATCCTTCATCCTGTCTCTTCTTCTTCATCTATACTGATTTTGAAGTGGATTTAACAAGTGACATCAATGAGGGATCATAGTTTTCACCTGGCTTAACCTGGTCATTGGAAAGAGCAGGTGTTCTCAATGTTTTGTATACTCAGTGTATATATTGCATGTTATATTATAGCTATATACAGTATATTACATGTTATAGAGTATGGCACATTCTGTGTTTGTTTGTAGGAGGAAATCGTTTCATTAAGGACATAGAGATGATGATTGGGACGAGGAGCTCTCTCTTCTGGCTGTGGTGGAGAGCATGCTGGTTTTTCATCACTCCTGCTGTCATCACTGTGAGTAATCTCTCTGTCTTTCTCTTAATAATTTAGATTCTATCCTACCTGGCTCTCTGTTCCAGGGTCCTCATTTCTTTAACCCCTGTTCTCTGGCACGCATACACACTTCCCTAATGCATGTGTGTGTTGTGTAGGTGATCTTGGTGTGGTCGTTGTTGACTTTCCGTCCGCCATCCTACGGTACGGTGCAGTACCCTGCGTGGGGTGTGGCTCTGGGATGGTGTATGATCGCTTTCTGTCTCATCTGGATACCCCTCGTCGCCATCTGGAAAATACTCTGTGCCCAAGGAAACCCGTGGCAGGTAGGTGTGTCTGGCAGAGATGTGGATGCTTAGGACTTCTGAGAGTGTTTGGAACTTCTCCTGGAATTGTCAATCCTTTTTTTTAGCCAGGTATCAAACCCAGGTCCTGGAAAGTCAGGTCAAAATGCATGCAGTATATCAAATCAAACTCCCCAAATACAGGTGTGCCAAGCTTGTAGTGTCATACCCAATAAGACTCTAGGCTGTAATTGCTGCCAAAGGTGCTTCAACTAAGTACTGCGTAAATGGTCTGAATACTTATGTAAATGTGACTTTTCTGTTTATTTTAAAATGTTTATACATTTGCAAAATGACTACGAACCTGTTTTTTTGTTTTTCCTAGTGATTACAGGGTATTGTGTTTTAGATTGAGGGATGAAAACCAATTCCATTTTAGAAGGCTGTAACGTAGTAATGTGGAAAGTCAAGAGTTCTGAATTCTTTCCTAATGCCATGTATACAGGGAGTACCAGTACCAAGTCGATGTGCAGAGGTAATTGAGTTAGCTATGTACATATATGTAGGGGTAAAGTGACTAGGCAACAGGATAGATAATAGACAGTGGCATGTGTGTGTGGCATGTGTGTGTGGCATGTTATGAGTTGTAGATTCAGGCTGAGGGTCAGCATCAGATATGTCATGATTATGTCATGAAAGGCCAACACCTAGGAAGAAACCTAGAGAGGAACCAGGCTATGTGGGGTGGCCAGTCCTCTTCTGGCTTAGCCAGGTGGAGATCATAACAGAGCATGGCCAAGATGTTCAAATGTTCATAAATGACCAGCATGGTCCAATAATAATAAGGCAGAACAGTTGAAACTGGAGCAGCAGCACGGCCAGATGGACTGGGGACAGCAAGGAGTCATCATGTCAGGTAGTCCTGAGGCATGGTCCTAGGGCTCAGGTCCTCCGAGAGAGAGAGAGAGAGAGAGAGAGAGAGAATTAGAGAGAGCGCACTTAAATTCACACAGGACACCGAATAGGACAGGAGAAGTACTCCAGATATAACAAACTGACCTTAGCCCCCCGACACAAACTACTGCAGCATAAATACTGGAGGCTGGGACAGGAGGGGTCAGGAGACACTGTGGCCCCATCCGAGGACACCCCCGGACAGGGCCAAACAGGAAGGATATAACCCCACCCACTTTGCCAAAGCACAGCCCCCACACCCCTAGAGGGATATCTTCAACCACCAACTTACCATCCTGAGACAAGGCCGAGTATAGCCCACAAAGATCTCCGCCACGGCACAACCCAAGGGTTGTGACTCAACCCACTCAAGTGACGCACCCCTCCCAGGGACGGTATGAAAGAGCCCCAGTAAGCCAGTGACTCAGCCCCTGTAATAGGGTTAGAGGCAGAGAATCCCAGTGGAAAGAGGGGAACCGGCCAGGCAGAGACAGCAAGGGCTGTTCGTTGCTCCAGAGCCTTTCCGTTAACCTTCCCACTCCTGGGCCAGACTACACTCAATCATATGACCCACTGAAGAGTGGGTCATATGATTCTGCCTGTGTCTCTCCAAGCATCCTTTCTATTACAGTGCATTGTGTCTCTGTCTGCAGCGTATGTGTGCTGTGTGTTCTCCTGTGGAGGGTTGGGGTCCATACCTGGAGGTCCACCGTGGCGGGCGTTATACAGACGGACAACGGTACTATAGGAAGAACTCTCTCCACCTGCCAGACAACAATGTTTACCACATCTCCAACCACCTCACACGCCTCTAACCCCCTGGGGGGGTGTGTGTGTATGGTGTCAACATTTTGGTATCACCACTTTTCATAAGATTTTTATAAGCGTTGTATACTTATTATTTTTACCACTATCTGATCACAATGATTCATGCTTAGTTTCACTTTGCACTGTGGTGTGGTCAGCTTTTAACATTTTAATTCATAACATCACATATTTTAAATGTTTTTTTTGTGTGTACATGTTTTCTACGTGTTAAATGTCAATGCCTTAACTTAAACTGTCATGTTAATGACCACTTAGCCTGGTAACGTTTGACCGTAATAAAGGACTACTCTCTCTGCTATTCACTGTTTGTTAAATGGATTCTATTGAAACTAAACTGACAGAGGGTGTTTGAGCAAGGTTGGCCGTCATTGGAAATAAGAATTTGTTCTTGACTTCTCTAGTTGAATGCTTAAACTTTTTTTTATTTTTAAAGTTGAGGTGCAGAGTTGCTAATATTGATCACTTACTGAGTAGTTATGTGGGATGCAAGGTTATTTGTAGATCAGTGATTCTGCACAGTTCAAGTGCAATGTAGTTGACCACAAAGGAAGTAAAGTGACATACAGCAGGATGCATTCATATTTTGGGAGTTTATTAGAGTGGGTTAGACATTACATGGTGCAGATGTTAGAATGGGCCATGACAACTGGCCCTAGCAACAACACTGCCTTTAGACCCAGCTCCTTCATGACATACTTAGGGGTCGGAACTATTTATTGAAGCTGATGAAACGACCTGGGAGAGATGAGATGGGGTTGATATCATTTCAACTACTCTTTGAACCCAGATCTGGTTGAGATAGTGATGGAGAGGGTTGTGAATGTAACAGAGTAGCATGCTACTCCATTACCCTCTAGTCATATATTTTCCCTCACAGATACAAACAGAGATCTTGCTAAGTTATCGTATCTGACCGACACGTTCTGCTTGTTGTAGGGCACAATCTGGGTAGAGTCCCAGACCTCGATCTCCCTGCTTCCGGAAGGTGCAGATCTAAAGACACACTTACGTTAGGGTTGGGAGTTTACATCATCTTCAAAGGGAAGCCTGCTTCAGGAAGATGCAGATGTAATCACACACACACTGTGTTTGAGTCCAAAATGGCACCCTGTTCCCCATGTAGTACACTACCTTTAACCAGAGTACACAAGTATGGCACTGTAAGGAATAGGGTGTCATTTCACACCTACTGTATCCTGGTCCTGTGTCAGTTACTTCGTAGTAGGCCAAGAAGCCAGCCTGTCTGGTGAAGAGTCCGGCAGGGCCGGGGCCAATGGTGGGAGCGTCCACAGCAGTGTTAGAGCCACTGGCCTGCTGAAAGGTGTGGCAAATCCAGACAGGAGCTTCTCGGCAGGGGCACTGTTGCTTTTCCAGTACTTCATGGCATAGTCCTTAGAACACACAATATCTGGTAGTGAGAACACTAGAGAGCGAAGGTTGGAAAAATAAAGATGTTACTCACGCTCAACTGGAACCTAGACAGGCAGGAAGAGACTGATTTGATAAACGGGAAGAGATGGGTAGAGAGAAATATGAGGGGGAGATAAAGAGGGAAGTAGAGTGAAAGTGTCGCCACATTGTAGTAGATATGGTTTCCCTGATCAGCTGGTCCTTGGTAGAGGGCTGTTTTCTCCAGTGTTGAATTCCCAAGATCCATGGAAGTCATAGGTTATCACATTCAGAAGGCCAACAGCCTGAGTGTTAGGAAGAGAGATACAAATATATATTTAGTGGCTAGAATAAACAAACCATTTCCAATATGCAAGGTATTATTTGATAGATTGTGCATGTTTTTGTGTACACATTTTGCATGAGAATTGATATCATTGAGGCCCAGTGTGTATGTACTGACCGTCCAATCTTGGGGATCTGGTATGCAGTGTCAATGGTCCTCTTTCCGGACACAGCTGCAGTCAGAATCAGACGAGGACGGTTGGTCATCTTTCCCTCAACCTTCGAAGACAGCCATCAGCTCCTAGAGGGAGACAGCACACAGATGGGTGTGTCATGACTAGCCTGTTTGGGTCAGGTTACCGTGTACCACACTTCTACAAGAGACATCTCTCACACCCGCCAGAGGGGGAGAGATGGAGCGGTATGGAGGTGGGGAGTTCTGACACCTCACACCCATTGTAAATCTTAAGGTAAAAATGTGGAAAAAGTAAAGTGGTCAGAATACGTTCCGCAGGCACTGTACAGTACAGTACTGTAAAGTAGAGTTTAGTACAGTACAGTAGAGCACACTATAGTAGAGTACAGTATAATTGACTGTATTCCACTTTACTGTATTGAACTAAACTGTACTGTACTGAACTCTACTCTACTCTACTGTGCTGTGATGTCCAAACTTGTGAAACATGTAGGTCTATGATTGGTACATATTTGGTCCGGTCTGGAACAACCACGTTTGATATTGTTTGGAGGCAAAGCTCATTAGAATAATAGCCAGTGTGTAGAATAATACCCAAACATTCAAAGGAGGATATTACATTTTTTTACCTACTCAGGATACTTCACCATGAAGAGAATAACATTCATAATTATGCATTTCTGTACTATAGATCAGGGACCCATGATGTCATTATGTTGCCATCATTCTATTACTGGGTGTTAATCCATTTAACTCACTGTAGTTCAATAACCAAAATAGATTTTTTTCATCATAGCTGACTCCCCATTCTTTCTACAGACACGTTTTGGAAAAAGTGGTTCACATAAAAACTGAGGGAGATTTTACAGTTATTCTGACACCAAACTTTACATCTACACATCTGTTCTTCGAGTAAATGTGTTTTTGTAAAATGTTCTCTGGAAGTTGTTAAAAGCAGTCCCTGTGCATATATTTCTAAGGTTTATTTAACTTTGCAAACAATGTTTTTCGTTTTTCATTCCGTTATCATGGAATTGCCCAGTAACAACTTCCATGAGGATTTGTTGACCTCTGGTGGCGTCTCACGCAGCAAAGCGTATAATTGATTGGAACAAGATAAAAAAAGATAAAGGGGTGTTTACTAGATTAAACGATTTTCTACAACACGAAATTTTAGTCGTTGAGATATGTTTTGAATTTGAAATGACATTGGTAGATGTATTTGGTTGATAAAAGTCGGTAGCTACAATTTATATTACAGATATATTGAATAGCAATGGTCATGGAATTAAACAATACCTCACTTTCGTTTCCACAGATGGTGCATCCCAGGAAGTTGTTTTCAACTGGTCCTTGTTTAGGGAAATTAATCTGTATTGAACGGACCAGTTGTTCATGCCGTTATGTGAGAGTTGTTATCAAGTTAACGGACGTTTTAACTGTGAAAGTAGTTGTGGCTTTAGTTGGCTTTTAAGCCAGCTAGATAGCTACCAACATAAATAAATTCCCGAGTGTGTTTTAGCAAATCGCTAAAGCAGAAAAGATTTCAACAACCAAAGCTACATTCTAGGACTCTACATCATGGCAGAATGGTTAATGTTGTGTTTGATTTTCGTCTTCTTGTTGAGTCTTGTGACAATAGTAGGGTACGTTCTGTACTCGGGGCTGTTGTCAGAAATACACATCCGGACTGGTTCTCCTCCAATCAAGAACATCACAATCGCCTACAAGTTCAAACAGGGACCATATAAAGAGTGTGGACAACTTTTTACTGAGAGTTGCAGCATTGGACGCAATCTGTCTAGTATTGGAGTGTTCTACGATGATCCTAAAAAGGTAAATTAGCTAGCCATAGAACACAACCCCCTGCCTGCGCAGTGCTAGCCAACTTCCTGTGCACACATACATCATTACTAGAAATCAGATTTTAGGCCTACTTATCAGCCCGTATTTAGTTATGACAGTATACTCATACATAAATCAATTTTCTACAATATATATATTTGTCATAAGAAATAACAGGCTATTATCAGGCCTATGTCTGACAGTACTGAAGCCCATTCCTCTCTAGCTGGCATCATAAAGGCTGGCATGCACTGCTAAATGGCCACGGTCTGTAATTACTGTATTCAGGGATGTTGAAGATGTTAGGGATGCCATTTTATCCAAAGTGACTTACAACTTGTGAGTAATAGCCTACATTATTGTATAGGTGGCTGCAGTGAGCCCCAGGTGGCCCCTGTAATCTAAAATAAATGAAGTTTCACGAGTCTCAGTTGGTCATGCAGCATGGTTGAGTTTGAACCTCGTATTGGAGGTAGGACCTAATACTAGAAGGCTACAGTTTCTGTGAGCTTACCTAGCTCTGACTCAAGGATTTAGTCTTGTCTGACTACTCAGGCTATAATACAAATTTAATTGGCATACTATACAACCTGACATGTTTGAGTTCAACATTGTGTATATGTTCTTTTTATGCCAGAATGTTGAATAAAATGACATTTAAACTTACTCTACCGATTGTTGTGCGGTTTGTCTTTCACCCACTTGAAATTTGAGCCAAAATATCCACAGGAAATTATTGTTTACCCAACTTTTTAGAGAGCTGGTAGGTTTGCCACTGCCAGCTGAATGTAAGCAATGTTAAGTCTGTGGTTTGGTTACACTTGGTTATTGTTTATTGTGCAAGTGTTTTACGTTGCAGTAAAACACACAACAGAAAATCAAGCGGACAGAACCATACCTACCAGCTTTCAAAGAATTAGGGTAAACAATTTCCTGTGGATATTTGTAAAAAATAATTGAGTGCTGAAGGACAAACTGCACAGACAACCGGTAGAGTAAGTTTAAATGTAATTTTATTAAACCTTCTACCTTGCAAGGGACATTTAGGCCTTCACAATTTTTCACTCAAATGTGTCAGGCTGTATATACCAATTAATGATGTATTACAGCCTGATTAATCAGACCAGATTTAGCCTAGCCCCAAAGTAACAATTACTGCATTGTTTGGCCTATCAGCAGCAATGTCTTTTCAACATGATTTTATTCACTACCACCACATATGGATAGGGGAAACCCAGATGGATCGCAGGGGGTGAACATTTAAAGCATTCAGTTTGACAGACTACAACCTATTGGTGTATTGCCGCCACCTACTGTTTGGGATTTTTTGATGAAATCAATCAAAAACCATCCCACTTCTTCAGTCAGACTCAGGGGCCTGTGAGGACGTAGCATTAATCGATTCCTTGTAATGCCTCTGTTGTAAAAAACAACAACTTTCAGCCGCACTCACAACTATGCCTGTTTTCTCAGATTTCCTCTCTGTTTGCGCTGTGCAGTTGATAACCAATGCAATAAACGCTACAAAGTTCACCTTAACATGCAACATGTCAGGATCCTTCTGTTGACAAGGAATATTCACTGGTGTCTCTACTCCTACTACCATTATTTATTCAACGTCACTCCTTTCTTCCACTCCCCTCACGGCCTTCGGATAGTAGACATTATTCTTCCCGCCTCTGTCTCCTTCACCCTAACAGGGCATTTAAAGAATTCGGGTGCATGTTCACCACCACAATTGCAGTATTTAGTCTCAGCTTGCATACGATACTCCTGCCCTCTACATACGATACGCCAGCCCTCTACATATACTTGACACATTACCAAATAATTTGCAATTATCACACTGCATGGGTTTGGAAATAAGCTCTTAAAGCAGGAATCATCAACTAGATTCAGTCGCGGGCCAATTTTCTTCTTGTCCAACGCATCCATGATTTTCATATAGACTTCAAACGGATCTCCCAGGTAACTCCATCGATCCAAAACCCTCACTCCGTCCAAAAAATAATCAGAACTAGGCTTGGATTTACTAAATCCCACAACCACATTACTTCTCTTATTTCAGTTTGTGTTTGCAACTGTAATCCTTCTCACTCTCCATTCTCACTTCTCACTCTCCATTCTTCTCATTCTCCATCTCCATTCGACACGCCATCTGATTCAAACAGAAAATCCGCTTACACCATCTTCTTCCCCATTGGGTCTCCAGTTGTAGCTTCCACTCAGCATCAAATATGGTGGAAGGAGGAGACGGCTCTATAGAAGCCGGTGTGCGAGATACCTGAAGAGAATAAGTCAGAGAGTGGTTAAATTGCCTCTACCCTCCGTTCTAATGGCCAAATTTAAATCACTGGAGAATAAACTGGATGAGCTCCGTTCAAGACTAATCTTATCAATGTGATCTGAAAAACTGTATTATCCTATGTCATAGCTCAACAAGGATGTAGTTAATATAAATCTAGCTGGTCTTTCTATACATCAGCAGGACAGAACGGATCCGTTGGGGAAGCTGAGAGGAGGGGGTGTGTGTATCTTTATTGACAACAACTGGTGTGCGATCTCTAATGTTTAGGAAGTCTTGGGGTTCTGCTCGCCTAAGTTAGAATACCTCATGATACGCTAGCTGTATGCCACACCAATTACCAAGAGATTTCATCTATATATTTCGTAGCTGTCTATTTACCACCACAAACCAGTGCTGGCACTAAGACCACATTCAACAAGCTGTATAGGACCTTAAGCAAACAAGAAAATTGGCCTTTCTAGGGAGTTTTTTCCTAGCCACCGTGCTTCTACACCTGCATTGCTTGCTGTTTGGGGTTTTAGGCTGGGTTTCTGTACAGCACTTTGAGGTATCAGCTGATGTAAGAAGGGCTATATAAATTTGACTTGAAGAAAATGCTCACCCAGAGGCGGTGCACCTAGTGACCGGTGACTTTAATACAGGAAAACTGAAATCCGTTTTACCTCATTTCTACCAGAAACTAAAGGTGAAAAAACTGTAGATCACGCTCCACTGAAAGGTTGCTGGATCGAATCCCCGAGCTGACAAGGTAACAATCTATTGTTCTGCTCCTGAGCAAGGCAGTTAACCCACTGTTCCCCAGGCGCCGAAGACGTGGTTGTCGATTATGGCAGCCCCCTGCACCTCTCTGATTCAGAGTGGTTGGGTTAAATGCAGAAGACACATTTCAGTTGAAGGCATTCAGTTGTACAACTGACTAGGTATCCCCCTTTCCCTTTCCCATTTGGGAAATCTGACCATAACTCTATCCTGATTCCTTCTTACAAGACAAAAACTCAAACAGGAAGTACCAGTGATACACTCAATATGGAAGTGGTCTGATGAAGCGGATGCTAAGCTACAGGTCTGTTTCTCTAGCAAAGACAGGATATGTTCTGGGATTCATCCGATGGCTTTGAGGAGTTTAACACATCAGTCACCGGCTTTATAAATAAGTGTATCGATGAACATATCCCAACCAGAAGCCATGGATTACAGGCAACATCTGCACTGAGCTAAAGGCTAGAGCTGCCTCTTTCAAGGAGCGGGACACTAATAAGAAATCCTGCTACGCCCTCCGATGAACCATCAAACAGGCAAAGCGTCAATACAGGACCAAGATCGAATCCTACTACACAGCGTCTGATGCTCGCCAGGGGTGGCATGTCTTGCAAACTATTACTGCTTACAAAGGGAAACCCAGCCCAAGCTGTCCAGTGTCGATAGCCTACCAGATGAGCTAAATACCTTCTATGCACGCTTCGAAGGCTAGCAAACACTGAACTATGCATGAGAGCACTAGCTGTTTCAGACGACTGTGTGATCACGCTCTCCGTAGCCGATGTGAGTAAGCCCTTTAAACAGGTTAACAATCACAAGGCCGCAGGGCCAGATAGACTATCAGGACGCGTACTCAAAGCATGTGCTGACCAGTTGGCAAGTGTCTTCTCTGACATTTTCAAACTCTGACCTAGTCTGTAATATGTACATTTTTCAAGCAGACCACCACACATGGATTACATTGTAGTTTTTCTCACCCATCTGTACACAATAACCCATAATGATGAAGTAAGAAATGTATAGAAAATTAAATACAAAAATATCTTATTTACACAAGTATTCACATCCCTGACGCAATACTTTGTAAAAGCACCTTTGGCAGCGATTACAGCTGTGAGTCTTTCTGGGTAAATCTCTAAGAGCTTTCCACACCTGGATTGTGCAACATTTGCCTATTATTATTTTCAAAATTCTTCAAGCTCTGTAGAATGGTGGTTGATCATTGCTAGACAACCATTTTCAAGTCTTGCCATAGATTTTCAAGTAGATTTAAGTCACAAGGAATAATGGTCTGGGGCTGTTTTTCCCCTTAGTTCCAGTGAAGGGAAATCTTAACACTACTGTATACAATTACATTACATTCGGCGATTCTGTGCTTTCAACTTTGTGGCAACAGTTTGGGGATGGCCCTTCCCTGTTTCGGCATGACAATGCCCCCATGCATAAAGCGTGGTCCATACAGAAATGGTTTGTTGAGATCAGTGTGGAAGAACTTGACTGGCATGCACAGAGCCCTGACCTCAACTCCATCGAACACCTTTGGGATGAATTGGAGCCATGCCTAATTGACCAACATCAGTGCCTGACCTCACTAATGCTCTTGTGGTTGAATGAAAGAAAATCCTCTCAACAATGTTCCAACATCTAGTAGAAACCCTTCCCAGAAGACTGGATGCTGTCAATTACCTCGTACCCCTGCACATCGACTGGTACTGGTACTCCGTGTATATAGCCAAGATGTTGTTACTCATTGTGTATTTATTCCTTGGGTTATTATTTTTAAATGATTCTTCGTGTTATTATTTTTCCATTATTGCTCATGTTATTAAACAAACCAAAAAATTGATTTCTATATATTTTTTTTTGCGTTGTTCGCAAGGGCCCGTAAGTAAGTCTATACCTGTTGTTTACGAAACATTTGAGAAAGAAGATTAGATTTGACTTCTGTGTCTTCAATGAGAGGGGGCAGTCATTCTCCCCTGGTGTTTCCAGATTGGATTAGTAATTTACTCCATTATCCACTAGATGGAGATAATGGTATCAGAAAGAACCCAGTGCTATTTGGAAGTGGTGGGGTGGAATATGATAGCATACCCATTACCTTCAGGAGGAATTACCACATCAGTATTGGATTCGTCTTGTTTGTATATAAATGGGCTTATCGTGTGATAGAAAATATGGATGTTGTTTCCCAGGGTATCCATTCTATACCCAAACATGTAACCTGAAGCCAGAAATATGGTCTATAGACCTACTACCTTGAACCAAAGGTCAGTCAGTATATGGTGTTGTCCTCAGACGCAGAAGTTGAAAGTGTTGGTCATTTGAAGTAATTTTACCTTTGCACATCTATAGGTCCACATTTTGAGCTGGTTTACCCTTTTAAATGCCTCATATGAGCTCAGCCATTGAGTTTAGTGATATGTCAGTCTCATATGAAGCTAAATAATACCGGAGAATATCTGGAAAGGGGTGTGGTTGGTGGTGATGTGTGTTTTTGTCATCCATGACTATGTTAACACAGCTTCTGTCCCCTATATGGTTTTGGGGGATGTATACTTTGTATCCCCCTACGCCTGATCCCTAGACCTGTGCTCTCAGGACTTCAGGCCAAGGGGCTAGCCTCTAAACATGGTTCCCACTCTCTGGTCATGTGAATGAAGGTAGCCCATTGTAGTCCCGCTTGTTACTCTTCCATCCACTCTGCTGCCTCCTCTCCATTCTTTCTCTTCCCACCCCGCCGCAGTGTCAACACCATCCACTAACCTGCTGGGTGTCTCTGTGACACCAGTTTTCTCCAGCCTCCTGCTGGTCCCTGTGTGAAGACTGAACTGGTTACCCCTATGGGCAAATCCATTTGATTTCTATCACTTTCTGACAACACCCATTTTGATTTGAACAAAACATTCCATACATTTTTGCCCATTGTAGAAGTGTTCAGAAAGTGACTTTTGGACCTGAATGCCAAAACATTGAAGAGATAAAGGTGCTCAACGTTGACCTATTTTACATACCCCACCATACCATTAGACATCACTGGAAAAAAATAAACATTTGAGATTGATATATTTTTTAAGCTTACAAATAGGATTGTCAAACTATTTCAAAATGTCTTGAAAAAAAGTGTATTTAATTTTTTACCTTAAACATAAATGATCTAAAAATGCATACATTTGTCTTCATATTCACATTTGTTGTAGCTTAGACTCTATTCTACATCATTTAATGGTTTTGTGTTGTGCCTGCTATCGGTTGAGACACATCATGCCCTTGAATACATTGTGGGTGTCATGTTTTAGCTTATAAATGTACTAAAATAGGAATAAAATGGAAATTTCAACTTTCGAATCGTACCACAAAGATGGTTGGAGTTCCACACATCATAGAATGTTGACTTGAATGGGAATATCTGTTGTTTTAAATTATGCTGTCAATTCTCCATAGGAAATCATAGAAACATAGGTAATAGAAAAACATTTAAGTTGTCATTCGATGGTGGGTGGACCGGCGGCCGTCTTTGGTAGTAATTCTAATTTTAAAAAATCTATTAAATTCCAATTTCAATGGTGTACCAGCTAAATTGCAGTGATCTGAAGGGATAGGTCCATTATATGAAATATATTTCTATGGTTGAAATGACACCCACCCTGTATTCAAGAGCAGGTTCTGTCTTAACCGATGGTGGGCACAACACAAAAACCTCAGATGTGAAATAGGATCTAATCTACAACGTATCAGAATATGAAAAAAATTGGAGTTTACGCATTTTTAGATAATTGATGTTAAAAAAAGAAAGAAATTATGAAATAGTTTGACAACCCTGTTTTGTAAGGTTTTAAATTATAACACAACCGTTTTATCTTTTCAATTGATGAAAACATGGATCTCTCATGGTATGGTGGGGTATGCAAAATGGGTCAACTTTAAGCACCTTTTTCTCGGGAATGTTTTGACATTCAGGGGAAAAAATAACTTTCTGACTGACCACTTCTTCAATGGGCAAATGTAGGGAAAGTGTTTAAATTGAAAGAGATCAAACCGCGATTGAATTCAAATCATTCTCTCGCTCTCTCCCCCTCTCTCTTTCTCTCTCCTTCTCACCCCCCCCCCCCCCCCCCCCCCCCCTTGCCCCTTCTGTTCCTCTGCTCTGGAGTCCACAATAGATTGGCAATGGTAGCCTCTGACTGCTCAGCATTCTGTACTTCTGTCCATCCCCACTCACAATACTTTCAGATTACTTAATGAATTTGTTCACCATTCTCTTTATAGGACTGCTATTTGGTTCCATGCCTCGCCTCTCCATCTCATTGGCTAATACTATGAGCTGGAGTTACAAGATAAATAACTGTACCCTTCTCGCTATCTGAGCCCGATTCGTACCCACAGCAACCTGTTGGAATGTTAGCTACCAGAGTTGAATGATTCTTCCCAGCTCTGCTTCCAATCCCCCTTTGTGACACCAACACCCATCTGCTTTTTCCCAAGCCCGCAATTAGCAATGGACCCTATAGGCTATCCCCTTTGTACAGCCACAGCCAAGTCCTGATGTAAGTTTGGCTAGGCCTAATTGGCGTAATGATCTCAGCTTGTTTGTTAAAACCCCGGGATGTTATCTGTTCCCAAGGTCAGAAGCCCTCAGTGCTTTGGGCCCCCTGGAGGGAGGGTTGGGGGATGGGCAGAAAAACAGAGGCTGTGTTCTAAATGGGACACTATTTCCTGTATAGTACATTACCTTTGACCAGGGCCCATAGGGATTAGGGTGCCATTTCGAACAGTCAGAGTTGGAATAGTGTTTTCTACTCAGAGAAAGGCTATTGGTTTTGTATGGAATGGGGAGTTTAAATTGACAAAAGCACAACTGTCAGAGGAGAGGTTGGTTTTCAGTTAAGTGTGGCTTCTTCTTTCCTCCATCGTGTATATATCCTCATATTTTTCACAAGTCTAAAGTCTTCTCTTTTTAATCACTTCCTCTGTGGAAACAAAAGACTCAGAGAGAAAGGGCTCGAGGTGGTCCTGACATGGTTGGCATAAATACAGGGCTGTGGAGCAACTGTTCTATTCTTCCTATCCTTCCCTTCCTTCAAACAGCTGACATCACCAGGCGTAAAGTCTGTCTCATCTCTCTCTCCTCTTTTCCACAGCCTCTCCTCCTCTCTCGACATAGTTCAAAGGCTGAGGTTTTTCTCACTCTCCCAGTCTGCCCACCACTACCCCCCCTCTCTCGGAAGCGCTCCACTCGTCTCTCTGTCGCTCTCTCAAATACATCTAAAACCAAAAGCATTGTATTTGGTTCAAAACATTCACTAAGACCTAAACCTCAGCTGGAGTTGTACATAAAGGGTGTCATTGAACAAGTTGAAGAAGCTGGATGGTCTATTATCATGTTTAAGTCATATTGACAAAGTTGTTATGAAGATGCAGAGAGGAACAGTTGAAGTTGGAAGTTTACATACACTTATGTTGGAGTCATTAAAACTTGTTTTTCAACCACTCCACAAATTTCTTGTTAACAAACTATAGTTTTGGCATGTCAGTTAGGACATCTACTTTGTGCATGACACAAGTCATTTTTCAACAATTGTTTACAGACAGAATATTTCATTTATAACTCACTGTATCACAATTCCAGTGGGTCAGAAGTTTACATACACTAAGTTGACTGTGCCTTTAAACAGCTTGGAAAATTCCAGAAAATAATGTCATGGATTTACAAGCTTCTGATAGGCTAATTTATATAATTTGAGTCAAATGGAGGTGTACCTGTGGATGTATTTCAAGGCCTACCTTCAAACTCAGTGCCTCTTTGCTTGACATCATGGGAAAATCAAAAGAAATCAGCCAAGACCTCAGAAAAAAGTGTAGACCTCCACATGTCTGGTTGATCCTTGGGAGCAATTTCCAAACGCCTGAAGGTACCACGTTCATCTGTACAAACAATAGTATGCAAGTATGAACACCATGGGACCAGGCAGCTGCCATGCTGCTCAGGAAGGAGACACCTTCTGTCTCCTAGAGTTAAATGTACTTTTGTGCGAAACGTGGAAAAACTGCAAAGGACCTTCTGAAGATGCTGGAGGAAACGGGTACAAATGTATCTATATCCACTGTAAAACTAGTCCTATATCGACATTACCTGAAAGGCCGCTCAGCAAGGAAGATTCCACCGCTCCAAAACCGCCAGAAAAAAGCGAGACTACGGTTTGCAGGAGGAATTTTGGACCATTCCTCTGTACAAAACTGTTTCAGTTCAGCAATATTCTTGGAATTTCTGGTGTGAACTGCTCTCGAGGTTAAGCCACAGCATCTCAATCGGGTTGAGGTCAGGACTCTGACTGGGCCACTCCAGAAGGCATATTTTCTTCTGTTGAAGCCAGTCTGTTGTTGATTTACTTCTATGTTTTGAGTCATTGTCCTGTTGCATCACCAAACTTATTTTGAGCTTCAATTGGTGCACAGATAGCCTAACATTCTACTGCAAAATGTCTTGATAAACTTGAATTCATTTTTCTGTCGATGATGGCAAGCTGTCCAGGCCCTGAGGTAGCAAAGCAGTCCCAAACCATGCTCCCTCCACCATACTTTACAGTTAGGATGATGTTTTGATGTTGGTGCGCTGTGCTATTTTTTTCTCCACACATAGTGTTGTGTGTTTCTTCCAAACACCTCAACTGTACTTTCATCTGTCCACAGAATATTTTTGCCAGTAGCCCTGTGGAACATCCAGGTTCACTTTTGCGAACTTCAGACGTGGAGCAAGGTTGTTTTTGGACAACAGTGGATTATTCTGTGGTGTCCTCCGATGAACACCATTCTTGTTTTACGTATCGTAGACTCATCAACAGAGATGTTAGCATGTTCCAGAGATTTCTGTAAGTCTTTAGCTGACACTCTAGGATTATTCTTAACCTCATTGAGCATTTTGCACTGTGCTCTTGCAGTCATCTTTGCAGGACAACCACTCCTGGGGAGAGTAGCGACAGTGCCGAACTTTCTAAATTTCTAGACAATTTGTCTTACCATGGACTGATGAACATCAAGGCTTTTAGAGATGCTTTAGTAACCCTTTCCAGCTTTATGCAAGTCAACAATTCTTAATCTTAATCTTCCGAGATCTCTTTTGTTCGAGGCATGTTTCACATCAGGCAATGCTTCATGTGAGTAGCAAACTCAAATTTTGTGAGTGTTTTTTATAGGGCAAGGCAGCTCTAACCAACGTCTCCACTCGTCTCATTGATTGGACCCCGGGTTAGCTGGCTCCTGACTCCAATTAACTTTTGGAGTCAGCCTAGGGGTTCACATACTTCCAATCTATACTGTGAATGTTTAAATGATGTATTCAATAGACTGCATTATTGGGAAGGACTCCTAAGTAAGCATTTAACTGTTAGTCCAAACCTGTTGTTTATGAGGCACGTGACAAATAACATTTGATTTGAGACTATGCTCCATTTTGAGATAAGGTTGCTGATCTCTCAGGGTCAGGGTTGGAGGTCTTTGTGACATAGGGATTGTCAAAGTGGGGTGCATTCTGAGGGAGAGGGGGGCATGAGATGACAAATCTGTCTGTTCATTTGTGAGTCCTGTCCATATTATGTTGCAGTACATTGCAGGATCTGGAGCTCTTTGTTTGTGATGATTGAAAGATCAAACTTCAACACTAGAGAAAGGGCTGGAGCGAAACACTGATGCAGGTAACCCACTGAGAGACGGAACATTCAGCCCTATCTCCAAGTTCCTTGACTGCTCCAGCCCCACCCCGTGACCACCTTACTCCACTCCCTGAACACCCCACTACCCAGCCCCAGAATGCCCCCATTCATCTTGATGCCACGATGTATCAAAAGCCCTCACAGAGTACAGTCCCAAGTGGCTCCCTGAGACCAATTTATTAGTATTTTAGCACCAGTCTGAGCATGGCCCGAACATGAAAAGGCTAGCGCACCAGGAGGGGTGTGCTGGAGAAGAGACAGAGAGTTGATGAGAAGGGGAGAGGAGAGAAGAAAGGGGAGGAGGAGAGGAGAAAAGAGAGGAAGAGTAGAGGGAGGGAGGGGAAGAGGAGTGAGAGGGAAGAGAGTGAGAGGTGCTTCCTAAGTGGATGTGAAATGAAGAATACATGGGACTGCGTTCAAAGTTGTTTTTGAAGTCCATCAATCTCCCAGAGGGCTCAGCAGCAGGGTTTGTAGCTGCGCCTCTTTGTCCAGCGTGTCCCGCTGTGAACCTTGTGTTGGCTCCAATCCACAGGGCCCCCCCGCTGTGACCAAAAACAAAATCGCTACAAAAATCCTATCAAATGTCCAGGCCTTACTAAAGCTAGTTTTTTCAATCTCTATAGGCTATTTCTTCAGTCCTACACCATTTTTGAGAGTATCAGAGTGAGCTCTCTACCCAGTTTTATAATGTCCAGGAAATGCCTTGTGCGTCGTGACCATTTCTATAGTACTCTATAGGCGACTTGATATAATTCAACTGGACAGTTTGAACTGAACACTTCTCCCCCTCTTTATGAAAGCTAGTGTAGAAGTTCTTATCTCACTCTATCCATCTTCCCTGGTGGAGACTTCCTATTGGGTGTGAGGGTGTGATAGACTATGTGTTGTCTATTCTGGTCCCAGATCTGTACGGGGACTGGGCTAGGTGTAGGTTCCTCTCTCCAGCCCTGTGCTGACAGACTGGGTTAGGTGTAGAGCAGTGTATGTTCCTCTCCCTAGCCCTGCTGACAGTGATCATTAATTAGAGCAGTGTTAGTGGACAGTGGGACTCATTTGGGTCCCTGGCCTGTCACTGGCTGATGAAGAGTGTCTCTGTACGGACTCTGCTGTTATCACCACCCCTTTTCTCACTGCCTCCTCCATCCCTCCTCTCCACATCCCGCTCTTCTCTCCTCTCCTCCTGCATCTCTCCTTGGGTCAGTCCAGATTTCTGCGATTCTGGTCTCGGATGGCACCATGTGGCGGTTGTTGTCCCGTCTCATCGCGGCGGGAGACCCAAGCGCTAGCTAGCCCTGCGTGTGTCCCTGGCCTTTGTGTACTGCTACTGGGGGTTAGTAGAGACAGAGCTGCAGTGATGGTACTGCTTGTTTACCACACACTTTAGTCACAGGAGCCATCCACAGCCATGCTGAGAGAGCGGAGAGACACTGACCCTTCTGCTGCTGACACTCCACAGGCTGAAATGGGCGTGGGGTGTAAGTGTCAGCAGGAACCAGAGATGGAGAGTAGATTATGGTGGGTCTGTCTCAATCCACAAATGATGCTGCCTTTGAATCAGGTCTCAAATGGGATTCCGTTTTCAGTTAAGCTATCTTCTGGTAAAATACTACCTGGGAGATGGGTAGGCAGTAGACAGCTGCCTTTTGATTGCGATGCAATACATTGACGAGAAACGAGATGGGATCGATGTAGGCGCCAATACCGGTTCAGTCAAGAGTCTGGGGTGTGGTGAATCTGAAGGGTTTTACCAGTAGCTTACTTTTCAGTGCTGTGTAGTAGGTTATGGCTTGAGTGAGGAAAGAGCGTTGTCTCCCTGAGGCAAGGTGATTGGTACTCTACTTCAGCTGCCAGTGTTAAAGGAGACCTCTCAGACTCAGTCAAGATTACTAGAGCGAGAGAGGGATGGCGATATGTCGTTTATTATAAAACTGGTTGTTTGGATCCTGGATGCTGATTGGTTGATATCAAGGAGTAGGGGTCTGAACGTTTAAACGTTAAATCATGTAAACCAAATTGGGATCCTTAACGTTAAGAAAAATCCCTAACTGAAAAATGTTTTTTTCACTACGAAATCAAAACGACAGTGCAGTTATCGCAACATATTATTTTCAAATAATGCTTGTGCTTCTAGTTCCGACCATGCAGTAATATCTAACAAGTAAGCAAACAATTTTGCAACAACTACCTTTTACACACAAGTGTAAAGGAATGAATAAGAAATGTACATGTAAATATATGGATGAGCGATGGCCGAACGGCATAGGCAAGATGCAGTAGATGTTATAGAGTACAGTATTGTCACGTTCTGACCTTAGTTCGTGAGTTGGGTGGGTTGTCTACGTTCCTTTTTCTATGTGGTGTTTTTGTGTTTGGCCTGGTATGGTTCTCAATCAGAGGCAGGTGTCGTTCGTTGTCTCTGATTGAGAATCATACTTAGGTAGCCTTTCCCCACCTGTGTTTTGTGGGCGATTATTTTCCGTTTCAGTGTTTGCACCATTCGGGACTGTTTTGGTTTTCATTTTGTTTCTCTTGTTCTTTTTGTATTCTGTATTCATTCTCATTAAATTATATTATGGATACATACCATGCTGCATTTTGGTCCTCTGATCCTTCCTACTACTCCTCAGAAGAGGAGGAGGAAAGCCATTACAGTATATACATATGAGATGAGTAATGTAGGGTATGTAAACATTATATAAAGTGGCATTGTTTAAAGTGACTAGTGATACATTTATTACATCCAATTTTTTATTATTCAAGTGGCTAGTGATTTGAGTCAGTATGTTGTCAGCAGCCACTCAATGTTAGTGATGGCTGTTTAACAGTCTGATGGCCTTGAGATAGAAGCTGTTTTTCAGTCTCTCGTTCCCAGCTTTGATGCACATGTACTGACCTCGCCTTCTGGATGATAGCGGGGTGAAAAGGCAGTGTCCTTGTGATTGTTGTCCTTGATGATCTTTTTGACCTTCCTGTGACATCGGGTCGTGTAGGTGTCCTTGCCCCTGGTGATGCTTTGTGCAGACCGCACTACCCTCTGGAAAGTCTTGCGGTTGTGGGCAGAGCAGTTGCCGTACCAGGCGGTGATACAGCCCGACAGGATGCTCTCGATTGTGCATCTGTAAAAGTGTTGTTATAGCCTAACTAGATAATCGTAAAAAAGCAAGAGGACAAGTACATTAGAGTGTCTAGTTTGGGAAACAGACCCCTCACAAGTCCTCAACTGGCAGCTTCATTAAATAGTACCTGCAAAATACCAGTCTCAACGTCAACAGTGAAGAGGTGACTCCGGGATGCTGGCCTTCCAGGCAGAGTTGCAAAGAAAAAGCCGTATCTCAGACTGGACAATAAAAATACAAAATTATGATGGGCAAAAGAACACAGACACTGAACAGAGGAACTCTGCCTAGAAGGCCAGCATCCCGGAGTCACCTCTTCACTGTTGACGTTGTGGCTGGTGTTTTGCGGATACTATTTAATGAAGTTGCCATTTGAGGACTTGTGAGGCATCAGTTTCCCAAGCTAGACACTCTATGTACTTGTCCTCTTGCTCAGTTGTGTACCGGGGCCTCCCACTCTTTCTATTCTGGTTATAGCCAGTTTGCGCTGCTCTATGAGGGAAGTAGTACACAGCGTTGTACGAGATCTTCAGTTTCTTGGCAATTTCTCACATGGAATAGCCTTCATTTCTCAGAACAAGTATAGACTGACGAGTTTCAGAAGAAAGTTATTTGTTTCTGGCCATTTTGAGCCTGTAATCGAACCCACAAATGCTGATGCTCCAGATACTCAACTAGTCTAAAGAAGGCCAGTTTTATTGCTTCTTTAATCAGCACCACAGTTTTTAGCTGTTATAACATAATTGCAAAGGGGTTTCTAATGATCAATTAGCCTTTCAAAATTATAAACTTGGATTAGCTAACACAATGTGCCATTGTAACACAGGAGTGACGGTTGATAACGGGCGTATGTAGGTTTTCCAAATAAAAATCAGCCGTTTCTAGCTTCAATAGTAATTTACAACATTAACAATGGCTACACTGTATTTCTGATCAATTTTATGTTATTTAAATGTTTTATTTTTTTTACCTCTTTCAAAAACAAGGACATTTCTCAGTGACACCAAACGTTTGTAGTTGTGTGTGTTTGAACTAAATTACTTTTGCCCCGTAGCACTCACCTCTCATAATGAAGTGCTTTGAGAGACTAGTCAAGGATCATATCACCTCCACCTTCTTTGCCACTCCACGCTTACCACCCCAATAGATCCACAGACGATGCAATCGCACCAAACTGCACACTGCCCTGTCCCATCTGGACAAGAGGCATACCTATGTAAGAATGCTGTCTGTTGACTACAGCTCAGCATTCAACACCATAGTACCCTCCAAGCTCATCATCAATCTTGATGCCCTGGTTTTGAACCCTGCCCTTTACAACTGGGTCCTGGACTTCCTGACGGGTCGCCCCCACCAAGGTGGTGAAGGTAGGAAACAACACCTCCTCTTTGCTGATCCTCAACACTGGGGCCCCACAAGCGTACATGCTTAGCCCCCTCCTGTACTCCATGTTCACCCATGACTGCGTGGCCAAGCATGCCTCCAACTCAATCATCAAGTTTGCAGATGACACAACAGTAGTAGGCTTGATTACCAACAATGATGAAACAGCCTACAGGGAGGAGGTGACTGCTCTGGGAGTGTGGTGCCTGGAAAATAACTTCTCACTCAACGTCAACACAATAAAGGAGATGATTGTGGACTTCAGGATACAGCAGAGGGAGCACCCCCTGATCCACATTGATGGGACCACAGTGGAGAAGGTGGAAGCAGGTGCTTCTCACCTGCATTGCTTACTGTTTTGGGTTGGGTTTAGGCTGGGTTTCTATACAGCACTTTGTGACATCAGCTGATGTAAGAAGGGCTTTATAAATACATTTGATTGATTTGAAATAAATGTGAAGTACCTTGGTGTACACATCACTGACCAACTGAAATGGTCCACCCACACAGACAGTGTGGTGAAGAAGGCAACAGCGCATCAACCTCAGGAGAATAAAGAAATTTGACTTAACACCTAAAACCCTCACAAACTTTTACAGATGCACAATTGAGAGCATCCTGTCGGGCTGTATCACCGCCTGGTATGGCAACTGCGACGCCCACAACCACAAAGCTCTCCAGAGGGTGGTGCGGTCTGTCCAATGCATTACTGGGGGCAAACTTCCCGCCCTCCTGGACACCTGCAGCACCCAATGCCAAAGGATGGCCAAAAATATCATCAAGGACATCTACCACCCGAGCCACTGCCTGTTCACTCCGCTGTCATGCAGAAGGCGAGGTCAGTACAGGTGCATCAAAGCTGGGACCAAGAGACTTAAAAACAGCTTTTATCTCAAGGCAATCAGACTGTTAAACAGCCATCGCTAGCACTTCAGGGGTAGCTGCCTGTAGACATAAACTCAGCAAAAAAGAAACGTCCTCTCACTGTCAACTGCGTTTATTTTGAGCAAACTTAACATTTGTAAATATTTGTATGAACATAACAAGATTCAACAACTGAGACAAAAACTGAACAAGTTCCACAGACATGTGACTAACAGAAATGGAATAATGGGACCCTGAAAAAAGGGGAGGATGTACCGATCCTGTGCAGGTGTTGTTACACGTGGTCTGCCACAGCGAGGACGATCAGCTGTCCATCCTGTCTCCCTGTTGCGCTGTCTTAGCCATCTCACAGTACAGACATGGCAATTTATTGCCCTGGCCACATTTGCAGTCCTCATGCCTCCTTGCAGTATGTCTAAGGCACGTTCACTCAGATGAGCAGGGTCCCTGGGCATCTTTCTTTTAGTGTTTTTCAGAGTCAGTAGAAAGGGCTCCTTAGTGTCCTAAGTTTTCTTAACTGTGACCTTAATTGCCTACCGTCTGTAAGCTGTTAGTGTCTTAACGACCATTCCACAGGTGCATGTTCACTAATTGTTTATGGTTAATTGAACAAGCATGGGAAACAGTGTTTAAACCCTTTACAATGAAGATTTGTGAAGTTATTTGGATTTTTATGAATTATCTTTGAAAGACAGGGTCCTGAAAAAGGGACGTTTCTTCTTTTTTATACAGTTTATACACAGCTCTGAAAAAAATTAAGAGACCACTGCAAAATTATAATTTTTCTATTTATAGGTATGTGTTTCTCCCAAATTTCTCCCAAATTCCAAATAAAAATATAGTAATTTAGAGCATTTATTTGCAGAAAATGACAACTGGTCAAAATAACAAAAAAATATTTGGTGTTGTCAGACCTTGAATAATGCAAAGAAAATAAGTTAATATTCATAATTTAAACCTCACAAAACTCATATTTTAACTTAGGAAGAGTTCAGAAATCAATATTTGGTGGAATAATCCTGATTTTCAATCACGGCTTTCATGCGTCTTGGCATGCTCTCCAGCAGTCTTTCACATTGATGTCGGGTGACTTTATGCCTATGCTGGCACACAAATTCAAGCAGCTCGGCTTTGTTTGATGGCTTGTGACCATACATCTTCCTGTTGATCACTTTCCAGAGGTTTTCAATGGGGTTCAGGTCTAGAGATTTGGCTGGCAATGACCGGGTCTTGATCTAGTGGTCCTCCATCTACACCTTGAGTAACGTGGCTGTGTGGCATGGAGCATTGTCCCCCTGGAAAAAACAGTCCTCAGAGTGGGGGAACATTGTCAGGGCAGAAGGAAGCAAGTTTTCTTCCAGGACTACCTTGTACTTGGCTTGATTCATGTGTCCTTCACAAAGACAAATCTGCACGATTCCAGCCTTGCTGAAGCACCCCCAGATAATCACCGATCCTCCACCAAATTTCACTATGGGTGCGAGACACTGTGGCTTGTAGCCCTCTCCAGGTCTCGCACCCACTGTGAAATTTGGTGGAGGATCGGTGATGAACTACATCTCCCCTGGAAAAAAGCATCTAGACAATATTTCCCTATACTACTGAGCTAGCATTTGGTTTGCAACAGTTGCGGTTTGTCTAAACCTTGCTGTTTGACCTGTGTAACAATGCTGCAGTTGTTTTGGCCACTGTGCCATGCTTATGAACGTGAAGAGACTGACTGACAGCTTCTCTGAACCAGAAAAATTCATTTATCATGATCATTATAATGGATACAGTATATCCAATGAAATTGCAATAGAAACAAATGTAAAACAAACAAATTCCCCCTGCCCTCCACCACAACTATTCCCCCTGTAGACACTGAGCCAATTCAGGGGTTCTCAACTCCAAGACCACGAGGCAAGTGTTCGAACGGTTTGGCCTACAAACTATTATGACCCCTCTATGGAGAGATGAGACTTTCTGACCACGATGGTGTACATGTCGGTTGTTTTGCTCTAGGTTGTCCACAGGCCTCATAAGACTCATCTGGAGGTCCCCCGTTACCAGTTGAAAAAATGAATGGAAGTACAGTACATGACCCAAAGTATGTGGACATGTGCTCGTCCAGCATCTCATTCTTAATCATGGGCAATAATATGTTATTGTTGGTTCCCCATTTGCTGCTATAACAGCCCCCACTCTTCTGGGAAGGCTTTCCACTAGATGTTGGAACATTGCTGTGGGGACTTGCTTCCATTCAGCCCCAAACTTTCATGAGGTCGGGCACTGATGTTAGGCGATTAGGCCTGGCTTGCAGTCGGTGTTCATCATATCGAGGAAAAGCAATAAGAACGTTCCGAATGCAACCCCTGTCCTGTCCTGTCCTCTCTACACCTGCTGGGACTTCAGCCGTTTTATTGGCAATTGGTTTGTACACAATCCGGAGGTCATTTCGGATGTCCCATGAGTCTTAATTTGCATTAAGTGGCTCCTCTTTTTCTACCCTTTAATGGATGATTCGATTCACTCCCCAGATTGGAGAGAGAACCACCAAGCACAACTGAACAGCCAAAAGTAGCAATCAGTGTCTTAGAGCCTAACAAGAGCCTTGCTCTTAACATTGCCTGCCAACTGTGGTGGATTCTAAAACTTGTCGTTTATTTGTATTTATTTATTTGTGTAAAATGTGTTTTCCTTTCACATGGTTTGTTAAGCTGTTTTCTGCCAGCCAATCTTCTTTGTGACTCATCCGTTTGTTAGAAGGTGGACATTTTTGGAGACTGAAGGAACCGTCTGTCTGTGAAATTGGTTGGCTATTTTTCAGACGGTGGACAATTTTTTGGGGGGGAGGGGACTTGTAGACTTTGATGGGCATAGATAAAGGTGGGTTTAGATAAAGGCAGTGTTTACAACAATAGTGGTTTTGCAGTCCTTAATTGCTGCGGCAGGCTTCAGGGGGTTGTTGAGGGAGGGAAGGAGAAAGAAAGAGAGGAGACATCCTTCTCATCCATGGAGGCAGTTTGCATGTATAATTACAGGCTCTCTGAGTGACTGTAATGAGAGAAAGGTGGAGGGACAGAACAACAGCGATAGAGCGAGTCGGAAGCGAGAGAGGTCAATTTGGAAATTGTTCCACGGTTGAGTCTGAGGACAAACATATTGACACATTTTCAGATTGTTTTTAGAATAATCTGATGCGAAGGAATACTAACATCATGATACATGATTGTTGTAGAACTAACGCTGCAGATAGCAGTACTGGGTGATTTGAAAAGCCATAGTCAATCAATCAATATAATAATTATTTTAGCAAAACATTTTTTTAAAAATTTACAATCTGTAGAAGCTATGAGAATAGAAAGGTTCAGTACGTTTGTGAAGCATCACAGCACAGTTGAAAAATATATGGCAAATAGAAATCCAAAATGTTGAGAGATAGATGGGAGGGGTTGAATGGACAAGAAGGGTGGGACTAATAACAAGATAACCAATGTAAAACATACGGGGTCTGTAAAATGTATATAGGTTCAGAAATGTTGTGAAATAGCACAGTTAAAAATAGAAATCAAACCGGATGGACATCAGAAATAGAGGAAGTAGTAAAAACAAACAAAATATAACTATTGTAAAATAGATTGTGTCTGTAAAATGTGTATAATATGAATAAACTGAAGGTAGAAGCCTAAGTGTTATTGTTTATTAGTTTACACCAATTGGAGGAAGGATGGTGGGATTTGCGGGGAATGAAAAAGGTATATTCTAAAAAAAGTACGTATCACTATATACAGTGGGGAGAACAAGTATTTGATACACTGCCGATTTTGCAGGTTTTCCTACTTACAAAGCATGGAGAAGTCTGTAATTTTTATCATAGGTACACTTCAACTGTGAGAGACGGAATCTAATACAAAAATCCAGAAAATCACATTGTATGATTTTTTAAGTAATTCATTTGCATTTTATTGCATGACATAAGTATTTGATCACCTACCAACCAGTAAGAAATTCGGCTCTCACAGACCTGTTAGTTTTTCTTTAAGAAGCCCTCCTCTTCTCCACTCATTACCTGTATTTACTGCACCTGTTTGAACTCGTTACCTGAAATAAAGACACCTGTCCACATACTCAATCAAACAGACTCCAACCTCTCCACAATGGCCAAGACCAGAGAGCTGTGTAAGGACATCAGGGATAAAATTGTAGACCTGTACAAGGCTGGGATGGGCTACAGGACAATAGGCAAGCAGCTTGGTGAGAAGGCAACAACTGTTGGCGCAATTATTAGAAAATGGAAGAAGTTCAAGATGACGGTCAATCACCCTTGGTCTGGGGCTCCATGCAAGATCTCACCTCATGGGGCATCAATGATCATGAGGAAGGTGAGGGATCAGCCCAGAACTACACGGCAGGACTTGGTCAATGATCTGAAGAGTGCTGGGACCACAGTCTCAAAGAAAACCATTCGTAACACACTACGCCGTCATGAATTAAAATCCTGCAGCGCACGCAAGGTCCCCTGCTCAAGCCAGCGCATGTCCAGGCCCGTCGGAAGTTTGCCAATGACCATCTGGATGATCCAGAGGAGGAATGGGAGAAGGTCATGTGGTCTGATGAGACAAAAATAGAGCCTAAACTGGTCTAAACTCCACTTGCCGTGTTTGGAGGAGGAAGAAGGATGAGTACAACCCCAAGAACACCATCCCAACCGTGAAGCATGGAGGTGGAAACATCATTCTTTGGGGATGCTTTTCTGCAAAGGGGACAGGACGACTGTACCGTATTGAGGGGAGGATGGATGGGGCCATGTATTGCGAGATCTTGGCCAACAACCTCCTTCCCTCAGTAAGAGCATTGAAGATGGGTGTTGGCTGGGTCTTCCAGCATGACAACGACCCTAAACACACAGCCAGGGCAACTAAGGAGTGGCTCCGTAAGAAGCATCTCAAGGTTCTGGAGTGGCCTAGCCAGTCTCCAGACCTGAACCCAATAGACAATCTTTGGAGGGCGCTGAAAGTCCATATTGCCCAGCGACAACCCCAAAACCTGAAGGATTCTGGAGAAGGTCTATATAGAGGAGTGGGCCAAAATCCCTGCTGCAGTGTGTGCAAACCTGGTCAAGAACTACAGGAAACGTAATATCTCTGTACCAAATATTAAGTTCTGCTTTTCTGATGTATCAAATACTTATGTCATGCAATAAAATGCTAATTAAATACTTAAAAATTATACAATGTGATTTTCTGGATTTTTGTTTTAGATTCCGTCTCTCACAGTTGAAGTGTACCTATGATTAAAAATTACAGACCTCTACATGCTTTGTAAGTAGGAAAACCTGCAAAATCGGCAGTGTATCAAATACTTGTTCTCCCCACTGTAGGTATGTGTATGTATATATGTTTATATGGATATATATATATATTTACCAAAAAAAGATATACAGGATTGGAAATGATGCAGACAATTACATTGATGGACGCAACAATCTTTCTGCAATATTAAGCTGATTTACCCCTAAAGAAAAAATGTTACATGATTGCTGTATTAACACCACTAATAGGCAACAGCCCAATAGAAACTAAAGCAATCACATTAAATGCAAACAGACTGTTGTCACATCAGATTGTTCATTTCCGCCTCACAGTGAGATTTAACCTTTTGTTGACAAGACTCTCTCTCTCTCCCCCCTTCCGTCCTTCCTTCCTTTTTTCTCTAGGTGATAGGAGAGAAGTGTCGCTGTGCGGTGGGTAGTGTCCTGAGTGAGGGCGATACTAGGCCCAGTGAGGAGCTCCAACAGCTCTATGAGAAGTTTGGTTTCCGGGTCTTCAGCTTCCCAGAGGTCACTCACGTGGTCAGCGCCTCCTTTCCCCACAGGACACCCCTGTCAATCTTCTTTGGGGTGCAGAGAGTCTACCCCCAGCTGGAGAGCTACATCAAGGTAATAATATACAGTATGACCGACTGCCTTCTGTTTTCTCCTCCGCCTCTCACCCCTTTATCCATGGTCTCCTTTATTCGTCCCTATCCATACTTATCTATGCTGTCCTGTCCTATACCCTAAGAACCATCCACTCCCTAGGCCAAGTCCTGCATGTTTACTCCAGCCCAACACTCCCCATCCCTCCCTTGTAACCACTGACCCAGTACAGCAGCAGGCCTGGGGCTGCTGGGAAAGTGAGTCATTGCGGAGTCTGAGCCGTGGGTTTCTCAAGGGTTAATTAGGTAGCATTCTGGTACAGGTGGCATCACCATGGGCTGCCAGCTGTGTGTGTGTGTGTGTGTGTGTGTGTGTGTGTGTGTGTGTGTGCGCAAGTGAATGTCTGCCTCCCCTGCCACATTCCCTGGCTGGCGATGCCATCTGCCCTGGACCTGACGCTGCTAAAGTCTGGCCAGCGTCACTCAGTGGCACTTGACCCATTTGTATAAGTTGCTTTGGAACATTAAGTTTTGTATTTCATTGCATGGTTCCCAGATACAGGGCTTAAACAATCGTAACCGTCCGATACAGTCTGGTGCCAGTTGCCTCTCTACTTCCTAGACCTATACCATCTTCTGTCTTGGGGATTTACAAATTACTATTCAACTTTAGCTCCTTGCATTGGTACTTTATGAGGCTGGGGGTGTCTCAAATATGTGACCGTTCAACTCTTTTCAGTCTTATGTTGCAAGATTTGAAATAGTGTTTTTTACATTGGATAAAAGTACAGACTGTGGAACAATGAAAGTAAATCTGGTTTGAATGTTGATTAACATGTAACCCCACTTTTGCAAAAGTAGCCCCTTAATGTTTTGTTCCACCAACTGGAGAGTTCTTCTTTGTCTACACCCATTCAGCATCGTTCAAAACTCTGTCAACTTCTTCCTTGACAACAATCCTGTTGAAAGCCGTTTCTTCCCCATCACCCTCATCAGAAGACTACAATGTCTGGTTCAGTGAAAATGTTCTTAAATCAGGGATTTCCTCATCGTCTGATTTTATTTTCAGAGTCAGAGAGAGTCAGCATGGCACGATCGTCCTCCAGAAAGTACTTTTTCCCACTGATCTTTGTTGATAGCGCCTGCTTAATTCAGGGAAGCAATGTTGTTGAGAGCAGTAGCAACACTTTTGCAGTTCTCAATGGCCACTATATCTTTCAAAAAATCTGTGGTAGCAAGGGTTATCTACACATACTGAGCAGCTCATGTTATAGACAAAATCATGCTACATGGCATGTCCAGCCCATCCATTATCTCATCCAGTCATGGCTACAGGGAAGGTTCCTGTCTTTTTTTCCGTGGCTAAACCAACTAGGCTCGTAATTTATAAATTTTATTTGTATTTACAGATTGCATACAAGTTTGTTATTAAGGCACATGAAAGTTCACATGTTCCAGAAGGCATTTCTGCCAAAAAACATTCAAATGCCTCTCCAGTGAAGTAGTGACAAGCGACATACGCCTAGCTTCCTGAAACGGGTCACATATGATTGCTGTCTATTTAATCCTCTGTCTATGTGTCATGGTACAGTTCCCAGTTTTAGTGCTAAACCAGTCTTTTACTGGGTTTTTAAAAATATTGAATTTGTTCTACTGAGTGGGTGAAAGGTGAGCTCGGAGTGTTGTAAAATGTTGAGGGAAGCAGAGAAATCTAGGCTAGTAGTAGGTGTGAGTGATTGTGTTTATTTGCGTGAGTTGGTGTGTGTATTGTGTGCAAAACTCATTTTGATTAATGAGTTCATGTCCATTTATAACCCCTAGTGACAGCGGGCGTTTGCAGTGGTGGTCTAAGGAAGATAGATTCCTACAGTGTATTCACTTATTGTGACATTTTTTTAATTATAAATGTTTCCTATCCACCTCATGAACTAGGCCTAAATATGTTGGTGAGAGAATGGAATTCACTTTCATTTCAATGTATTATTCAATGTAAAATGTTTATTTGGGTATTTAACATTCCTATCCATCATGCTTGCACAGTGTCTCTCCTTACTGCTTTTCTTCTGAAGGCATTTTGTATCTGTCCTCCCCCTCTCATTTTAAACACAGTGATTAATTTTAAACACAGTGATTCGCTATGTGAGCTGTATCAGACTCTGAATATATGTAGTCTCTCTTGGAAGCTCCGCATGCTCAGATCTCTGGGGAGTTATCCTCCCAGTTGCATAGGGAGCATCTCTCTCTGTTTCTCTCTCTGTGTGTGTGTGTGACACATTCTGGTGTCAGTAGGCTCCCTAGACCCTACCAGAATGACTTCTCATAAAAGCATGATTTTGATGTTCTTACCCTCAGTCCTTAACCTTATCATATAAAATGTGTCATGATAAGAAAACAGCATTCAGTTATAACCATTGATTTGCACTTAGGTGTTAGAATCTGTGTGGACTTACTCAGCAGAAGCTGCGGTGAAACATCATTATGAAAGACAGATTTTCTGTCTCCACTGACTCTCTCGGCTGAGTAGCAAGTTAATTTTGTATCTGGGCGTGGTTGTAAGATAATGAGAATCTCCCTTAGTTTTTTTGGGGTTCTGCACTCTACCTTTTTCTCTTTAAAAAAAAAAAAAGCCGGACATGATTAGTTTAATTCAAGTGTTCTGCCTTTTCTCTTATTTATCTTTCTTTACAATATTCAAAGTTATATTTTTAAGAGCCTCTTGAAAACCAAACATTGCATAAAAACCTTGTTACATACATTTTATTTGATGGATTATCCATTAAAACAATTTGGCCTTGATTCTGAATCATAATATGAACTTAGACTATATCTGCATAAATCTACACATGAGTAATTTGATGTCAAGTGGCAGAGCGTATTGTGTGGCCAACCACTGATGTTCCGTGTGCTTCTTCACGCACACTTTGTTAGATTTTTAATTTTGTTCAGGATGCAAGGGGATCCTCATGGCAATGAATCAAAACACAACGTAGTGAGTGAACATCAACTACTGGAGCGGGAGAATGGTCATGGAGTGAAACACTTGTCCTGCTAACGTTTTATTCATGAGTAATGAATGTGTAGTAAACAACACTGCAACATATAATGCCCTGTGGCGTTTGACCATGCACCGTAAACACACACACACACACACACACACACACACAGAGTATAGCCCCTTTTTTAAACTACTCCCATTCATATGTAAGTTCACAGCCTGTCACGGAAAGCAGCCCAGCACCCTCTGTACTTATTACATGCTCCTCCATATCAAATCTATGCACCCTGGGCCCATTCCAATATCCACACTGCCACGAGTCACGACCATCTCTCATTCTGCCGCCGTTATGCTGACCACCTGTCTGCTTCTAGCTCCTCTGTCTGTGTGTGTGTGTGCGCAGTGTTTCCCCTATGATTTCTTTCAGCAGCAGTGGCAAAGGTAGCAGGAGGGGGGGGGGGGTTAGGTGCATGACCTGGAGGTGATTTTGTTTGTCGAAAGACTGAAAAGGTAACTTCTGGTGACTTTTTAAAAATACATTCTACTCCAAAATGCATTAAAAGTAAATGATGTTGATGCCATCTGAAATAGAACTGATGAGTGCCACTGCACTGTAGGGAGATGATGTGGAGCAAGTGGTGGTTGTACACTCCTGGCTCTCATTTGTGCCACTGCTCGCTCTGTTTGCTACAAATATACACTACTGTTCAAAAGTTTGGGGTCACTTAGAAATGTCCTTGTTTTTGAAAGAGAAGGACATTTTTTGGCCTTTACAATAACATCAAAATGATCAGAAATACAGTGTACACATTGTTAATGTTGTAAATAACTATTGTAGCTGGAAACGGCAGATTTTTAACTAAATATCTTCATAGGCGTACAGAGGTCCATTATCAGCAACCATCACTCCTGTGTTCCAATGGCACGTTGTGTTAGCTAATCCAAGTTTATCATTTTGAAAGGCTAATTGTTCATTAGAAGTCCTTCCTTCTGAAACTCTTCAGTCTATTCTTGTTCAGAGAAATGTGAGAAATTGCCAAGAAACTGAAGATCTGGTACAACGCTGTGTACTACTCCCTTCACAGAACATTGCAAACTGTCTCTATCCAGAATTGAAAGAGGAGTGGGAGGCCCCGGTGCACAATTGAGCAAGAGGACTAGTACATTAGTGTGTCTAGTTTGAGAAACCGATGCCTCACAAGTCCTCAACTGGCAGCTTCATTAGTACCCGCAAAACACCAGTCTCAATGTCAACTGTGAAGAGGCGACTCCGGGAGTCGCCTCTTTACTGTTGACGTTGAGACTGGTGAGGGAGGAGGATGTCTTCCCTGTAAAGCACAGCGTTGAGATTGCCTGCAATGACAACAAGAAAGGCCTCTTTAGTGTCCTAAGTTTTCATAACTGTGACCTTAATTGTCTACCGTCTGTAAACTGTTAGTGTCTTAACGACAGTTCCACAGGTGCATGTTCATTTATTGTTTATGGTTCATTGAATAAGCATGGGAAACAGTGTTTAAACCCTTTACAATGAAGATCTGTGAAGTTATTTGGATTATTACGAATTATCTTTGAAAGACAGCGTCCTGATAAAGGGCCGTTTACTTTTTTGCTGAGTGTGTGTGTGTGTGTGTGTGTGTGTGTGTGTGTGTGTGTGTGTGTGTGTGTGTGTGTGTGTGTGACAGACAGTGTACCACTGATGGGTCCTGTGAGGTGCTGCTCTTATGTGATCTTCTTCATTTTTGATGGCTCCCCTGCCCTCTGCAACCCTTGTGTGTGTGTGTGTGTGTGTGTGTGTGTGCCCTCCACTGGCTTCCATCACAACTGTAAAGAGTGTCTGGGAACTTGGGGATTGGGGTCTGACTGCGCTGTGTGTGTGCACGCAGCAACAACCAGAGGTTGTGCCATGCCGAGGCCTAGCGTGGCCCATCCATCCCCCAGGGATGTTAATATGATTATCCATTATTAATGATGTCATCTTCCAGCTTTAGGGCTTTATTGTTAGACATCAGGTCTCTCTCCCAGGAGTGTACTTCCAGTGCAGACTCTTAACAGTGGAAGGAAGCAGACAAGTCCACTAGTCCAGTGCAATGCCTGGCCAGGCCTTATATACAATGGCCACATCTGTTGAACCTTACACCTCATTTTCTGTCCGCACAATAACATTTTCTCTGTTTGAATGTCCACACACTAGCATACTATTCAGAATGAAGCAATGTCTTGGCTAGGCATTGTAAGTGGTCTGGTAGTACGGAGATTTGAACATAGCCAATGTCTCTTATCTCTGTCTATTTACAGGCTATTTCATTATGATCTGCCATTCAATATTCCTATTCACAATCTGTCAGAAAACTCCAAGTGGGTGTGATGGGCTGGCTGGGCTGTAGCCTACTTCATACAAATGGCTCATACTCCTGCACATCAACTCGGTACTGCTATTCCCTGTATATAGCCATGTTATTTTTATTTGTTGCTTTGTAATCTTTATCTTCAACTCTGCATTGTTGGTAAAGGACCCGAAAGTAAGCATGTCACTGTTAGTCTACACCTGTTATTAATTAAGCATGTGACAAATAATATTTGATTTGATCAAATCAAATCAAATGTATTTATATAGCCCTTCGTACATCAGCTGATATCTCAAAGTGCTATACAGAAACCCAGCCTAAAACCCCAAACAGCAAGCAATGCAGGTGTAGAAGCACGGTGGCTAGGAAAAACTCCCTAGAAAGGCCAAAACCTAGGAAGAAACCTAGAGAGGAACCAGGCTATGACGGGTGGCCAGTCCTCTTCTGGCTGTGCCGGGTGGAGATTATAACAGAACATGGCCAACATGTTCAAATGTTCATAAATTACCAGCATGGTCAAATAATAATAATCACATTAGTTGTCGAGGGTGCAGCAAGTCAGCACCTCAGGAGTAAATGTCAATTGGCTTTTCATAGCCGATCATTAAGAGTATCTCTACCACTCCTGCTGTCTCCTGAGAGTTGAAAACAGCAGGTCTGGGACAGGAAGCACGTCCGGTGAACAAGTCAGGATTCCATAGCCACAGGCAGAACAGTTGAAACTGGAGCAGCAGCACGGCCAGGTGGACTGGGGACAGCAAGGAGTCATCATGCCAGGTAGTCCTGAGGCATGGTCCTAGGGCTCAGGTCCTCCGAGAGAGAGAAAGAAAGAGAGAATTAGAGAGAGCATGCTTAAATTCACACAGGACACCGGATAAGACAGGAGAAGTACTCCAGATATAACAAACTGACTCTAGCCCCCCGACACATAAACTACTGCAGCATAAATACTGGAGGCTGAGACAGGAAGGATCAGGAGACACTGTGGCCCCATCCGATGATACCCCCGGACAGGGCCAAACAGGAAGGATATAACCCCACCCACTTTGCCAAAGCACAGCCCCTACACCACTAGAGGGATATCTTCAACCACCAACTTACCATCCTGAGACAAGGCTGAGTATAGCCCACAGATCTTCGCCACGGCACAACCCATGGGGGGTGCCAACCCAGACAGAAAGATCACATCAGTGACTCAACCTACTCAAGTGACGCACTCCTCCTAGGGACGGCATGAAAGAGCACCAGTAAGCCAGTGACCCCTGTAATAGGGTTAGAGGCAGAGAATCCCAGTGGAAAGAGGGGAACCGGCCAGGCAGAGACAGCAAGGGCGGTTCTTTGCTCCATATTTAGCACTAACTGTGCTTTATCCGGGTAGGTGGAAAGTAGAGCATTGCAGTAGTCTAACCTAGAAGTAACAAAAGCATGGATTAATTTTTCTGCATCATTTTTGGACAAAGTTTCTGATTTTTGCAATGTTACGTAGATGGAAAAAAGCTGTCCTTGAAACAGTCTTGATATGTTCGTCAAAAGAGAGATCTGGGTCCAGAGTAACGCAGAGGTCCTTCACAGTTTTATTTGAGACGACAACCATTAAGATTAATTGTCAGATTCAACAGAAGGTCTCTTTGTTTCTTGGGACCTAAAACAAGCATCTCTGTTTTGTCCGAGTTTAAAAGTAGAACGTTTGCAGCCATCCACTTCCTTATGTCTGAAACACAGACTCACCCCAATTTTGGGGCTTCACCATGTTTCATTGAAAGGTACAGCTGTGTGTCATCCGCTGTCGTGACGTTGTATTAGTTAATGTGACGACTGTTGTTCATTGAATGATTACAAGTTTCTAATTGCGTGAATAACTGAATCAAGCAATTATTAACTCATTAACCTGGGGCACCATGGGTTAACTAGTTTTTATTGAGTTTCTATTTCCCTAATCAACTCAAAGAATATCAGAATATCGATTTTACAACAGCTGCTAATTAACCAATTACCTCTACCAATCTCGTTCTGAACGTCGTATAGTCCGTGAATCTGCACGGACCCGGGTCTCACCAATGAGTTCATACCACACCAATTTTAGTTGAATATTTATTCACTAAAAAGCTAAAATGATGATAAAAGGTACACATAGACAAAACACATTATAGGCTATTGATTAGAACTTAGTATAACGGGCCAACATACTATGGCGCGTGTTACCCAAAATGGGGATTTCAAAGAGAGAGAGAAAAAAGAAAGTACAAGAGAGAAATATCCATTTGGGAGAATTTGTCAGCTATGCTATTCTAACCCTAGCCTTGCCCCAAACTGCCGCTCTTATGGGTCAGAATATAATTATGTAATTACATGGGGATGATCTCCGAGGATTATCTGCGTGGACCGTTCAGGCTGCTCGATGACGCACTGCTCCGGGCGCACCTCTCTGATCGTCCTCCCGATGTCGGTGTACCTTTGGCTTAGAGGTCTGTTCCCTCACCCTTGCTCTGGAAGGGGTCTTCTGAGGACAGATGGCTATGTAGCTCAGAGCTCACAGCATAGGAATGAAACCCTTTAGATACCACGATTTGCTGGGATTGGATGCTAAGGGGGTCCGGCTTGAATTAACCCGCTTAGACACAGCTACTCATCCGTAGCTTGGAGAGAAAAGGATTTCTTTGTCTACAAACTTGTTGCGTTCTG
Organism: Oncorhynchus mykiss; assembly: GCF_057628025.1. NCBI lineage: Eukaryota > Metazoa > Chordata > Actinopteri > Salmoniformes > Salmonidae > Oncorhynchus > Oncorhynchus mykiss. The sequence goes on along the minus strand of NC_143028.1, from coordinate 63,522,624 downwards.
GGTTCGTTGACTTTTTAGACCTTGGCTGCAGCTTGGGTCACGTAGTCTTCTATGGAAATTCTTTACTCACAGGTTTTATACCCTTGGGTCAGAAGTGGGCGTAACCGCCCTTAGGGCAATTCTCTGGGCGTACCAAGTTAAGAGAGCAAGGTCTAGATTTTACTTAAATTCAATTTTAGACAACTAACTTCACATTTCATCTTCCCCAAAACATTCTCTTTGATTTGGATATTTTCCATACAACTTACAATGTATAAACATCAAACATATACTAGGAAAACTCTTCACGTTACAATGTTTTCGTAATAATGTCATCTATTAACCTTTAATAACAAAACAAAAATTACATACATTTTCATATTCCATCTATCGTCATGACCACCATTGTGGCTGACGGAAACCATTGTTCCGAATTTCATTTCATGTTTAATGTTCCGAGGCTGGTTCTCCATAGTAGCAGGACAAAGGAATTTGTCTGTGGCCTGAGATTTACCAGGGGCGTGAGGGGTCATAAAACCCCCACATCTTCAAACCCCTAGATCTCTCCTCCTCTGTTGGGGTTGAGAGATAATAGGTAGGGGTGTGGTCTCCTGTAACCTGACCTGGTCAGGACAGTCATGACACCGCATAGCAGTGCAAGTTAACATTATGTTTTCGAATGACATAGGTAAAATATATAGTGAAAACAATAGTGGTCCTAAAACGGAATCTTGAGGAACACCGAAATGTACAGTTGATTTGTCAGAGGACAAACCATTCACAGAGACAAACTGATGTCTTTCCGACAGATAAGAACTAAACCAGGCCAGAACGTGTCCGTGTAGACCAATTTGGGGTTCTAATCTCTACAAAAGAATGTGGTGATCGATGGTATCAAAAGCAGCACTAAGGTCTAGGAGCACAAGGACAGATGCAGAGCCTCGGTCTGATGTCATTAAATGGTCATTTACCACCTTCACAGGTGCAGTCTCAGTGCTATGATGGGGTCTAAAACCAGACTGAAGCATTTCGTATACATTGTTTTTCTACAGGAAGGCAGTGAGTTTCTGCGCAACAGCTTTTTCTAACAGCTTTTTCTAGTTTTGAGAGGAATAGAAGATCCGATATAGGCCGATAGTTTTTATATTTTCTTGGTCAAGGTTTGGTTTTTTCAAGAGAGGCTTTATTACTGCCACTTTTAGTGAGTTTGGTACACATTCGGTGGATAGAGAGCCGTTTATTATGTTCAACATAGGAGGGCCAAGCACATGAAGCAGCTCTTTCAGTAGTTTAGTTGGAATAGGGTCCAGTATGCAGCTTGAAGGTTTAGAGGCCATGATTATTTTCATCATTGTGTCAAGGAATATAGTACTAAATCACTTGAGTGTCTCTCTTGATCCTAGGTCCTGGCAGAGTTGTGCAGACTCAGGACAACTGAGCTTTGAAGGAATACGCAGATTTAAAAAGGAGTCCGTAATTTGCTTTCTAATAATCATGATCTTTTCCTCAAAGAAGTTCATGAATTTATTACTGCTGAAGTGAAAGCCATCCTCACTTGGGGAATGCTGCTTTTTAGTTAGCTTTACGACAGTATCAAAATAAATGTAGGATTGTTCTTCTTTTCCTCAATTAAGTTGGAAGATCCGATGATCGAGCAGCAGTGAGGGCTCTTCGATACTGCACGGTACTGTCTTTCCGAGCTAGTCAGAAGCGTACTTCAGGTATTTTCTGTATACCAGGGAGCTAGTTTCTTTTGAGAAATGTTTTTAGTTTTTAGGGGTGCAACTGCATCTAGGGTATTGCGCAAGTTTAAATTGAGTTACTCAGTTAGGTGGTTAACTGATTTTTGTCCTCTGACGTCCTTGGGTAGGCAGAGGGAGTCTGGAAGGGCATCAAGGAATCTTTGTGTTGTCTGTGAATTTATAGCACGACTGTTGATGCTCCTTGGTTGGTGTCTGAGCAGATTTTTTGTTGCAAATTTAATAAAATGGTGGTCCGATAGTCCAGGATTATGAGGAAAAACATTAAGATCCACAACATTTATTCCATGGGACAAAACTAGGTCCAGAGTATGACTGTGACAGTGAGTAGGTCCAGAGACATGTTGGACAAAACCCACTGAGTCGATGATGGCTCCGAAAGCCTTTTGGAGTAGGTCTGTGGACTTTTCCACGTGAATATTAAAGTCACCAAAAATGTGAATATTATCTGCTATGACTACAAGGTCCGATAGGAATTCAGTGAACTCAATTAGGAATGCTGTATATGGCCCACGAGGCCTGTAAACAGTAGCTATAAAAAGTGATTGAGTAGGCTGCATATATTTCATGACTAGAAGCTCAAAAGACAAACGTAATTTTTTTTTTTGTAAATTGACATTTGCTATGGTAAATGTTAGCAACACCTCCGCCTTTGCGGGATGCACGGGGGGATATGGTCACTAGTGTAACCTGGAGGTGAGGCCTCATTTAACACAGTAAATTCATCAGGCTTAAGCCACGTTTCAGTCAAGCCAATCACATCAAGATTATGATCAGTGATTAGTTCCTTAACTATAACTGCCTTTGTCGTGAGGGATCCAACATTAAGTAGCCCTATTTTGAGATGTGAGGTATCACGATCTCTTTCAATAATGGTAGGATTGGAGGAGGTCTTTATCCTAGTGAGATTGCTAAGGCGAACACTGCCATGTTTAGTTTTGCCCAACCTAAGTCGAGGCACAGACATGGTCTCAATGGGGATAGCTGAGCTGACTACACTGACTGTGCTAGTGGCAGACTCCACTAAGCTGGCAGGCTGGCTGGCTAACAGCCTGCTGCCTGGCCTGCACCCTATTTCATTGTGGAGCTAGAGGAGTTAGAGCCCTGTCTATGTTGGTAGATAAGATGAGAGCACCCCTCCAGCTAGGATGGAGTCCGTCACTCCTCAGCAGGCCAGGCTTGGTCCTGTTTTACATTTTTTATATGTCTTATTACACCTTTATTTAACCAGGTAGGCCAGTTGAGAACAAGTTCTCATTTGCAACTGCGACCTGGCCAAGATAAAGCATAGCATTGTGAACAGACAACCACACAGAGTTACACATGGAGTAAACAATAAACAAGTCAATAACAGTAGAGAAAAAAAATCTATATACAGTGTGTGCAAAAGGCATGAAGAGGTAGGCAATAAATTGGCCATAGGAGTGAATAATTACAATTTAGCAGATTAACACTGGAGTGATAATTGATCAGATGAACATGTGCAGGTAGAGAAACTGGTGTGCAAAAGAGCAGAAAAGTAAATAAAATAAAAACAATATGGGGATGAGGTAGGTAAATTGGGTGGGCTATATACCGATGGACTATGTGCAGCGATCGGTTAGCTGCTCAGATAGCAGATGTTTAAAGTTGGTGAGGGAGATAAAAGTCTCCAACTTCAGAGATTTTTGCAATTCGTTCCAGTTGCAGGCAGCAGAGAACTGGAAGGAAAGCTTTGGGACAAGGGCGTTAGCCACTATAGCCACTCGGTAGCAGCTAGCTAGCTGCGATGATCCGATGCAAAGGTCCAGAGCTTACGGTAGTAATCCGGTGATGTAGTGGCTTCTAGTTGTGTTAGTGAAGAGTCCGGGAGGCATCAGCTGTGTAGCCGAGTGATCATAGTGTCCACTGAGCATGCCGGGAGATGGGCCTGGCTCAAAGCTAGCTTCGATGAACAGGAGTAATGGTCCTGGGCTTATGGCAGGAATCTGGTGTTATAGTGGAGAAAAACCAGGATAAAAGCGGCTGGTGTCTGTGCTACCTGTAAAGGCCGCTAGCAGTGGCTAACAATGATTAAATAGCTAGTAGCTGGTTAGCCTCTGGTGGCTAGCCTCTGATGGAGGTTCTGGCTTTAAGGTCTAAAAATAGCAGATCTGTATCACATTGGGTGAGGCAGGTTGCCGGTAGGTATATTTTCATTTAAAAATGGAAATATATACAAAGACAGATGGATTTATTTATTTATTTTATTTTTATTTTTTATTTTTTTACATGGGAGAACGACAAACAACGTCTGCACTGCTACGCCATCTTGGATAGATTTTTTTAAAACATTTTTTTTAATCCATTCTGTTGCATCCAATTGCTTTTAGACTGGAAAGTCACACTCTAGGCTGTCATACATGTGAGTTAATGAGATGTTTCTTAGCAGAGTGATATTGCTTAGAATTTCAGTGATAAATGGCGAGGATTATATGGACAGACGAGTCCAGTCTACACCACATGTGGTGGTCTGGGCTGTGGACTGATTTGTTACGTTGTCATGATATTCTGATGCTTTTGAAATAGCACATCTTCCCTCTCTGTCCCTTTTCTCTCATAAAGTATTATCATAGAGCCACACAGACAGGGATGAATGAAAGTCAACGTATCATATCCAGCATCCATGGGCAATGTGGGATAGGCTTATATAGGGAAAACATGCAATAAAATGTCACCATGACATTTCATTTTATCACTGCACCTCTGGTACTAATATCAGATCTTATGCAGATACTACATCATGGAGATTGTGAAAGCATTGATATCCTGCCTAAAATGAAGTAAATTGTAGTATTATATTCACTAATTGTATTATATCCACTCCATTGTGGCGGGAAATAGAAGCCTAGTCTATATCAGAGTGGAACGTCTATGTTGTAACTCAATGTCGCATAGAAGATGCCTCTATACTGTCCCAATGAACAACTACTAGCCGAATGAAGTCATTTCAACCAGTCATTTTTTTTTACCACATTTCAACCATTTTAGCCCACTGGGATAGTGTCTCGACTGTTATGTTCCCCAGCAAGAAAACCAAAAATGTACACTCAAACCGAAGGGGGAACTAACAAAGAGTCACTGACAACAACCAAAACAAAACCGGTGGGGTTTTAGGAGGGGCTCTGAAAGACACTCATGGGGGTGTCCACTGAAATTGCCTAGCAACAACAACTGGAACCTAAAAGACAAACACCATGAGACTCACAAAATTTGCCCAAGAGGAGGCAAACTAAATAAAAACCCACACCAAACTTAAAGACTGGAAGCAAACCAAAAGGTGGAGCAAAACTAAAACGGGGAAGATCAGACAAAGGATTATTTTTCTAAAAATCCAAAATGGAGAGCCAGCTAAAGGTGCTGACCCTCCACATCTCTCAAGACAACTGGAGAACTGGGCCAGACACTCTTAAATATAACCTGGGCCAGCCCAGGTGAAATACCTTCCCACTAACGAGATTAGAAACCAGCACAGATGTACCACCAATCGGTGCGGCCCACGTGCTAATGTGCTAACTTGCTAACGTCCAACCTCGAAATATAAATGGAAAAACCAAAGCCTGTACCACGAGGCAGTTATGAGCCCTGGCCTGATACTGTGTGCTGAACATGTCTGTGGTGTCTGACACTATGTGTGTCCCCCCCCTGTGGTGTGACCTTTTCAGAGGAACTCATCAGTATTAAGCATGGCTGGCCTGTTATGGCAGAATGAGGGTCTGTCTGACTGGCAGACAGGCACTCTGAGTGGACGCCCCAGGGTAGAGGGCACTAGGGGGCTTGATATTTGGAAATCAAGACGGGAAACCAATGACCGGCCCTGGTGTTTGCTGTCTGACTTTTTAGGTCTATGTCACATCAAAGATGAGAGACGACCCTGGCATCTTGAGACTGGGGGGGGGATTGGAGTGGGGAGAAGAGGGGTGTAGAGGGGCCCTAGTGTTGACATTTACAGAGATCTGAGGGTTAGTGAAACTGGCGACGTGGTCTCTCACCAGCACAGAGGGGCACTGAGTTGAATGTAAACTGACTTTTGGGAAATAAAGTCACTTTTGTCGAGTGACTGTCATTTACGGTGAGGCTAAATTAACATAATTGTTGTTTTCCTCAGTAAGATGCGTGCTGAGAGGGGTTTGTTTGTAGGTGAGTGTGGTTTGTGACTGGCAGCTAGCAGTGCTTATTAGCCTGGTCAGTCACAGGTCACAGGCTCAGGAACAGCTGCTAGTCCGCAGGGCCTGTGAAACAGTAGGGCGCAGTTGTAAATGTCAGTAAAGGACATGGACGAAGTTGAAAAGGTGATGGAGAATGAGTGAAAGATAGACAGACCGAGAGAGGGAGATAAAGAGAGAGCCAGACAGGCAGGCAGGCAGAGAGTATGGGAGGGAGACAGTGTCGTGTAGAGGTGAAGCTTCTTAACAAGGCCTGGTCTTGGCCTGCCATTCAACTCTGGGTTTCCAGGATCAGATGAATCATCTGGGCCTACAAGTTCATTAAGCCACTCTTTTGGCCTGGGCTAGAAGGTCACCGGATAGGTGTGAGGATGGCTCAGACTCTCAAACACCTAAACTCTGCTGCACATACATATGTAGGACCTTAATTTGTGCCAGTTTGCTACAGCAGGAACATAATCCTGCAGCGACAGGAAATATTAATTATTTTGTGGATTATAATTAATTGACATTGTTGTAGGGATTGATACATTTTGGGTAAGGGATAATCAAGTCTGAAATTTCAAAGTGGAAATTACAAACTTGAAGCCTTTTTCAAACCTCAAATACACTACAAGTTGAACATGTTCTCTATTGCATGAGAGACCTCCTACAACAGGGTAATCAAATTAAGATCCTACATCTCTACAACTAGGGCATGCTTCAGAGTCACAGACACACATTCAAGTAGAGCAACACAGAAAGCAGATCACTCTTTTCATTCGTAACAGAGAGGTTTATTGGAATAAACCTCACTGACTCTTCTCTCGTGGCTCACACTCATAATTCTGTACCTAGACGAAGGAAAGGAAGCACTTTTCCATTCTGACTTTGCTGTAGTCTAACAATTGTGCTTTCTGTCCATTGGGACTGATTCATTCCTGGAGAGGAATTAGTCAGAAGACATTTTTAAAATGCCTATTAGTTATCTCTCTGAGCCTCTCACTGTTTAAAGGAGTGATCAAACAATGCGTGTGCATGTTGTGTGTGCGTGTGTGTGTAGGCTGTGTGTGTGTGCCTGTGTGTGTTTATGGACTGTCCATACAGAGGCATTCTGATGAGCTATTTCCATTTATCATCTGTTGCCTAGTAAACAATCTCCGGCACTAGGATGTTCAATTAGATGGGCAAAATGTGGTGCTTTATCAAGCTATGGAAATACAGGCTTTATCTCCTTTTCAACAATACAATAGTTAAATAAAGGTTAAATAAAAAAAATTAATGGAATTATTCTAAGGGGGAAATATGCAGGACTGTACTGGGTCTATATGTTTTGCCTTAGGCTAAATCATTTTACCAGAGAATATAGCCTAGCCCTAGTCTAGGACAATGATAAAGAAATGCAAAGAACTCTGCTTTCTTTGAGCCTATATGATAACAACCATATGTTTCATTTTATCAGAGTAGTTGAGGATACTGATAAAGAAATGTGAAGCATTATATCCATGTATGTGTTCCCTAGCTCTGAGCTCTTCTGTTTGCGAGTCGGGTCAGACAGGGTCTGACCCTCTGAGCCAGGTCTGGTCTGGTCTGTCCAGGGGCTGTGAGGAGCTCTGAGGTCCTTTCTCTCTTGCTCGCTCTTTCTCTCTCACGCACACAATCACGCACTCACTCACGGGGCTGTGTGGACCCTGCCAGTCAAGTGCTCAAACATGACTTTAGTCATCTGGCCACGGGGAATCCAAAGACATTTGTTAACGCTAAATGTCACATTTGAATATGATTGATCCGATGTAGATTTTATTCCAGACGGCTGTCGCTCTGAATGAAGATCAGGCAGGAGGGGTGCACCGGCATATTTACTACCCATTTACTGTGGAAATAGAGCTGTTTTATGGCCCATACAGATAGGATGGTTAGCTGGAGTTATAAAGTGACTATGATACAGATGCTTGTTGGGCGAGAGAGAGAGAGATGGGTGGAGAGGTGGAGCGGAGGCAGAGGAGGTTGTATCCCTCCTATACTCCTCCCCATCTCTGTCCCTCTTCATTTGTCCCTTATTCACAATGTTTCTTCCCTCAGGGAAATGTCCCCTCAAACATTCACTTCATGTTGCCTACTTCATTAGTGTGGCAGTTGACCTTTCAGTTGACCCTGCGATGAGAAGTCAGCGAAGGTGATACAGTTGATCATTTGATCATGATGGAAGATGCGTCTTGGAGTGAATGTCAGATGTTAGTGCATATCCTTTGTGGATTAGAAAGTGAATAGTAATGTTATGTTTCAATCTCACCAGTTCCCCCTCTCACCACAATTGATGCTGAAAAGCTAATCCACGCATTAATTTTCTCCTGAATTGATTATGGGAATGCACTACTTGGGGGGCCTGCCTCCAAATTCAATTCATAAACTATAGCTCATCCGAAACAGTGCCGCAAGGATTCTGATAGAAAAAAAAGTCGGCCCACATCACCCCCATCCTTGCTGATCCCCATTGGCTAACTCCTCAAAGAATGAACTATACAATTTCCCTCCTCGTCTACACAGCCCTAAATGGCATCGAACCTGTCGACCTGTCAGACTTGCTATCCCCCTATGATCCTTCACGCACCCTCCGTTCAAGCCACACCAAACTCTTCCATGTCCCCAGAACCAGGCTCCGCACAATGGTTTCTGATATGTAATCTATATTGTTTTTATAGTGAGACCTGCAGGGTTGTTTTCTTCATACTTTATTTGTGCCTTCTCCTCCCACTCACCATGTCTGTTCGTCGAACATCTCATTCCAAAATCATGGGCACTGATATAGAGTTGGTCCCCCCCTTTTGCTTCTATAACTGTATCACATCCGGCCGTGATTTGGAGTCCCATAGGGCGGCGCACAATTGGCACAGCGTCGTCCGGGTTTGGCTGGTGTAGGTCGTCATTGGAACAAATTCTTATTTACAAACTGACTTGCCTAGGTAAATATATATATATATATATTTTTTTTTTTATATGTATATATTTTTTTTTTATATGTATATTTTTTACAAATATAACAGCCTCCACTCTTCTGGGAACACTTTCCACTAGTTTTTCAAATAGTTGCTTCCAGAGCCAATTTGGAACTCGGTAGTTAGTGTTGCAACAGAGGATTTTTGCACTCTACGTGCCTCAGCACTTGGCGGTCCCATTCTTTGAGCTTGTGTGGCCTACCACTTTGTGGGCTGAGCCTTTGTGACTCCTAGCTGTTTCCACCAGTGGAGTCTGCTGACAGGATGACTGCTCATTATAATGGCTGGACTGGAGTAAATGGAATGGCATCAAACACATGAAAACCATGTGTTTGATGTATTTGATAACATTCCACTGATTCCACTCCAGTCATTACCACAAGCCCATCCTCCCCAATTAAGGTGCCACCAACCTCATGTGGTTTCCATTTCATAATAACAGCACTTACTGTACAGTTGACTGGGGCATCTCTAGCAGGACAGAAATTTGATGAACTGACTTGTTGGTTAGGTGGCATCCTATGACGGTGCCATGTTGAAAGTAACGGAGCTCTCTGCATTCATGAAAACCACAACTTGGCTGAAATAGCCGAATCCACTAATTTGAAGGGGTGTCTACATACTTTTGTATATATAGTGTATGTTGCCAGTACTGTGTAGTCATTGGTTGATAGTAGTAGGCCTGGGGGGCTCTGGCATCTTGTGTTTTTTGTGTGTATAAAACTTAATAAGACTCACTCTAAAGCCATACCCCATCTAGTCCTCACAGCCTGTCTACCAGTTCTAAGTCCTCCAACTTTTCTTACCCCTTATTAACCGTTGTGAAGTCTGCATAAGTTCGGTATCTTGTTGTTCATCATATCTCAGAAGATAAACTTCGATGTCTGTAGCCTGTGTGAGAGCTAATCCTCCTGGTATCAGGTCCTACAACAGCTCCATCATAATACCCTGCTCGGTGGGGTGTGCGGCTGTGGGCACTAGGGAGGTTACGTGTGTGGTGTCGTGCGCAGCTGTCGGGCATCGTGGCCGCTGGGAAGGCTACGTGTGTGGTGTGGTGTGCAGCTGGCGGGCACCGCGGCCGGGGGAACTGGAGAGCCGCTGGGTAGGCTACTTGTGTGGTGTGAGGACGTGTTCAGTCTGGGCCTTTGGTGTTCACTGCTCCTATCGCTCACTTGTTCTCCTTGTCTTTCTCGCTCCCTCACTGTCTCCCCATTTTCTCTCTCTCTCTCTCTCTCTCTCTCTCTCTCTCTCTGTCTCTCTCTCTCTCTCCCTCCCTTTGCCCCCATCTCTTTCTCTCCCCACGTTAACACTCTCTGAGAAGGTTGTGTTAAACAGCCTCCACACCCAGAACAATAGCTTGAAACGCCACAGTGGTTTTAAGCCACAGATTTCCACTATTAGGAAAATTAATTGTCTTGTATTGTCTGGGTTCCGTCTGTTACTTTTTCCTTCTTTGCAATGAAGATGAACAGTTTCTTTGTTTTGGAGGTTTTAAATAGAGAGGTGTGGGATTATCATTCTCTCCTGACTCTGACGCATGGCTAATTTCTATTTGTGTAATGTTTTTGTTATTGTGTGTAAGGTGAAGCTGTGCTAAAGAGAATGGTGGTAAAGCCTGCCGATGTTTTATAAACCTGCTAGCTGGAACTCTTCTGAGGTGGAAATGGTCTTTCTATTCCAACAACCCACAGAGATTGCAGAATGCAGACTGACTTTCCCCCTCTGTGCTTTATTTGGAAATAGTTTTGGACGGATGGTTTTGAACCAATTATCACACTCTGCCTTCCTGGCCAATATTGTCTTCCCCGCTGAAGATACTGTGCTGTGAAGAGTGTAACAGTTTAATCAAACAGGTCAGTTCTATGTTAAGTAATTCTCCTTCCCATAAGGCCAGAAACAGGTCTGTTTGGTATTTTAAATCATGTATTTTGAAATAAGTATCTGAAAAACTTTTCAGATTGTAGGCTATTAATAGGAAATTATTTGAAAAAAACTTCCAATAGAAGTAGTTGATTATTTGAAAATACTCAAATACATTATTTGAAAATACTCCAAAACACAGAAAATAAGTATTTAAATAACAAATAATCAAATACACACCTGGCCAGATTAAATTCCAAAGTGCCAATTCTTCATGGAATTATGTGTATTAGGCCTAGTTGAAATAGCAGCAGTAGATTGCCCCTGTTGCCCAATCCTTGACCCTACCTGCAGACGAGATGACCAGTTACTTAGTGTGCTGCCTCTGGTTCATCATCTCTCAGTATCCAATGAAGCTTAACATAAGATAGAGAGACACATCCACAGCCTCTCCCCCTCCTCCCCACTCCCTCCTCCATCCTCCCTTTCTTCTGCTCTTTGGAATATCAGTTTAACCAACATCTCTGGAAAAGTGGGGAATCTACATAGACAGTTTCCCTGGTAACCAGTTTGCTCCTGCTAGTTGCCAAGCGAGAGGGAGAGTAAAACGTCCAGTTTGGTAGGCTTATAGCTGAAGGCTGCTCCATGTCATAGTTTGATAAGATTATTAGTACCTCTGTGAACATTGTGGAAGCCCTATCGATGTCATAGTTTGGTAAGATTATTAGTATCTCTGTGAACATTGTGGAAGCCCTATCGATGTCATAGTTTGATAAGATTATTAGTATCTCTGTGAACATTGTGGAAGCCTTATCAATGTCATAGTTTGATAAGATTATTAGTACCTCTGTGAACACTGTGGAAGCCTTATCAATGTCGTAGTTTGATAAGATTATTAGTATCTCTGTGAACATTGTGGAAGCCTTATCAATGTCGTAGTTTGGTAAGATTATTAGTATCTCTGTGAACACTGTGGAAGCCTTATCAATGTCATAGTTTGGTAAGATTATTAGTATCTCTGTGAACACTGTGGAAGCCTTATCAATGTCATAGTTTGGTAAGATTATTAGTATCTCTGTGAACATTGTGGAAGCCCTATCGATGTCATAGTTTGATAAGATTATTAGTACCTCTGTGAACACTGTGGAAGCCTTATCAATGTCGTAGTTTGGTAAGATTATTAGTATCTCTGTGAACATTGTGGAAGCCTTATCAATGTCATAGTTTGATAAGATTATTAGTACCTCTGTGAACACTGTGGAAGCCTTATCAATGTCATAGTTTGGTAAGATTATTAGTATCTCTGTGAACACTGTGGAAGCCTTATCAATGTCATAGTTTGGTAAGATTATTAGTATCTCTGTGAACATTGTGGAAGCCCTATCGATGTCATAGTTTGGTAAGATTATTAGTATCTCTGTGAACATTGTGGAAGCCTTATCAATGTCATAGTTTGATAAGATTATTAGTACCTCTGTGAACACTGTGGAAGCCTTATCAATGTCATAGTTTGGTAAGATTATTAGTATCTCTGTGAACATTGTGGAAGCCCTATCGATGTCATAGTTTGGTAAGATTATTAGTATCTCTGTGAACATTGTGGAAGCCTTATCAATGTCATAGTTTGGTAAGATTATTAGTATCTCTGTGAACACTGTGGAAGCCTTATCAATGTCATAGTTTGGTAAGATTATTAGTATCTCTGTGAACACTGTGGAAGCCTTATCAATGTCATAGTTTGATAAGATTATTAGTATCTCTGTGAACATTGTGGAAGCCCTATCGATGTCATAGTTTGGTAAGATTATTAGTATCTCTGTGAACATTGTGGAAGCCTTATCAATGTCATAGTTTGATAAGATTATTAGTACCTCTGTGAACATTGTGGAAGCCCTATCAATGTCATAGTTTGATAAGATTATTAGTATCTCTGTGAACATTGTGGAAGCCCTATCAATGTCATAGTTTGATAAGATTATTAGTATCTCTGTGAACATTGTGGAAGCCTTATCAATGTCATAGTTTGATAAGATTATTAGTATCTCTGTGAACATTGTGGAAGCCTTATCAATGTCATAGTTTGGTAAGATTATTAGTATCTCTGTGAACACTGTGGAAGCCTTATCAATGTCATAGTTTGATAAGATTATTAGTATTTCTGTGAACTCTGTTGAAGTTTTTGTCAATGTCATAGTGCAGGCACATACTTTTGTCAGGATGTGTAAAAATACCAACAACACATTAAAATTGTCTCATACTCATTATAGTTTTTTCTTCCTTATTATGCTGTGAGCCTTTGGGTCTGTGAGCCTTTGGGTCTGTGAGCCTTTGGGTCTGTGAACACCAATGATCCTAAGCATTTCTACTGAGTGAAGTGCAGATGATTTGGTCACATGGTTGCGGTGCACCATTCAAAAGCTACCTGGCACATATTCAACAAGCGCATCTGTAGGTGGATAATTTTTCCACCTCACTATACTATAGATGTGGTAAAGAGGTCAATGAAACACAGACCATGGGGGATAGAAGGACGCTTATTTGGCGCATATTCAACAAATCTGATCTAACAAACTTGATATTCATCAAATGATTGATGTTCTGTTACAGGCCCACAATCTGTTTAATAAAGTCTGATTTTAATATATTTGTTTTTTTGCCTCATAACATTTACAAGTAGTCCCTTTTCAGGTTTAGATGAAGTGACTGCTAAATGCTAACTCACGTTCGTATAAGCTGGTAGCATAGCTAGCATAGAGAAGTCAATGTCGTTTTTAACTGTAATGCAGTTGATTGGTGACGTTGACATGAACATTGGGGTTGACATCCATACAAGCATTATACTTCAATTTTTACCTCAATATATAAACAATAGCCTGAATGTAGGCACATTTTCCTGGGGGTAATGGGGAGATTCGGGATCTTTCCCCCACGGCATCTTTCCCGCACGCATTTCCAAATCAAATGAAATCAAGATTTGCAGATGTTATTGCAGGTGCAGCGAAATGCTTGTGTTTCCAGCTCAAACAGTGCAGTAATACCTAGCAATAAAATTATAACCCACACAAGGCCTGTCCCCAACATAAAAAATATAATCTTGGTTGACCAAGAGACAGCTGTTCTTTCGACCAATCGACTTCGGGGGAAGGGTTCTATTGAAGGTCCCAAAAACACAGTGGCCTCCATAATTCTTAAATGGAAGAAGTTTGGAACCACCAAGACTCGTCCTAGAGCTGGCCACCCGGCCAAACTGAGCAATCAAAGGAGAAGGGCCTTGGTCAGGGAGGTGACCAAGAACCCGATGGTCACTCTGACAGAGCTCAAGAGCTTCTGGGAGAACCTTCCAGAAGGACAACCATCTCTGCAGCACTCCACCAATCAGGCCTTTATGGTAGAGTGGCCAGACGGAAGCCACTCCTCAGTAAAAGACAGCCCGCTTGGAGATTGCCAAAAGGCACGTAAAGACTCTCAGACCATGAGAAACAAGATTGTCTGATCTGATTAAACCAAGCTTGAACTCTTTGCTATGAATGCCAAGCATCACGTCTGGAGGAAACCTGGAACCATCCCTACGGTGAAGCATAGTGGTGGAAGCATGGTGGTGGCAGCATCATGCTGTTGGGATGTTTTTCTGCAGCAGGGACTGGGAGACTAGTCAGGATCGAGAGAAAGATGAACGAAGCAAAGTACAGAGAGATCCTTGATGAAAACCTGCTCTTGGGCGCTCAGGACCTCTGACTGGGGTGAACGTTCACCTCCCAAAAGGACATTGACCCTTTAGCACAACCCAGGGGTGGCTTTGGGACAAGTCTCTGAATGTCCTTGAGTGGACTTGAACCCGATCTAACATCTCTGAAGAGACCTGAAAATAGCTGTGCAGCGAAGTCCCGATCCAACCTGACAGAGCTTGAGAGGATCTGCAGAGAAGAATGGGAGAAACTCCCCAAATACAGGTGTGCCAAGCTTGTAGTGTCATACCCAAGAAGACTCGGCTATAATCACTGCCAAAGGTTCTTCAACAAAGTACTGAGTAAAGGGTTTGAATAGTTATGTAAATGTTTTTTTTATACAGTTGAAAAAAAATAGATAGATAGCTTGCTACCAACGAACCAAAACATTGTCTAGAAAGTTGCATTTAGTGGCCTGGCTTGTTAGATTGACATAACCTATCCTAAAAATGTTTTTCAACGGATGTGTTTTTGGTGCAAAAAATAGTGTAGGTAACGTTGCTATTTGGACCAGGCTTCTGCATTGTCATGCCATTTATGTGTTGATATTGCCACATTGCCTGAGTGCGTAATGGGTCCATGGTCAAACAACCACCCCTCATCATTGTCAAACGCTCCCTAAAACACTTCAATGAGCAAGATTTCCTAATCGACCTGGCCCAGGTTTCCTGGAAGGATATTGACCTCATTCCGTCAGTAGAGGATGCCTGGTTTCTCTTTAAAATGCTTTCCTCTCGATCTTTAAAAAAATGTAGAACTAAGAACAGAACAGCCCTTGGTTCACCCCAGACTTGACTGCCCTTGACCAGCTCAAAACATCCTGTGGCGTTCTGCATTAGCATCGAATAGTCCCCACGAAATGCAACTTTTCAGGGAAGTCAGGAACCAATATACTCAGTCAGTTAGGAAAGCTAAGGCTGGCTTTTTCAAACAGAAATTTGCTTCCTGTAGCACTAATTCCCAAAAGTTCTGGGACAGTGTAAAGTCCATGGAGAATAAGAGCACCTCCTCCCAGCTCCCCACTGCACTGAGGGTAGGAAACACTGTCACCACCGATAAATCTACGATAATCGATCATTTCAATAAGTATTTTTCCACGGCTGGCCATGCTTTCCACCTGGCTGCCCCTACCCCGGCCAACAGCTCAGCACCCACTGCAGCATCTTGCCCAACTCCAGACAGCTGATGTTCTGTAAGAGCTGCAAAATCTGGATCCCTACAAATCAACTGAGCTAGACAATCTGGACCATCCCCCGACATTGTTGCAACCCCTATTACTAGCCTATTCAACCTCTCATTTGTATCGTCTGAGATCCCCAAAGATTAGAAAGCTGCAATGGTCATCCCCCTCTTCAAAGGGGGAGACGCTCTAGACCCAATCTGTTATAGACCTATATCCATCCTGCCCTGCCTTTTTCTAAAATCTTCGAAAACCAAGTTAATAAACAGATCACCGACCATTTCAAAACCCACTGTACCTTCTCCACTATGCAATTTGGTTTCCGAGCTGGTCATGGGTGCTCCTCAAGGTCCTAAACGATATCATAACCGCCATTGATAAAAGATAGTACTGTGCAGCCGTCTTCGACCTGGCCAAGGCTTTCGACTCTGTCAATCACCGCATTCTTATCGGCAGACTCAACAGCCTTGGTTTCTCAAATGACTGCCTGGCCTGGTTCACCAACTACTTCTCTGATAGAGTTCAGTGTGTCAAATCGGAGGGCCTGTTGTCCGGACCACTGGCAGTCTCTATGGGGATGCCACAGGGTTCAATTTTCAGTCCGACTCTTTTCTCTGTATATATCAATGATGTCACTCTTGCTGCTGGTGATTCTCTGATCCACCTCTATGCAGACACCATTCTGTGTACATCTGGCCCTTCTTTGGACACTGTGCTAACAAACCTCCAAACGAGCTTCAACGCCATACAACACTCCTTCCGTGGCCTCCAACTGCTTTTAAATCCTAGTAAAACTAAATGCAGGCCGATTGCTGTCCGCACCTTCCCGCCTGACTAGCTTCACTACTCTGAACGGTTCTGACCTAGAATATGTGGACAATTATAAATACCTAGGTGTCTGGTTAGACTGTAAACTCTCCTTCCAGACTCACATTAATCATCTCCAATCCAAAATGAAATCTAGAATCGGCTTCCTTTTTCGCAACAAAGCCTCCTTCACCCACGCCACCAAACATACCCTCGTAAAACTGACTATCCTACCGATCCCTGACTTTGGTGATGTCATTTACAAAATAGCAAACTGGATGTAGTCTCTCAGTGCCATCCGTTTTATCACAAGTCCCATATACTGCCCACCACTGCGACCTGTATGCTCTCGTTGGCTGGCCCTCACTACATATCCGTCGCCAAACCCACTGGCTCCAGGTCATCTATAAGTCTTTGCTAGGTAAAGCCCTGTCTTATCTCAGCTCACTGGTCACCATAGCAACACCCAACCGTAGCACGCACTCCAACATGTATATCTCACTGGTCATCCCCAAAGCCAACACTTAATTTGGCCGCCTTTCCTTCCTGTTTTCTGCTGCCAATGAACAAATGGCAACAATCTCTGAAGCTGGAGTCTTTTATCTCCCTCTCTAACTTTAAGCATCAGCTGTCTGAGCAGCTTACCGATCACTGTACCTGTACACAGCCAATCTGTAAATAGCACACCCAACTACCTCATCCCCATATTATTACTTAACCTCTTGCTCTTTTGCACCCAGTATCTCTACTTGCACATCATCATCTGCACATCTATCACTCCAATATTAATGCTAAATTGTAATTATTTTCGCCTCTAAGGCCTATTTATTGCCTACCTCCCTACTCTTCTACATTTGCACACACTGTACATAGAATAATCTATTTTTATTTTGTTTTGTGTCATTGACTGTTCGTTTGTTTATGTATAACTCTGTGTTGTTGTTTTTGTCGTACTGCTTTACTTTATCTTGGCCAGGTCGCAGTTGTAAATGAGAACTTGTTCTCAACTGGCCCACCTGGTTAAATAAAGGTTAAATTAAAAAAAATAATGACAAGGACAAGTTCAACATTGCAATGTTCATGATTTAATGCGTGCCAAAGCCGGTAAGAAGAAAGGGGACGTTTATACTGAGGCATTGGTGTTTTTTAAAACAAATTAGGCATTCATGACTACCTCAGTTGGTGGAAATAAAAGTACAGGCTTTGTTACCGGCAATACCTTTCAGATATAAAGAAAATACGTAAAAAGGTTAGCGGCAAAACGTTTTGGTTTGATATGTGTCATACTTTTCAGGTGGCTGGACAAAGTGGCCAAACCTGCTGAGCCACTTCTTTGAGATAGAAAGAAATCCACATTCGTGGGATTTTATCCAGTGTCCTCTTGAGGGATTTGTCAGAAAAGCAATTCATAATGCAATTTGGAGCCAGTCAAGTATGAGTGAGTCCAACTGCAGGGTGGGATGGGGCGGAGGTGGGGGCTTCCAGTTCAAGTTCGCACAAATATGGCCCTGTGATTTAGCTAAAGAAAATAGGAGAGATAAAAACATCTTAAAACTGTACTCTTGTTACTCAGATCAGTGACTTCTAAACACACTCTTGTAGTCTTCTTGTTAATTTGGCATGGCTGACCGTAGCTGGGTAAAAGAGGCTGTTAATTGAAGAGAGGAAGAGTGAGATGGGGGAGTGGGGAGAATGATGAATAGCAACAACAGGGTGAGAGAAGGAGAGACAGAGACCTGTCACCACTTGACACTTGCCTATACCCCTATCTCAGTTTGAGTGGTCTGCCCCATAATCTTCTGTCTCAGACTGTGTCTGCCCCCAGTGCCCCGTAATCCCACAGATTACAGCCATTAGACCACACAGGAACCGGCCAAGTGTCACAAACCTGTAAATTAAATACTTGTCCATGACAAGGAGGGCTGAACTGTATTTTATATATTGTCCCAAACACAAGAATGGAGTATGGTAAGAGTGCGTTTAGATTTGCTGCCCAATCATTTTGGAACATTTAGTAGAAGGACCTATAGACTCAATGTCTGTCTCCTCTGTGTGACGCAGTACTATGGGTGCTAGGGGTCTGCTAAATTCTCCCATTGAGTGCAGCTGAGTGTAAACTGATTTTACATGTCCATGAATACCCTGTTTTTACATCTCCCGTAGTGACTTGTAAATCACTGTAAGTCAGACTGGATCTTGTACATGAACAGAATTTATGACATGGTTCCTACTTTATAGAGACCTAATGTATGTGAAAAACCTCATATGAAGAACTCATTAAGACGGCATTCCAAATGGCACCCTACAGGGATTTTTCTGCCATTAAAATCCTTGGGCGGCCTTAGTATATAAAAAAAAAGGTTTTAAAGGTTTTCTACATTTCCGGGATGGAAAAGCAAATTCAGTGTTAACTTCAAAAAAATAAAACCAGATATAAAGTATTCAAAAAATATAATGTACCTATATATATTTTTTTAATAATATATTATTTGAGAACTCCCAATTACCAAAATAAGAGCTGGACTGTCATTCTGTTTGAGTAAAAGAACACAGCATTAGCCATGGAAAAATGCATAGAATTGCAGGAAATTTGCTTTAAAACTGAACATTTTTCTCTGAGCTCCATGCTGAAATTTGTATAATTGCAGGAAATTGGCTTAAATATTCAAGAAATGTCTCTACACCTCCTAGATTGGGGGCCTCTAAATAAATAAATAAATATATTTTAAAACAGTCCAACCTCGCCCATTGCCACCTCCCCTGCCACGCCCACCACCTAAACCCCTTTTTGATCCATAAACTAGTGCAAAAATAGTGCACTATTTTTGACCATGGCCAAAGTCATTTTTTGACCGAAGTAGCGCGGGGAATAGGGTGCCATTTGGGACCGATCCTAAGTATCTCTTGGTATTCCATGGATAGCACTCATTGGAAATGCTAGGATGTAGTCTAGTAGTCTACAGTAGTCTGTCAAGTTCTTTTCGGATGTGTGTGTTTACTGTACATGTGTCACACCCTGACCTTAGTTATCTTTGTTTTCTTTATTATTTTGGTTAGGTCAGGGTGTGACGAGGGTGGTATGTGTGTTTTTGTCTTGTCTAGAGTTTTTTGTATATCTATGGGGTTTTGGATATGTCTAGGTATATGTAGGTCTATGGTGGCCTGAATTGGTTCCCAATCAGAGACAGCTGTTTATTGTTGTCTCTGATTGGGGATCCTATTTAGGTTGCCATTTTCCATTTTGGTTTTGTGGGTTATTGTCTATGTGTAGTTGCATGTCAGCGCTAGTTGTTTATAGCTTCACATTAGTTTTGTTATTTTGTTAGTTTGTTTAGTGTTTGTTTAATAAAGAAGAATGTACTCATATCACGCTGCGTCTTGGTCTCCTCGTTATGACGAACGTGACAGAATAACCCACCAAATAAGGACCAAGCAGCGTGTGAATGAGGAGCGGACATCCTGGGCCCGGGAGAAAGATGAGTGGAGGACATCCTGGACCTGGGAGGAGGTAATGGCAGGGGACAAGACCCTGCCATGGAAGCAGGTGGATATAGCACAGGAGGAAATGTGACGATACGAGGAGTCAAGGCAACCATAGAAACCCCAATATTTTTTTTGGGGGGGGCACATAAAGCAGTCGGTGGAGCCGAGGAGTAAACCAGAGCCAGTCTGGGAGAAGAAGTAGGATTTGGAGGAGAGATAAATGGGGGAGTTATTGAGTTGGTGGAGGACGCACGGATTTGGAATGAAAGAACGTGCCACCTGAGTCAGCTCTCCGTACTCGTCCTGAAACGTGTGTTAAAGTTCCGGAACAATTGATGCCGGCTATGCACACCAGGTCTCCAGTGTACCTTCAAGACCCAGTGCGTCCTGTGCCAACTCCTTGCACTCTCCCTCAAGTGCGCTTTCCCAGTGAGGTGTGTCCTGTTCCTGCTCCTGGCACTCTCCCTCAAGTGCGCCACCACAGTCCAGTACGTCCTCTTCCTGCTCCTCGCACTCGCCCTGAGGTGCGTGTCCCCAGCCCGGTGCCACCAGTGCCGGCACCACGCACCAGGCCTCCAGTGCACCTCAGCAGTCCAGTACGCCCTGTTCCTCCTCCCCGCATTCACCCTGAGGTGCGTGTCCCCAGCCCGGTACCATCAGTGCCGGCACCAGGCCTACAGTGCGCCTCCCCAGTCCAGAGCGTCCGGCGACAGTACCCAGTCCAGAGCGTCCGGCGACAGTACCCAGTCCAGAGCGTCCGGCGTCAGTACCCAGTCGAGAGCGTCCGACGACAGTACCCAGTCGAGAGCGTCCGACGACAGTACCCAGTCGAGAGCGTCCGACGACAGTACCCAGTCGAGAGCGTCCGACGACAGTACCCAGTCGAGAGTCCGGAACCTCCAATGACAGGCCACAGTCCGGGGCCTCCAACGACGGTCCCCAGCCCGGGGCCTCCAGCGACGGTCCCAGCCCGGGGCCTCCAGCGACGGTCCCAGCCCGGGGTCTCCAGCGATGGTCCCCATCCCGGGGTCTCCAGCGACGGTGCCCAGTCCAAAACATCCGCCGATGATCCACGCAGCGAGGGCCCCCAGCCCGGGGCCTATGGCGAGGATCCTCAGTCCAGAGCCTCCGACGATGATCCACCGGTCAGTGCTACAAGAGCGGACTCAGGGTCAAGAAGGGGGGCGGTGTCCAGAACCAGAGCCGCCACAAGGTTAGATGCCCACCCAGACCCTCCCATATAGGTTTAAGGAGTCCACACCTTTGGGGGGTGGGGGGCACTGTCACGCCTTGACCTTAGTTATCTTTGTTTTCTTTATTATTTTAGTTAGGTCAGGGTGTGACACGGGTGGTATGTGTGTTTTTGTCTTGTCTAGGGTTTTTTGTATATCTATGGGGTTTGGGATATGTCTAGGTATATGTAGGTCTATGGTGGCCTGAATTGGTTCCCAATCAGAGACAGCTGTTTATTGTTGTCTCTGATTGGGGATCCTATTTAGGTTGCCATTTCCCATTTTGGTTATGTGGGTTGTTGTCTGTGTAGTTGCATGTCAGCACTAGTTGTTTATAGCTTCACATTTGTTTTGTTAGTTTGTTTAGTGTTCTTCGTTCAATAAAGAAGAATGTATTCATATCACGCTGCGCCTTGGTCTCCTCGTTATGACGAACGTGACAACGTGCCTCACCAGAAGTCTCACAGGGACCTTTTTATACCTATCTAAATATAAACTGCAGTACATTTTCATGTATTTATCTGAAGGGAAATGTGGATGTGGTGTATATGTTCTTTCTCTCTGCAGCTGTTCTGCCCCAGGAACCTGGAACCTGGAGAGGAGAGGAGGAGAGGGAGGATGCTGCTGCCCCGTCCTTATCATCTATCTAGCCTATCCTCCATCCTCGCTGTCTCTCTCAGAAACATCTCTTCTCTAAACTGCCTATCTGTCTCTCACCCCCTACCACCCCATGGGAGATATCATAGGGGAGATGTGACTGAGAGTCCACTGGGAGTTTTCCATGGCATTTAACGTTCTCATCTTATCTTATGGGTCATCATGGAGATCATACTTGATTATCACTAAATTAGCGTACCTTCACTCCATCTCTAGTAGTTGGTCACATCCCTACTGTGTGTGTAGGCCTACCTCTTAGTGATGCATGTGTGTGTAAACCTACCTCTTAGTAATAAGTGTGTGTGTAAACCTACCTCTTAGTAATAAGTGTGTGTGTAGGCCTACCTCTTAGTAATAAGTGTGTGTGTAGGCCTACCTCTTGGTAGTAAGTGTGTGTGTGTAGGCCTACCTCTTGGTAGTAAGTGTGTGTGTAAACCTACCTCTCAGTAGTGTGTGTGTGTGTGTGTGTGTGTGTGTGTGTGTGTGTGTGTGTAAACCTACCTCTTGGTAATAAGTGTGTGTGTGTAAACCTACCTCTTGGTAATAAGTGTGTGTGTGTAAACCTACCTCTTGGTAATAAGTGTGTGTGTGTAAACCTACCTCTTGGTAATAAGTGTGTGTGCAAACCGACATCTTGGTAATATGTGTGTGTAAACCTACCTCTTGGTAATAAGTGTGTGTGTGTGTGTGTAAACCTACCTCTTGGTAATACGTGTGTGTGTGTAAACCTACCTCTTGGTAATAAGTGTGTGTGTAAACCTACCTCTTGGTAATAAGTGTGTGTGTAAACTTACCTCTTGGTAATAAGTGTGTGTGCAAACCTACCTCTTGGTAATAAGTGTGTGTGCAAACCTACATCTTGGTAATAAGTGTGTGTAAACCTACCTCTTGGTAATAAGTGTGTGTGTGTGTGTGTGTGTGTGTGTGTGTGTGTGTGTGTGTGTGTAAACCTACCTCTTAGTAATAAGTGTGTGTGCACACCTACTTCTTGGTAATACGTGTGTGTGTGTGTGTGTGTGTGTGTATGAACCTACCTCTTGGTTGTGTGTGTGTGTGTGTGTGTGTGTGTAAGCCTACCTTTTGGTTGTGTGTGTGTGTGAACCTACCTCTTGGTTGTGTGTGTGTGTGTGTGTGTGTGTGTGTGTGTGTGTGTGTGTGTGTAAACCTACCTCTTGGTTTTGTGTGTGTAAACCTACCTCTTGGTTTTGTTTGTGTAAACCTACCTCTTGGTTTTGTGTGTGTAAACCTACCTCTTGGTTTTGTGTGTGTAAACCTACCTCTTGGTTTTGTGTGTGTAAACCTACCTCTTGGTTTTGTGTGTGTAAACCTATCTCCTGGTTGTGTGTGTGTGTAAACCTACCTCTTGGTTGTGTGTGTGTAAACCTACCTCTTGGTAATATCTGTGTGTACAAACCTACCTTTTGGTAATATCTGTGTGTACCTGCGGATGATGAGAGCCTGAGGCTGTGTATTCTCTGTGGGGGATTTAGGGATGAGGCTGAAATAGCTGTATACCTGCAGCAGCTGTTGGTCTAAACTCAGTCACGACGACAAACCCCCTGGAGACAGACCAGGACTAACCACTCACACCCCTTCCCTAACAGTTAAACCTCTCCTCTTCCTTTCCTTCTTTCTTCTCCACCTCTCTTCCTTAACCACTTTAACTTGAATTAGTGCAACTGTGAAACTTCACAGGTTAATCTTTTAATTACCATTTATTATTATCTCATATTCTGATACTTTTTTTGTTCTCGGACAGAATAATAGGCAATTACACAGTGCCATGCAAACTGGCTGTAATCTATCAATCAATCAATCAAATTAATTTTATATAGCCCTTCGTACATCAGCTGATATCTCAAAGTGCTGTACAGAAACCCAGCCTAAAACCCCAAACAGCAAGCAATGCAGGTGAAGAAGCACGGTGGCTAGGAAAAACTCCCTAGAAAGGCCAAAACCTAGGAAGAAACCTAGAGAGGAACCAGGCTATGTGGGGTGGCCAGTCCTCTTCTGGCTGTGCCGGGTGGAGATTATAACAAAACATGGTCAAGATGTTCAAATGTTCATAAATGACCAGCATGGTCGAATAATAATAAGGCAGAATAGTTGAAACTGGAGCAGCAGCACAGTCAGGTGGACTGGGGACAGCAAGGAGTCATCATGTCAGGTATTCCTGGGGCATGGTCCTAGGGCTCAGGTCCTCCGAGAGAGAGAAAGAAAGAGAGAATTAGAGAGAGCATATGTGGGATGGCCAGTCCTCTTCTGGCTGTGCCGGGTGGAGATTATAACAGAACATGGCCAAGATGTTCAAATGTTCATAAATGATCAGCATGGTCGAATAATAATAAGGCAGAACAGTTGAAACTGGAGCAGCAGCACAGCCAGGTGGACTGGGGACAGCAAGGAGTCATCATGTCAGGTAGTCCTGGGGCATGGTCCTAGGGCTCAGGTCCTCCGAGAGAGAGAAAAAGAGAAGGAGAGAATTAGAGAACGCACACTTAGATTCGAATAGGACAGGAGAAGTACTCCAGATATAACAAACTGACCCTAGCCCCCCGACACATAAACTACTGCAGCATAAATACTGGAGGCTGAGACAGGAGGGGTCAGGAGACACTGTGGCCCACTCCGAGGACACCCCCGGACAGGGCCAAACAGGAAGGATATAACCCCACCCACTTTGCCAAAGCACAGCCCCCACACCACTAGAGGGATATCTTCAACCACCAACTTACCATCCTGAGACAAGGCTGAGTATAGCCCACAAAGACCTCTGCCATGGCACAACCCAAGGGGGGGGGGGGGGGCGCCAACCCAGACAGGATGACCACATGACCACATCTATCAGTGCCATCCGTTTTATCACACTGTTATTGACTACGTTTGTTTATGTGTAACTCTGTGTTGTTTTTGTCGCACTGCTTTGCTTTATCTTGGCCAGGTCACAGTTGTAAATGAGAACTTGTTCTCAACTGGCCTACCTGGTTAAATAAAGGTAAAATAAAAAATACAACTCTAACTGTTTTAAAGCCACTATTGGCCTCATGGGTAAATTACTGAACTGGTTTCCTCCTTTCTGTTAACTGAGTTAGGAAGGACGGCTGTATCTTTGTAATGACTGGGTGTATTGATACACCATCCAAAGTGTAATTAATAACTTCATCATGCTCAAAGGGATATTCAAGGTCTGCTTTTTTATTTTGACCCATCTTTGTGAGGCATTGGAAAACCTCCCTGGTCCTTGTGGTTGAATCTGTGTTTGAAATTCACTGCTCGACTGAGGGACCTTATAGATAATTAATCGTATGGGTTACAGAGATGAGGTAGTCATTTAAAAATCATTTTGAACACTATTATTGTGCACAGAGTGCGTCCATGCAAATCATGTGACTTGTTAAGGGATTTAATTCTTATTGACTCAAGACATTTTAGTATTTCAATTGTAATTAATTTGTAAAATTCTCAAAAAACATAATTCTACTATGAAATTATATGGTATTGTGTGTAGGCCAGTGACAAAATGAAATACATTTCAATTCAGGCTGTAACACCACAACATGTGGAAAAAGTCAAGGGGTGTGAATGTTTTCTGAAGGCATTGTAGATCATTTTATTTATTTGAAACAAACTTTTTCATTTTTAAAATAGGCCTAAGATAAGTTAGAAGAAAAACAAAAAGAAATGGAGGAACTTATTCAAGAAAGATCCAGTGTAATATATTATAAAAATAAAGCGAACTGGATGGAATATGGAGAAAAATGCACCAAATAATTTTTCAATCTTCAATATAGAAATGCGACCAAATTTTTTTTATTAAAACTTGTTACAAATGATGGAGTCACGCATGATTCACCGGATGATATTTTGAAGGAGGAAGTAAAGTACTTTGGGAATATGTTTTCATTTCAGACTCCTCCATCTCCACTAATTGAAACTAATTGTATGGATTTTTTTTCCTAATAATAATTTAAAATTAATATCTGTACAGAAAGACTCATGTGAAGGCCAAATTACAGAGGAGGAACTGCTTGAGGCAATTGGGGCCTTTAAGGATGGGAAAACTCCAGGGCTGGATGGCATACCAGTGGAAGTATACAAAAAGTTTTGAAATATCCAATAAATGTCGTTCCACTTCATGATTGTGTCCCACTTGTTGTTGATTCTTCACAAAAAAAGACAGTTTTATATCTTTATGTTTGAAGCCTGAAATGTGGCAAAAGGTCGCAAAGTTCAAGGGGGCCGAATACTTTCGCAAGGCACTGTATATAGGTTCGGAGCTTTTGTGAAATAGCATAGTTACAAATAGAAATCAGAAATAGAGGAAGGACTAAGAAGGACTAAGAACAAATAAGTGAGAACTATTGTAAAGTAGGCTGTGTCTGTAGAATGTGTATAAGATGTATAAGATGTATGGATTGAAGGTAGAAGCAGAAGTGTTTTAGTTTACTCCAATTGGGGGATCGGCGGAAGGGTTTGCAGGGAATAATAATAAAGGTATATTATTTTTAAAAGTATGTATGTCTATATAGGTATGTGTATGTATGTATGTATGTATGCATGCTTGTATGGATATATATATTTACCCCAAAAAAATGGGGGATTGGAAATGATGCAGACAATTACATTGGAAGCAACATTCTTTCCACAATATTAAGCTGATCCACCCTCAAAAAAAAGAGAAAAAAATAAATAAAAATATGCCTAAGATTATAGTTTTTGCAAGTAGGCCTATTCGAATACCAATGTCAGTTTGGTTATTCGAATAAGCGTGCCCATCCCTACTTGTCTGCTGCTTCTAGTGATTCTGAACGGAACAGAGCACATTATTGACTGTTATAACTATGTCTGAGTGATTGGCATATAGCATTTTAATCGTATTAATGAAATTTGAGCCAATTCCCGTATGTTCCATGACAGACCAGAGATATGACCATTCTAGTCTATCAAATAGATGAAACCTAAGCCTGAGGAGTTGTTGTTTCTGATGAAAGCATCATCCAGGTGATTTGCCTTTGTTCATGCTATTCAATGATCTTTTGAGTTGTGGGCTCCCGGCAAGGCGGCTTCTTCTTTTGAGAAAAGAGGAATTCTTAATTATTTTAAAAAGGAGTTGATCTGGCTTGGTGTGGGATTTTCAATCAGAGGTGTACAGAGGTGTATAGTGTGTGAGTATATTTGATTATTATTATTATTATTATTATTTATTTATTTTTATTTTTTTCTGATAGTAATTCCCCTGATTTCAATAGTTTCTATAACAGCTGCATCATTACATAACATATAACATCATTACTGCATAGCTTGTTGGCCCAAAAAAGTGTTTGTTGAGAATGCTCCAACGCAGTTAACATTTCCAATTATGATATCTTATATAATTGTGATTTATTCAACCCAGATGCAAATGTAGTTGCATTATTTTAATAAAACCTTTGGTGTCATCCCTTTAAAATCTGAGGGTCATCGGCTGAATTTTTATCAATCAATTTTAATTCATTAAATTACATTTCAAATTGATCACTGGATTTTTTTGTAATGAAATGTTGAAACACCATCTTGTGGCTTTTAGGAGATTCTGAAATGTGTAGTTGGCAGTAGTAGGCGTTGAGATCGGACATGCGAATTTAGATTTTCTTAATTTTAGAAAATAGAGTTTTATAAAATCTAAAATCGATTCAGGAGAATGTATTATGCCTGTTTGAGTAGAAGGTGTACTCATTTGCTTTTGAATTATGTGCTTGTCAGGCTTCAATAAGTTTATAATCAGAGAGTAGGCCTACAGTGCCTTGCGAAAGTATTCGGCCCCCCTTGAACTTTGCGACCTTTTGCCACATTTCAGGCTTCAAACATAAAGATATAAAACTGTATTTTTTTGTGAAGAATCAACAACAAGTGGGACACAATCATGAAGTGGAACGACATTTATTAGATATTTCAAACTTTTTTAACAAATCAAAAACTGAAAAATTGGGCGTGCAAAATTATTCAGCCACCTTTACTTTCAGTGCAGCAAACTCTCTCCAGAAGTTCAGTGAGGATCTCTGAATGATCCAATGTTGACCTAAATGACTAATGATGATAAATACAATCCACCTGTGTGTAATCAAGTCTCCGTATAAATGCACCTGCACTGTGATAGTCTCAGAGATCCGTTAAAAGCGCAGAGAGCATCATGAAGAACAAGGAACACACCAGGCAGGTCCGAGATACTGTTGTGAAGAAGTTTAAAGCCGGATTTGGATACAAAAAGATTTCCCAAGCTTTAAACATCCTAAGGAGCACTGTGCAAGCGATAATATTGAAATGGAAGGAGTATCAGACCACTGCAAATCTACCAAGACCTGGCCATCCCTCTAAACTTTCAGCTCATTCAAGGAGAAGACTGATCAGAGATGCAGCCAAGAGGCCCATGATCACTCTGGATGAACTGCAGAGATCTACAGCTGAGGTGGGAGACTCTGTCCATAGGACAACAATCAGTCGTATATTGCACAAATCTGGCCTTTATGGAAGAGTGGCAAGAAGAAAGCCATTTCTTAAAGATATCCATTAAAAGTGTTGTTTAAAGTTTGCCACAAGCCACCTGGGAGACACACCAAACATGTGGAAGAAGGTGCTCTGGTCAGATGAAACCAAAATTGAACTTTTTGGCAACAATGCAAAACGTTATGTTTGGCGTAAAAGTGTCAAACATGGTGGTGGCAGCATCATGGTTTGGGCCTGCTTTTCTTCAGCAGGGACAGGGAAGATGGTTCAAATTGATGGGAAGATGGATGGAGCCAAATACAGGACCATTCTGGAAGAAAACCTGATGGAGTCTGCAAAAGACCTGAGACTGGGACGGAGATTTGTCTTCCAACAAGACAATGATCCAAAACATAAAGCAAAATCTACAATGGAATGGTTCAAAAATAAACATATCCAGGTGTTAGAATGGCCAAGTCAAAGTCCAGACCTGAATCCAATCGAGAATCTGTGGAAAGAACTGAAAACTGCTGTTCACAAATGCTCTCCATCCAACCTCACTGAGCTCGAGCTGTTTTGCAAGGAGGAATGGGAAAAAAATTCAGTCTCTCGATATGCAAAACTGATAGAGACATACCAAGCGACTTACAGCTGTAATCGCAGCAAAAGGTGGCGCTACAAAGTATTAACTTACGGGGGCTGAATAATTTTGCACGCCCAATTTTTCAGTTTTTGATTTGTTAAAAAAGTTTGAAATATCCAATAAATGTCGTTCCACTTCATGATGGTGTCCCACTTGTTGTTGATTCTTCACAAAAAAATACAGTTTTATATCTTTATGTTTGAAGCCTGAAATGTGGCAAAAGGTCGCAAAGTTCAAGGGGGCCGAATACTTTCGCAAGGCACTGTATATGTTGGAGAGCGTTGGTTCCGTGTGGATTGTAGTTGGTCTTATTATATTTGTCCCGCATGTCCAAATGGTGTTTGTCTGTCCCAATAACCAGATGGAATTCAGTTAATTAAAACAATATGTTTTTTAGAGAATCAAAAAACGTACTATCACATGCCACAGTGACTTTCAATGTGGCACCTTCATTGGATGCCACCTTTCCAACAAGTCAGTTTGTCAAATTTCTGCCCTGCTATAGCTTCCCCAGTCAACTGTAAGTGCTGTTATTATGAAGTGGAAACGTCTAGGAGCAATAACGGCTCAGCCACGAAGTGGTAGGCCACACAAGCTCACAGAGCAGGACCGCCAAATGCTGAAGTGCATAGCGCGTAACAATTGTCTGTCCTCGGTAGCAACACTAACTACCGAGTTCCAAACTCCCTCTGGAAGCATCGTCAGCCCAATAACTGCTCATTGGGAGATTCATAAAATGGGTTTCCATGGCCCAGCACACAAGCCTAAGATCACCATGTGCAATGCCAAGCGTCGGCTGGAGTGGTGCAAACCTCGCCACCATTGGACTTTGGAGCAGTGGACACGCATCCCACACAGATCCCTGAATTGGAAAGCTGACTGCAAGCCAGGCCTAATCTCCCAACATCAGTGCACGTCCTGACTAATGCTCTTGTGGCTGATTAGAAACAAGTCCCCACAGCAATGTTCCAAAATCTAGTGGAAAGGCTTCTCGGAAGACTGGAGGCTGTTATAGCAGCAAAGGGGTGACCAAATACATGTAAATAATTTTTTTAGCAATTGTGTAGTAGCCCATATGGGAATGGACATCTCTCCTTAACAGTAGCAAAAACAATTGTAGGGGAATAGTTTCCAACTTATATTGCCACATTGCTTCCAACTTATTGCCACATTTTGCCCATGAGTTGAATCAATGCGCGCGCTGGTGCCCCACAAGTAAACAGCCCCGGTCAGTGTGACACCTCAATATTAGGGGTGTAACGTCAGGAGACACTGTGGCCCCATCCAAGGACACCCCCGGACAGGGCCAAACAGGAAGGATATAACCCCACCCACTTTGCCAAAGCACAGCCCCCACAACACGAGAGGGATATCTTCAACCACCAACTTACCATCCTGAGACAAGGCTGAGTATAGCCCAATAAGACCTCCGCCCCGGCACAACCCAAGGGGGGGGGATGACCACATCAGTAAATCAACCCACTCAGGTGACGCACCCCTTCCAGCGACGGCATGAGAGAGCCCCAGTAAGCCAGTGACTCAGCCCCATTCAGCAATGTTCACACCCTCTTAAGCCAGCCCCACCCATCTCTTCAAGGATTCCCATGTGAGGTCATGTGCTAAACAGTGAGTAGTGTTATAAAGATTAAGACTAAAAGTGGTGAAAGTAGTAGCCTACAATAAGGACAAATTCCAGGTAAACAGAAAGTGTCCCGATATAAAAATTAGATGACGCTTACCCAGACACACTTGCCTAAATTGATGGGTCATGTGAAAGAAATGCTATAAACCCCAGCCACATATTGCTAAGTGGATGGGTCTCAGAAGGTGTAAACGGTACAGCCAAATGGTTACTTGCATAGTAGCAATGTCAGAAATAGATACTATATATTATTTTCTTTATATTGACACGATGTACAAGATCAATATCAATAATTATATCAGTGATAGATGAGGTAGTTATGCATAAAATCAGGCGTAAGTGGCTGAGCAGCAGGATAAAAAAACAAATTGTAGCAGCAACGTATGGCATTTGTCTCAAGAAAGGAGACCTACAGACACACCTGGAGATCTACAGACACACACATCTCAAGAAATCAGTACGGAAGTTAATGCTTGGTCGCAAATGGGTCTTCCAAATGGACAATGACCCCAAGCATATTTCCAAAGTTGTGGAAAAATGGCTTAAGGACAACACATTTAAGGTATTGGAGTGGCCATCACAAAGCCCTGACCTCAATCCTATAGAAAATGTGTGGGCAGAACTGAAAAAGTTTGTGCGAGCAAGGAGGCCTACAAACTTGACTCAGTTACACCAGCTCTGTCAGGAGGAATGGGCCAAAATTAACCCAACTTATTGTGGTAGGCTTGTGGAAGGCTACCCGAAACTTTTGACCCAAGTTAAACAATTTAAAGGCAATGCTACCAAATACTAATTGAGTGTATTTAAACTTCTGATCCACTGGGAATGTGATGAAATAAATAAAGGCTGAAATAAATCATTCTCTCTACTATTATTCTGACATTTCACATTCTTAAAATAAACTGGTGATTCTAACTGTCCTAAAACAGGGAATTTTACTAGGATTAAATGTCAGGAATTGTAAAAACTGAGTTTAAATGGTCTGGATTTAGAGTCACTCAAAATGAAAGTGGAAAACCACACTACAGGCTGATCCAACTTCGATGTAATGTCCTTAAAACAAGTCAAAATGAGGCCGAGTATTGTGTGTGGCCTCCACGTGCCTGTATGACCTCCCTACAATGCCTGGGCATGCTCCTGATGAGGTGGCCGATGGTCTCCTGAGGGATCTCCTCCCAGACCTGGACTAAAGCATCCACCAACTCCTGGACAGTCTGGTGTAACGTGGCATTGGTGGATGGAGCGAGACATGATGTCCCAGATGTGCTCAATTGGATTCAGGTCTGGGGAACGGGCGGGCCAGTCCATAGCATCAATGCCTTCCTCTTGCAGGAACTGCTGACACACTCCAGCCACATGAGGTCTAGCATTGTCTTGCATTAGGAGGAACCCAGGGCCAACCGCACCAGCATATGGTCTCACAAGGGGTCTGAGGATCTCATCTTGGTACCTAATGGCAGTCAGTCTACCTCTGGCGAGCACATGGAGGGCTGTGCGGCCCCCCAAAGAAATGCCACCCCACACCATGACTGACCCACTGCCAAACCGGTCATGCTGGAGGATGTTGCAGGCAGCAGAACGTTCTCCACGGCGTCTCCAGACTGTCACGTCTGTCACATGTGCTCAGTGTGAACCTGCTTTCATCTGTGAAGAGCACAGGGCGCCAGTGGCGAATTTGCCAATCTTGGTGTTCTCAGGCAAATGAAAAACGTCCTGCACGGTGTTGGGCTGTAAGCACAACCCCCACCTGTGGACATCGGGCCCTCATACCACCCTCATGGAGTCTGTTTCTGACCGTTTGAGCAGTCACATGCACATTTGTGGCCTGCTGGAGGTAATTTTGCAGGGCTCTGGCAGTTCTCCTCCTGCTCCTCCTTGCACAAAGGCGGGGGTAGCGGTCCTGCTGCTGGGTTGTTGCCCTCCTACGGCCTCCTCCACGTCTCCTGATGTACTGGCCTGTCTCCTGGTAGCACCTCCATGCTCTGGACACTACGCTGACAGACACAGCAAACCTTCTTGCCACAGCTCGCATTGATGTGCCATCCTGGATGAGCTGCACTACCTGAGCCACTTGTGTGGGTTGTAGACTCCGGCTCATGCTACCCATAGAGTGAAAGCACCGCTAGCATTCAAAAGTGACCAAAACATCAGCCAGGAAGCATAGGAACGGAGAAGTGGTCTGTGGTTATCACCTGCAGAACCACTCCTTTATTGGGGGTGTCTTGCTAATTGCCTATAATTTCCAGCTGTTGTCTAATCCATTTGCACAACAGCATGTTAAATTTGTTGTCAATCAGTGTTGCTTCCTAAGTGGACAGTTTGATTTCACAGAAGTGTGATTTGACTTGGAGTTACATTGTGTTGTTTAAGTGTTCCCTTTATTTTTTTTGAGCAGTGAATACAGTGGGGCAAAAAAAGTATTTAGTCAGCCACCAATTGTGCAAGTTCTATGACAGACAAAATGATTTTAAAAAATGCAGAAAGTCACATTGTAGGATTTATAATGAATTTATTTGCAAATTATGGTGGAAAATAAGTATTTGGTCACGTACAAACAAGCAACATTTCTGTCTCTCACAGACCTGTAACTTCTTCTTTAAGAGGCTCCTCTGTCCTCCACTCGTTACCTGTATTAATGGTACCTGTTTGAACTTGTTATCAGTATAAAAGACACAATGTTTCTCACTTCCTTCTGTCTCTCTTCCTCCCCTTCCCCTCGCCCCCTCTCCCTCTCTCCCCCCAGGAGAGGAAGTTGTGTGCACACCCATGCCTGGAGATCTACAGAGATGACCTGATCCACTACATGAGTCCTCTGGCTCGCCAGGGAGATTTCTACGTACCAGAGGTCCGTCAGGACCCGGACAGGAGGCTGCTGGGAGACAATGACTCTGAGGAGGACAGAGGGACCGACATCACAGGTACACTACAGTAGGCCCTAGACCAGGGCTCTCCAACCCTGTTCCTGGAGAGCTACCCTCTTGTAGATTTTTGCTCCAACCCCAGTTGTAACTAACCTGATTCAGCATATCAGCCAGGTGCACTAGATTAGGGTCGCTCTCCAAGAACAGGGTTAGAGATCCCTGCCCGAGACACACACACACACACACACACACACACACTCTCTCCACTGGGCTATACTTAGTACTGTACAAGTAGAGAACATTATTTGGGGTGTTCACCCACTCTGCCCAGAGTGGGTGAAAATGTGCTTTGGTGGTGATAATTGAATTTCCTTATATTATAAAATGCATTTTACCAAGACACATATGATTCTTCATGTTCTGAATAGTTCAGTGGGGTCTTTGTATAAAATATCATTAACATTATATCCTAAAAGGCAGATTTCATGATCTAATACATCCGATAATAAGCACCGAGCTATGTTGACAGAGCAGTGCAGCTTTCTTAGAGACTTTTGGGGATTTTACATGTTGTGGTAGTCTGCAAAGTTGTTTCCATGGGTTGCAGAAAGCTACACTGAACAAAAATATGAACATGTTGGTTTCATGAACTGAAATTAAAGATCCCAGAAATGTTCCATATGCACAAAAATCTTATTTATCTCAAATTTTGTGCGCACGGTTTTTACTGCGGACTGGGGAGTTTTTCAGGATAAGAATAAACAGATTGGAGCTAAGCACAGGCAAAATCCTAGATACAAATCTAGTTCAGTCTGCTATCCATCAGACTTTGGTAGAAGAATTCACCTTTCAACAGGACAATAACCTAAAACACAAGGCCAAATCTACATTAGAGTTGCTTACCAAGAAAACAGTGAATGTTCCTGAGTGGCCGAGTTACAGTTTTGACTTAAATCTACTTGAAAATATATGGCAAGACCTGAAAATGGTTGTCTAGCAATGATCAACAACCAATTTGACAGAGCTTGAAGAATTGTTTTAATAATAATGGGAAAATGTTGCACAATCCTGTTGTGGAAAGCTCTTAGCGACTTACCCAGAAATAATCTGTAATTGTTGCCAATGGTGCTACTACACTGAACAAAAATATAAACGCAACATGTAAAGTGTTGGTCCCATGTTTTATGAGCTGAAATAAAAGATCCCAGAAATGTTCCATATGCACAAAAAACGTATTTCTCTCAAATTTTATGGACAAATTAGTTTACATACCTGTTAGTGAGCATTTCTCCTTTACCAAGATTATCCATCCATCTGACAGGTATGGCATATCAAGAAGCTGATTAAACAGCATGATCATTACACAGGTGCACTTTGTGCTGTGGACAATAAAAGGCCAGTCTAAAATGTGCAGTTTGGTCACACAACACAATGCCGCAAATGTCTCAAGTTTTGAGGGAGCATGCAATTGGCATGCTGACTACAGGAATGTCCACCAGAGCTGGTGCCAGAGAATTCAATTTTAATTTCTCTACCATAAGCCAACATGTCGTGTCTCAAAAACTATATTGATCTCTGTTGTTTTATGTCTTCCGGTTTTCGAGAAGGATGACAAGTTCAACGCTGAGCCTGTCAGTTAGCCTCACACAGTATCCAGCCTAGCTGACGCTATTTTCCAGATTTTTGACCTTTTTTTTTTTCATCTGGTCTCCATTAATTTAGTCCGCTTAAATTTGGCCATCCTACAAGGGTAAAAACTCAATACATTTTAAACAGAAAGACAATTTTAAACATTTATTTTTCCCATTGGTCAAAATATGTGTTTTTGATTGGACACCCTACATCCGTCAGATTCAACTCTTGACTTTGAAGCCAGTTCCACTGCTTTTTTTCCATTGTTCCCCTCTAATCAGGGACTGATTTAGACCTGAGACACCAGGTGGGTGCAATTATTAGGTAGAACAGAAAACCAGCATGCTCTGAACCTCATAGGGTAAGAGTTGAATACGCCTGCCCTACATTATTACATCCATGGGCATACTGTACTATATATTTTAACGAATACATACTGTATCAATGGAAGCACAATCCTCATATGGATTGGGAGCTTAACACTTTGTCTTTGAGGCCATTGCCCAGTCAATCAGCAGGGGAACCAGTAGGCCTATGCTTCTTTGTTAACTGATTGAATCACTAGTAATAATAGATATGACTGTCCACATTGGAAGTTGTTAGAACACAGATAGCTAGTTGGCAGAGAAATACACATAATGTGAATGTAATGGTGATCCACAGAATAACAGGCCACTCCATGGTATTAGCAGAGAATAGTGTATTTTTGAAAAACTACAAAAACTATGTATAATTAAATTGGACGATAATGTTACAAAAATATGCAGTATATGTTTTGTGTGTTATTGTCGCATCATTTCAGTTTCCAGTTGGTACCAAAGGGATTTGGATCTTGTTGATGGTTGGTGGTGTTTATGAGCTGAATCCCCACGGTGTGTCGTAGTGTGCCTGTGTTTATGAGCTCCTAGGGTGTGCTCCTGTCCTGTGAGTGACACACACACACTCTCTCACACACACACACACACACACATACACTGTATCCTGTGAGTGACACACACACACACACACACACACACACACACACACACACACACACACACACACACACACACACACACACACACACACACACACACACACACACGATCCTGTGAGTGAGACACACACACACTGTATCCTGTGAGTGAGACACACACACACACACACACACTGTATCCTGTGAGTGACACCCTGTCAGGTGCTAATGAAAGGCTAAGACCCACAGAACACTGCTGTCACTCACCAGGGGGCTGGTCACAGCCACCACCACCACCATATGCCCATAAAACACACAAACACACACACCTGGGTAGACGTCACTTACTAGGGGTCTGTCCTTCACCACCACCATATGTATGGCCTGATGCTGCTCAGTGCTCACCCATACTAGACTGGGCTGGCCTGTAGCAAAGTCCCCTGGGCTCCATTAACACTGTGGCATGGCACCTAATGTTTAATCAACAGTAAGAATGAGAGGTGAGGTTTATGAATACTAACAGTGTTTGCATCCCAAATGGCTCCCTATTGCCTTCCATAGGGCACTACTTTTGACTAGATCCCTATAGGCTATATAGGGACCATTTGAGACACAGCCAATGTAACTGCTTTATGAGGATATGTTTAGGAATGACTGGATATATTGGCTCAAATAATTTGGACAGACACTCATGCAGGTAGTTTGATGCAGAACATAGTCAAAAAGGTGATTTAAAGGAAATAAGGAGGGGTCAGACTAGAAGTGAGACTTGGAGGGGAGACAAAATAGAGAATTAATGTTTTAGAGAGCGAGAGAGAGAGCGAGATGGTGGTACAAGATTAGTCTCCACCCAAACATCACCAGAGATAGAATGTGTTGCTGTGGTTGTGTCATGGAGGTGTTGTACACGCTGTCAGTCTGTCTCTGGGAGTGTATGGGGGGGATTCCATAACAGGTATTGAGGGCCACATATTTGCCTAGACCTAATTCCATGGATGACTCTGCACGAACTGATAAGATGAGAAAGTTGAGTGATCTAAATCGACACATAGCTGTGACTTCATATCTACCATAGACTGCGAAGGCTATATCGCTGAGAGATATCCTTCCAGGACCCGTGAGCTTGGCCTACAGCTTCAGCATGCCTGATTTCCCTTAAAATCATCTTCCACTCCGCTCTTAACCTGCCAAGTGAGCCATTAACGTTACTCCAGCCACAAGGGAAGGGAGGGGAGGCAGCCTGGTCCTGGCCTAGAGGCACGCAACGTGGTGGGCTGGGTATGGACCTACAGGCACGCAGAGGGGCGGGGCACGGCACAGCGTGGTAGGCTGGGTATGGACCTACAGCCGCGGGGCGGGGCACAGCGTGGTGGGCTGGATATGGACCTACAGGCACGCAGCGGGGCGGGGCACAGCGTGGTGGGCTGGGTATGGACCTACAGGCACGCAGCAGGGCGGGGCACAGCGTGGTGGGCTGGGTATGGACCTACAGGCACGCAGCGGGGCGGGACACAGCGTGGTGGGCTGGGTATGGACCTACAGGCACGCAGCGGGGCGGGGCACAGCGTGGTGGGCTGGGTATGGACCTACAGGCAGGGCACAGCGTGGTGGGCTGGATATGGACCTACATACACGCAGCGGGGCGGGGCACAGCGTGGTGGGCTGGGTATGGACCTACAGGCACGCAGAGGGGCGGGGCACGGCGTGGTAGGCTGGGTATGGACCTACATACACGCAGCGTGGCGGGGCACAGCGTGGTGGGCTGGGTATGGACCTACAGGCAGGGCACAGCGTGGTGGGCTGGGTATGGACCTACAGGCAGGGCACAGCGTGGTGGGCTGGATATGGACCTACAGGCAGGGCACAACGTGGTGGGCTGGGTATGGACCTACAGGCAGGGCACAGCGTGGTGGGCTGGGTATGGACCGACAGGCAGGGCACAGCGTGGTGGGCTGGGTATGGACCTACAGGCAGGGCACAGCGTGGTGGGCTGGAAATGGACCTACAGGCAGGGCACAGCGTGGTGGGCTGGGTATGGACCTACAGGCAGGGCACAGCGTGGTGGGCTGGGTATGGACCTACATACACGCAGCAGGGCAGGGCACAGCGTGGTGGGCTGGGTATGGACCTACATACACGCAGCAGGGCGGGGCACAGCGTGGTGGGCTGGGTATGGACCTACAGGCGCGGGGCGGGGCACAGCGTGGTGGGCTGGGTATTGAGCTACAGGCACGCAGCGGGGCGGGGCACAGCGTGGTGGGCTGGGTATGGTCCTACATACACGCAGCGGGGCGGGGCACAGCGTGGTGGGCTGGGTATGGACCTACAGGCACGCAGTGGGGCGGGGCACAGCGTGGTGGGCTGGGTATGGACCTACAGGCACGCAGCGGGGCGGGGCACAGCACAGCGTGGTGGGCTGGGTATGAACCTACAGGCACGCAGCGGGGCGGGGCACAGCGTGGTGGGCTGGGTATGGACCTACAGGCAGGGCACAGCGTGGTGGGCTGGGTATGGACCTACAGGCAGGGCACAGCGTGGCGGGCTGGGTATGAACCTACAGGCGGGGCACAGCGTGGTGGGCTGGGTATGAACCTACAGGCACGCAGCGGGGCGGGGCACAGCGTGGTGGGCTGGGTATGGACCTACAGGCAGGGCACAGCGTGATGGGCTGGGTATGGACCTACAGGCAGGGCACAGCGTGGTGGGCTGGGTATGAACCTACAGGCAGGGCACAGCGTGGTGGGCAGGGTATGGACCTACAGGCAGGGCACAGCGTGGTGGGCTGGGTATGGACCTACAGGCAGGGCACAGTGTGGTGGGCTGGGTATGGACCTACAGGCAGGGCACAGCGTGGTGGGCTGGGTATGGACCTACAGGCAGGGCACAGCGTGGTGGGCTGGGTATGAACCTACAGGCAGGGCACAGCGTGGTGGGCTGGGTATGAACCTACAGGCAGGGCACAGCATGGTGGGCTGGGTATGGACCTACAAGCAGGGCACAGCGTGGTGGGCTGGGTATGAACCTACAGGCGCGGGGCGGGGCACAGCGTGGTGGGCTGGGTATGGACCTACAGGCATGCAGCGGGCGGGGCACAGCGTGGTGGGCTGGGTATGGACCTACAAGCAGGGCACAGCGTGGTGGGCTGGGTATGAACCTACAGGCGCGGGGCGGGGCACAGCGTGGTGGGCTGGGTATGGACCTACAGGCATGCAGCGGGCGGGGCACAGCGTAGTGGGCTGGATATGGACCTACAGGCACGCAGCCGGGCGGGGCACAGCGTGGTGGGCTGGGTATGGACCTACAGGCAAGGCACAGCGTGGTGGGCTGGGTATGAACCTACAGGCGCGGGGCGGGGCACTGCGTGGTGGGCTGGGTATGAACCTACAGGCACGCAGCGGGGCGGGGCACAGCGTGGTGGGCTGGGTATGAACCTACAGGCAGGGCACAGCGTGGTGGGCAGGGTATGGACCTACAGGCAGGGCACAGCGTGGTGGGCTGGGTATGGACCTACAGGCAGGGCACAGTGTGGTGGGCTGGGTATGGACCTACAGGCAGGGCACAGCGTGGTGGGCTGGGTATGGACCTACAGGCAGGGCACAGCGTGGTGGGCTGGGTATGAACCTACAGGCAGGGCACAGCGTGGTGGGCTGGGTATGAACCTACAGGCAGGGCACAGCGTGGTGGGCTGGGTATGGACCTACAAGCAGGGCACAGCGTGGTGGGCTGGGTATGAACCTACAGGCGCGGGGCGGGGCACAGCGTGGTGGGCTGGGTATGGACCTACAGGCATGCAGCGGGCGGGGCACAGCGTGGTGGGCTGGGTATGGACCTACAAGCAGGGCACAGCGTGGTGGGCTGGGTATGAACCTACAGGCGCGGGGCGGGGCACAGCGTGGTGGGCTGGGTATGGACCTACAGGCATGCAGCGGGCGGGGCACAGCGTGGTGGGCTGGATATGGACCTACAGGCGCGGGGTGGCGCACAGCGTGGTGGGCTGGGTATGAACCTACAGGCACGCAGCGGGGCGGGGCACAGCGTGGTGGGCTGGGTATGGACCTACAGGCACGCAGCCGGGCGGGGCACAGCGTGGTGGGCTGGGTATGGACCTACAGGCAAGGCACAGCGTGGTGGGCTGGGTATGAACCTACAGGCGCGGGGCGGGGCACTGCGTGGTGGGCTGGGTATGAACCTACAGGCACGCAGCGGGGCGGGGCACAGCGTGGTGGGCTGGGTATGAACCTACAGGCACGCAGCCGGGCAGGGCACAGCGTGGTGGGCTGGATATGGACCTACAGGCAGGGCACAGCGTGGTGGGCTGGGTATGGACCTACAGGCGCGGGGCGGGGCACAGCGTGGTGGGCCGGGTATGGACCTACAGGCGCGGGGCGGGGCACAGCGTGGTGGGCTGGGTATGGACCTACAGGCACGCAGCGGGGTGGCGGCACAACGTGGTGGGCTGGGTATGGACCTACAGGCAGGGCACAACGTGGTGGGCTGGGTATGGACCTACAGGCAGGGCACAACGTGGTGGGCTGGGTATGGACCTACAGGCAGGGCACAACGTGGTGGGCTGGATATGAACCTACAGGCAGGGCACAGCGTGGTGGGCTGGATATGAACCTACAGGCAGGGCACAACATGGTGGGCTGGATATGAACCTACAGGCAGGGCACAACATGGTGGGCTGGATATGAACCTACAGGCAGGGCACAGCGTGGTGGGCTGGATATGGACCTACAGGCAGGGCACAGCGTGGTGGGCTGGGTATGGACCTACAGGCACGCAGCGGGGCACAGCGTGGTGGGCTGGGTATGGACCTACATACACGCAGCGGGGCGGGGCACAACGTTGTGTGCCGGGTATGGACCTACAGGCAGGGCACAGCGTGGTGGGCTGGGTATGGACCTACAGGCAGGGCACAGCGTGGTGGGCTGGGTATGGACCTACATACACGCAGCGGGGCGGGGCACAACGTGGTGGGCCGGGTATGGACCTACATACACGCAGCAGGGCGGGGCACAGCGTGGTGGGCTGGATATGGACCTACATACACGCAGCGGGGCGGGGCATAGCGTGGTGGGCTGGGTATGGACCTACAGGCACGCAGCGGGGCGGGGCACAGCGTGGTGGGCTGGGTATGGACCTACATACACGCAGCGGGGCGGGGCACAGCGTGGTGGGCTGGGTATGGACCTACAGGCACACAGCGGGGCGGGGCACAGCGTGGTGGGCTGGGTATGGACCTACATACACGCAGCGGGACGGGGCACAGCGTGGTGGGCTGAGGGATGGACCTACAGCAGGTGTGTGTTGGGGGTGGATAGATGTTGTGTGTGTAAATGCATTGAGAGTTGGTGATAGAAAACCTGAGGGTGAAATGTGTGTGCAGGCAGAATTATCCATCTAAACAATTATATGTGTGTGGTTGTGAAAACCTGTGCACATTGGGGGGTGACTACAAACTGAGAGGGAAATGTAATTGTTGCGGCTGCAGCATTTCGCCAATGTGGAAGCCCATGGCAGGCCCATGCTGTGTTGATGTGATCTAAGAGAACAGAGGAAGAGAGCAGTATGTGTGGGTGTGTGTGTGGGGGGGTGCATGTGTGCGTGCGTGCGCACAGAGTAGCAGTGGGATGTTGTGTGTGTGGACCCTCTCAATGTTTGATGACCTGTCCCCTCTCACCGTGAGGAATCACATTTTCCAGCCTAATACACCAGTGGGACATCAGTTCTGCACACACATGCAACAAATACACACACACACACACACACACATACACACACATACACACATACATACAGTGGGCAAAAAGGTATTTAGTCACCCACCAATTGTGCAAGTTCTCCCACTTAAAAAGATGAGAGGCCTGTAATTTTTATCATAGGTACACTTCAACTATGAGAGACAAAATGAGAAGAAAAAAATCCAGAAAATCACATTGTAGGATTTTAATGAATTTATTTGCAAATTATGGTGGAAAATAAGTATTTGGTCACCTACAAACAAGCAAGATTTCTGGCTCTCACAGACCTGTAACTTCTTCTTTAAGAGGCTCCTCTGTCCTCCACTCGTTACCTGTATTAATGTCACCTGTTTGAACTTGTTATCAGTATAAAAAACACCTGTCCACAACCTCAAACAGTCACACTCCAAACTCCACTATGGCCAAGACCAAAGAGCTGTCAAAGGACACCAGAAACAAAATTGTAGACCTGCACCAGGCTGGGAAGACTGAATCTGCAATAGGTAAGCAGCTTGGTTTGAAGAAATCAACTGTGGGAGCAATTATTAGGAAATGGAAGACATACAAGACCACTGATAATCTCCCTCGATCTGGGGCTCCAAGCAAGATCTCACCCCGTGGGGTCAAAATGATCACAAGAACGGTGAGCAAAAATCCCAGAACCACACGGGGGGACCTAGTGAATGACCAGCAGAGAGCTGGGACCAAAGTAACAAAGCCTACCATCAGTAACACACTACGCCGGCAGGGACTCAAATCCCGCAGTGCCAGACGTGTTCCCCTGCTTAAGCCAGTACATGTCCAAGCCCGTCTGAAGTTTGCTAGAGAGCATTTGGATGATCCAGAAGAAGATTGGGAGAATGTCATATGGTCAGATGAAACCAAAATAGAACTTTTTGGTAAAAACTCAACTCGTCGTGTTTGGAGAACAAAGAATGCTGAGTTGCATCCAAAGAACACCATACCTACTGTGAAGCATGGGAGTGGAAACATCATGCTTTGGGGCTGTTTTTCTGCAAAGGGACCAGGACGACTGATCAGTGTAAAGGAAAGAATGAATGGGGCCATATATCGTGAGATTTTGAGTGAAAACCTCCTTCCATCAGCAAGGGCATTGAAGATGAAACGTGACTGGGTCTTTCAGCATGACAATGATCCCAAGCACACCACCCGGGAAACGAGTGGCTTCGTAAGAAGCATTTCATGGTCCTGGAGTGGCCTAGCCAGTCTCCAGATCTCAACCCCATAGAAAATCTTTGGAGGGAGTTGAAAGTCTGTGTTGCCCAGCAACAGCCCCAAAACATCACTACTCTAGAGGAGAGCTGCATGGAGGAATGGGCCAAAATACCAGCAACAGTGTGTGAAAACCTTGTGAAGACTTACAAAAAATGTTTGACCTCTGTCATTGTCAACAAAGGGTATATAACAAAGTATTGAGAAACTTTTGTTATTGACCAAATACTTATTTTCCACCATAATTTGCAAATAAATTCATAAAAATCCTACAATGTAATTTTCTGGATTTTTTTCCTCTCATTTTGTCTGTCATAGTTGAAGTGTACCTATGATGAAAATTACTGGCCTCTCTCATCTTTTTAAGTGGGAGAACTTGCACAATTGGTGGCTGACTAAATACTTGTTTGCCCCACTGTACATACATACATACATACTTACTTACATACATACATATATACTCACTCACTTTAACTAGCCTCCAGGCGAGCTTCAATGCCATACAACTCTCCTTCCGTGGCCTCCAACCGCTCTTAAACGCAAGTAAAACTAAATGCATGCTATTCAATCGATCACTGCCCGCCCGTCCAGCATCACTACTCTGGACGGCTCTGACTTAGAATACGTGGACAACTACAAAAACCTGGGTGTCTGGTTAGACTGTAAACTCTCCTTCCAGACTCACATTAAGCATCCATCCAATCCAAAATTAAATCTAGAATCGGCTTTCTGTATCACAACCAAGCATCCTTCACTCATGCTGCCAAACATACCCTCGTAAAACTGACCATCCTACCGAGCCTCGACTTCGGTGATGTCATCTATAAAATAGCCTCCAACACTCTACTCAACAAACTGGATGCAGTCTATCACAGTGCCATCCGTTTTGTCACCAAAGCCCCATACACTACCCACCATTGCGACCTGTACGCTCTCGTTGGTTGGCCCTCGCTTCATACTCGTCGCCAAATCCACTGGCTACAGGTTATCTACAAGTGTGCTAGGTAAAGCCCTGACTTATCTCAGCTCACTGGTCACCATAGCAGCACCCACTCGTAGCACGCGCTCCAGCAGGTATATCTCACTGGTCACCCCCAAAGCCAATTCCTCCTTTGGTCATCTTTCATTCCAGTTCTCTGCTGCCTATGACTGGAACAAATTGCACAAATCTCTGAAGCTGGAGACTCACATCTCCCTCACTAGCTTTAAGCACCAGCTGTCAGAGCAGTTTACAGATCACTGCACCTGTACTTAGCCTATCTGTAATCAGCCCATCTGTCTACCTACCTCATCCCCATACAGTATTTATTTATTTATCTTGCTCCTTTGCACCCCAGTATCTCTACCTGCACATTCATCTTCTGCCGATCTACCATTCCAGTGTTTGATTGCTATATTGTAATTACTTCGCCCCCATGGCCTATATATTTCCTTAACTTACCTCATTTGCACTCACTGTATATATACTTTTTGTTTTCTTTTGTTCTACTGTATTATTGACTGTATGTTTTATTTATTCCATGTGTAACTCTGTTGTTGTATGTGTCGAATTGCTACGCTTTAGGTCACAGGCCAGGTCACAGTTGCAAATTATAACTTGTTC
Source organism: Oncorhynchus mykiss (assembly GCF_057628025.1). Lineage (NCBI taxonomy): Eukaryota > Metazoa > Chordata > Actinopteri > Salmoniformes > Salmonidae > Oncorhynchus > Oncorhynchus mykiss. The sequence continues at coordinate 63,478,007 of NC_143028.1, read as the reverse complement.
TCAACTAGCCTACCTGGTTAAATAAAGGTGAAATAAAATAAATGAAATAAAAAATATACACACACACACACACACACACACACACACACACAGAGATGACACCACACACACACACGTTCACTTTATTTTGCGTTCAGTCACTGATAATTTCACCTCAACTTTCCACCACGTACAGACACACATACACACACACATACAGGAGAGTAGAGCAGTGTGGCAGTATGTCTGTGGTAGGAAGACTTAGCCCATACAGGCTGTGAGAAACTGGGCTGAGACAAAGCTTTCCTCTAAAGCCAGCCTAATCAAATCAAATCAAATGTATTTATATAGCCCTTCGTACATCAGCTGATATCTCAAAGTGCTGTACAGAAACCCAGCCTAAAACCCCAAACAGCAAGCAATGCAGGTTTAAGCACATTGGTTAGGAAAAACTCCCTAGAAAGGCCTAAACCTAGGAAGAAACCTAGAGAGGAACCAGGCTATGAGGGGTGGCCAGTCCTCTTCTGGCTGTGCCGGGTGGAGATTGTAACAGAACATGGCCAAGATGTTCAAATGTTCATAAATGACTAGCATGGTCAAATAATAGGTCTGGGACAGGTAGCACGTCTGGTGAACAGGTCAGGATTCCATAGCCGCAGGCAGAACAGTTGAAACTGGAGCAGCAGCACGGCCAGGTGGATTGGGGACAGCAAGGAGTCGTCATGCCAGGTAGTCCTGAGGCATGGTCCTAGGGCTCAGGTCCTCTGAAAGAGAGAATTAGAGAGAGCATACTTAAATTCACACAGGACACCGGATAAGACAGGAAAAGTACTCCAGATATAACAAACTGACCCTAGCCTCCCGAGAAACAAACTACTGCAGCATAAATACTGGAGGCTGAGACAGGAGGGGTCAGGAGACACTGTGGCCCCATCCGATGATACCCCCGGACAGGGCCAAACAGGAAGGATATAACCCCACCCACTTTGCCAAAGCACAGCCCACACACCACTAGAGGGATGTCTTCAACTACCAACTTGCCATCCTGAGACAAGGCCGAGTATAGCCCACAAAGATCTCTGCCACGGCACAACCAAAGGGGGGATGCCAACCCCGACAGGCAGATCACATCAGTGACTCAACCCACTCAAGTGACACACCCCTCCTTGGGACGGCTTGAAAGAGCACCAGTAAGCCAGTGACTCAGCCCCTGTAATAGGGTTAGAGGCAGAGAATCCCAGTGGAAAGAGGGGAACCGGCCAGGCAGAGACAGCAAGGGTGGTTCGTTGCTCCAGAGCCTTTCCGTTCACCTTCACACTCCTGGGCCAGACTGCACTCAATCATATGACCCACTGAAGAGATGAGTCTTCAGTAAAGACTTAAAGGTTGAGACCGAGTTTGCATCTCTCACATGGGTAGGCAGACCATTCCATAAAAATTGAGCTCTATAGGAGAATGCCCTGCCTCCAGCTGTTTGCTTAGAAATTCTAGGGACAATTAGGAGGCCTGCGTCTTGTGACCGTAGCGTACATGTAGGTATGTACGGCAGGACCAATTCAGAGCGATAGGTAGGAGCAAGCCCATGTAATGCTTTGTAGGTTAGCAGTAAAACTTTGAAATCAGCCAATGCCTTGACAGGAAGCCAGTCTAGGGAGGCTAGCACTGGAGTAATATGATCAAATTTGTTGGTTCTCGTCAGGATTCTAGCAGCCGTATTTAGCACTAACTGAAGTTTATTTAGTGCTTTATCCGGGTAGCCGGAAAGTAGAGCATTGCAGTAGTCTAACCTAGAAGTAACAAAAGCATGGATACATTTTTCTGCATCCTTTTTGGACTGAAAGTTTCTGATTTTTGCAATGTTACGTAGATGGAAAAAAGCTGTCCTTGAAACGGTCTTGATATGTTCGTCAAAAGAGAGATCAGGGTCCAGAGTAACGCCGAGGTCCTTCACAGTTTTATGTGAGACGACTGTACAACCATTAAGATTAATTGTCAAATTCAACAGAAGATCTCTTTGTTTCTTGGGACCTAGAACAAGCATATCTCTATTTTGTCCGAGTTTAAAAGTAGAAAGTTTGCAGCCATCCACTTCCGTATGTCTGAAACACAGGCTTCTAGCGAGGGCAATTTTGGGGCTTCACCATGTTTCATTGAAATGTACAGCTGTGTGTCATCCGCATAGCAGTGAAAGTTAACATTATGTTTTTGAATGACATCCCCAAGAGGTAAAATATATAATGAAAACAATTGTGGTCCTAAAACGGAACCTTGAGGAACACCGAAATGTACAGTTGATTTGTCAGAGGACAAACCATTCACAGAGACAAACTGATATCTTTCCGACAGATAAGATCTAAACCAGGCCAGAACTTGTTTGTGTAGACCATTTTGGGTTTCCAATCTCTCCAAAAGAATGTGGTGATCGATGGTTTCAATAGCAGCACTAAGGCCTAGGAGCACGAGGACAGATGCAGAGCCTCGGTCTGATGCCATTAAAAGGTCATTTACCACCTTCACAAGTGCAGTCTCAGTGCTATGATGGGGTCTAAAGCATTTCATACACATTGTTTGTCTTCAGGAAGGCAGTGTGTTGCTGCGCAACAGCCTTTTCTAAAATGTTTGAGAGGAATGGAAGATTCGATATAGGCCGATAGTTTTTTATATTTTCTTGGTCAAGGTTTGGCTTTTTCAAGAGAGGCTTTATTACTGCCACTTTTAGTGAGTTTGGTACACATCCGGTGGATAGAGAGCCGTTTATTATGTTCAACATAGGAGAGCCAAGCACAGGAAGCAGCTATTTCAGTAGTTTAGTTGGAATAGGGTCCAGTATGCAGCTTGAAGGTTTAGAGGCCATGATTATTTTCATCATTGTGTCAAGAGATATAGTACTAAAACACTTGAGTGTCTCTGTTGATCCTAGGTCCTGGCACAGCTGTGCAGACTCAGGACAACTGAGCTTTGAAGGAATACGCAGATTTAAAAAGGAGTCCGTAATTTGCTTTCTAATAATCATGATCTTTTCCTCAAAGAAGTTCATGAATTTATTACTGCTGAAGTGAAAGCCATTCTCTCTTGGGGAATGCTGCTTTTTAGTTAGCTTTGCGACAGTATCAAAAATAAATTTCAGATTGTTCTTATTTTCCTCAATTAATTTGGAAAAATAGGATGATCGAGCAGCAGTGAGTGAGGGCTCTTTGATACTGCACGGTACTGTCTTTCCAAGCTAGTCGAAAGACTTCCAGTTTGGTGTGGCGCCATTTCGTTCAAATTTTCTGGAAGCTTGCTTCGGAGCTCGGGTATTTTCTGTATACCAGGGAGGTAGTTTCTTTTGAGAAATGTTTTTCGTTTTTAGGGGTGCAACTGCATCTAGGGTATTGCGCAAGTTTAAATGTAGTTCCTCAGTTAGGTGGTCAACTGATTTTTGTCCTCTGACGTCCTTCGGTAGGCAGAGGGAGTCTGGAAGGGCATCAAGGAATCTTTGTGTTGTCTGTGAATTTATAGCATGACTATTGATGCTCCTTGGTTGGGGTCTGAGCAGATTACTTGTTGCAATTGCAAACGTAATAAAATGGTGGTCCGATAGTCCTGGATAATGAGGAAAAACATATTCCATGGGACAAAACTAGGTCCAGACTATGACTGTGACAGTGAGTAGGTCCAGAGACGTGTTGGACAAAACCCACTGAGTCGATGATGGCTCCGAAAGCCTTTTGGAGTGGGTCTGTGAACTTTTCCATGTGAATATTAAAGTCACCAAAAATGTGAATATTATCTGCTATGACTACAAGGTCCGATAGGAATTCAGTGAACTCAATGAGGAACGCTGTATATGGCCCAGGAGGCCTGTAAACAGTAGCTATAAAAAGTGATTGAGTAGGCTGCATAGATTTCATGACTAGAAGCTCAAAAGACGAAAACGTCATTTTGTTTTTGTAAATTGAAATTTGCTATCGTAAATGTTAGCAACACTTCCGCCTTTGCGGGATGCACGGGGGATATACAGTGCCTTGCGAAAGTATTCGGCCCCCTTGAACTTTGCGACCTTTTGCCACATTTCAGGCTTCAAACATAAAGATATAAAACTGTATTTTTTTGTGAAGAATCAACAACAAGTGGGACACAATCATGAAGTGGAACGACATTTATTGGATATTTCAAACTTTTTTAACAAATCAAAAACTGAAATTGGGCGTGCAAAATTATTCAGCCCCTTTACTTTCAGTGCAGCAAACTCTCTCCAGAAGTTCAGTGAGGATCTCTGAATGATCCAATGTTGACCTAAATGACTAATGATGATAAATACAATCCACCTGTGTGTAATCAAGTCTCCGTATAAATGCACCTGCACTGTGATAGTCTCAGAGGTCCGTTAAAAGCGCAGAGAGCATCATGAAGAACAAGGAACACACCAGGCAGGTCCGAGATACTGTTGTGAAGAAGTTTAAAGCCGGATTTGGATACAAAAAGATTTCCCAAGCTTTAAACATCCCAAGGAGCACTGTGCAAGCGATAATATTGAAATGGAAGGAGTATCAGACCACTGCAAATCTACCAAGACCTGGCCGTCCCTCTAAACTTTCAGCTCATACAAGGAGAAGACTGATCAGAGATGCAGCCAAGAGACCCATGATCATTCTGGATGAACTGCAGAGATCTACAGCTGAGGTGGGAGACTCTGTCCATAGGACAACAATCAGTCGTATATTGCACAAATCTGGCCTTTATGGAAGAGTGGCAAGAAGAAAGCCATTTCTTAAAGATATCCATAAAAAGTGTTGTTTAAAGTTTGCCACAAGCCACCTGGGAGACACACCAAACATGTGGAAGAAGGTGCTCTGGTCAGATGAAACCAAAATTGAACTTTTTGGCAACAATGCAAAACGTTATGTTTGGCGTAAAAGCAACACAGCTGAACACACCATCCCCACTGTCAAACTTGGTGGTGGCAGCATCATGGTTTGGGCCTGCTTTTCTTCAGCAGGGACAGGGAAGATGGTTAAAATTGATGGGAAGATGGATGGAGCCAAATACAGGACCATTCTGGAAGAAAACCTGATGGAGTCTGCAAAAGACCTGAGACTGGGACGGAGATTTGTCTTCCAACAAGACAATGATCCAAAACATAAAGCAAAATCTACAATGGAATGGTTCAAAAATAAACATATCCAGGTGTTAGAATGGCCAAGTCAAAGTCCAGACCTGAATCCAATCGAGAATCTGTGGAAATAACTGAAAACTGCTGTTCACAAATGCTCTCCATCCAACCTCACTGAGCTCGAGCTGTTTTGCAAGGAGGAATGGGAAAAAAATTCAGTCTCTCGATGTGCAAAACTGATAGAGACATACCCCAAGCGACTTACAGCTGTAATCGCAGCAAAAGGTGGCGCTACAAAGTATTAACTTAAGGGGGCTGAATAATTTTGCACGCCCAATTTTTCAGTTTTTGATTTGTTAAAAAAGTTTGAAATATCCAATAAATGTCGTTCCACTTCATGATTGTGTCCCACTTGTTGTTGATTCTTCACAAAAAAATACAGTTTTATATCTTTATGTTTGAAGCCTGAAATGTGGCAAAAGGTCGCAAAGTTCAAGGGGGCCGAATACTTTCACAAGGCACTGTATATGGTCACTAATGTAGCCAGGAGATGAGGCCTCATTTAACACAGTAAATTCATCAGGCTTAAGCCATGTTTCAGTCAGGCCAATCACATCAAGATTATGATCAGTGATTAGTTCATTGACTATAATTGCCTTTGAAGTAAGGGATCTAACATTAAGTAGCTCTATTTTGAGATGTGAGGTATCACGATCTCTTTCAATGATGACAGGAATGGAGGAGGTCTTTATCCTAGTGAGATTGCTAAAGCGAACAGTATCATCACACACACCCTTACACACACACTTACACAGAGACAAACTGGGACTTGGACCCAGTTATCTAACTGATCTAACTGCACAACAAAAGTCCTCCAAGGCAAGCACAGTGACTGAGACTTCAGCTGGGAATAACTCAACACCCTTCTGTCTACACAAGCACAGTGACTGAGACTTCAGCTGGGAATAACTCAACACCCTTCTGTCTACACAAGCACAGTGACTGAGACTTCAGCTGGGAATAACTCAACACCCTTCTGTCTACACAAGCACAGTTACTGAGACTTCAGCTGGGAATAACTCAACACCCTTCTGTCTACACAAGCACAGTGACTGAGACTTCAGCTGGGAATAACTCAACACCCTTCTGTCTACACGACTCAGGATCTTCAGTAGGAGATTGGGATGTAAAATGTGCAACACAAACACACACACACGCGCGCGCACACAAGCATGTGCACACACACCCATGACACTCATGGCAACCAGAAGATGTAATCTCTCTCTCTCTGTCCCCTCCACACATGGCTGGAGACCTACTGAATGTTGAGTAGCAGTGACAAATCCTGCTCCTCTCTATTCCCTGTGTCCCCGGCTGACGGTGTGTGTGTGTGTGATGATACTGTGACAGGTACCCATGGTCCTATCACTGACTGGTCTCATCTCACAGAGGTCAGAGGAACACAAGGAGCCTTCTCGGACCATCGCCCCCTGTATTTTTGACAGGGCCAGCCAACTCCACAACAGTCACCCTTTCCTCTCTGTCTTTTACTAACATGTAAGGCTGCACTGAAGAGTGGGTGGACATGGTATGGATTTGCACTTGCATTTTCCTGCTAGTTTCTTTTCACCGTTTCTGACATATAGCTGTGCTAGCCTGTATCTCAGTGCTCAGTATTGCCTATGGCTTTTTGAGAATGCTTTTAAAAAATCCTTTGGAGAAAGCACATTAAAGCTAAAAGTTCCACACAATATTTCACATACTCCATAAGCAAGTAGCAATAATGGATCGATTATAGTTATGAAGGGTGGGAAGACTAGCCTGAAGGCACCACTGAACATTTCCTCTCAGTGTGTGTGTGTGTGTTCACTGTTCACTGTTCACTGTCAGATTTCAGTTTCCACTACCTCCTATCCATCACATGTAAATTAGTCTAGTGTGAATTAACCAGTGACAGCTCTTGGCTAGATTTCAGTTGCACTGCAATGAGGCAGTTTTATTCAGACAAAAAAAACATTGGTTGGGAGTTTGTGTCTGTGTGTACAGCACATTTATTCATTTTAGCTTTGTTTCATAGCTATTTACTATAATTTTACTCATGTCGCCCAGTGAAGGCTAACTGAAGTCACAGAGGAGGAAATGGTCTTGACTTATTGTCCTGACAGTGTTGTTTGGTGTCATTTCATTAGTTGCACATTGGTTAATTTGGAATGATATGGAAAGAGATAGACAGGTGGTAAACCCTTTAACATAAACTGCTGTCAACAGCTCAGTCTTTGGTGAGTCTGACATTTCCTATCAGCTTCAACTTCATCTCTGTCACTCTGCTTCTCTCGGTCTCTATCTTTCTCATTCTGTTCATCTGCAGTCTCTCTCTGTCTTTTTCTCCCTCTTTGTCCTTGGGTGATGTGCGAGCGTGAGCCACTGTGACAGAATGAGATAAATTAACATTAGGAAGGATCCTGTCTGTCCTATCTGCTATTAGGTACACTGGAGTACACAAACCAAACCATCACTCTGCTGCAAAAACACTGACATAGACACTAAAAACTGAAACGCAAAATGATGTGTTGTATTTATCACTTAGAAATGCTGAGTTTGAAGTGTCCCTTCTTGAGCTTATGCCCAACACTCATACAGAGATATATACATGTTCTCAGTGCAGTGTTCATACAAAATGTTTCTCAGGTCTGAAAGGTATATCATCATTTCTGTTAATATAATTTATTAGGCACAGTTTTAAAATATGCTCCGGGCATGTGCTGACCAACTGACAGGTGTCTTCACTGACATTTTCAACATGTCCCTGATTAGGTATGTAATACCAACATGTTTCAAGCGGACCACCATAGTCCCTGTGCCCAAGAACACAAAGGCAACCTGCCTAAATGAAATCTGTAGCCATGAAGTGCTTTGAAAGGTTGGTAATGGCTCACATCAACACCATTATCCCAGAAACCCTAGACCAACTCCAACTTGCATTCCGCCCAAACAGATCCACAGATGATGCAATCTCTATTGCACTCCACACTGCCCTTTCCCACCTGGACAAAAGGGAAAACTTACGTGAGAATGCTATTCATTGACTACAGCTCAGCGTTCAACACCATAGTACCCTCAAAGCTCATCACTAAACTAAGGATCCTGGGACTAAACACCTCCCTCTGCAACTGGATCCTGGACTTCCTGATGGGCCGCCCCCAGGTGGTGAGGGTAGGTAGCAATACATCTGCCACGCTGATCCTCAACACTTGAGCTCGCCAGGGGTGCGTGCTCAGTCCCCTCCTGCACTCCCTGTTCACCCACAACTGCATGGCCAGGCACGACTCCAACACCATCATTAAGTTTGCAGACGACACAACAGTGGTAGGCCTGATCACCAACAACGACGAGAAAGCCTAAAGGGAGGAAGTCAGAGACCTGGCCGGGTGGTGCCAGAATAACAACCTATCCCTCAACGTAACCAAGACTAAGGAGATTTTTGTGGACTACAGGAAAAGGAGGACCGAGCATGCCCCCATTCTCATCGACGGGGCTGTAGTGGAGCAGGTTGAGAGCTTCAAGTTCCTTGGTGTCCACATCAACAACAAACTAGAATGGTTCAAACACACCAAGACAGTCGTGAACTGGGCACGATAAAGCCTATTCCCCCTCAGGAAACTAAAAAGGGTAGTGCATACGGCCCAATACATCACTGGGGCTAAGCTGCCCGCCATCCGGGGCGGCAGGGTAGCCTAGTGGTTAGAGTGTTGGACTAGTAACCGGAAAGTTGTAAGTTCAAACCCCCGAGCTGACAAAGTACAAATCTGTCGTTCTGCCCCTGAACAGGCAGTTAACCCACTGTTCCTAGGCCGTCATTGAAAATAAGAATTTGTTCTTAACTGACTTGCCTAGTTAAATAAAGGTAAAATAAAATAAAAATAAAAAAAATCCAGGACCTCTACACCAGGCGGTGTCAGAGGAAGGCCCTAAAAATTGTCAAAGACCCCAGCCACCCCAGTCAGACTGTTCTCTCTACTACCGCATGGCAAGCGGTACCGGAGTGCCAAGTCTAGGACAAAAAGGCTTCTCAACAGTTTTTACCCCCAAGCCATAAGACTCCTGAACAGGTAATCAAATGGCTACCCGGACTATTTGCATTGTGTACCCCAACCCCTCTTTTTACGCTGCTGCTACTCTCTGTTTATCATATATGCACAGTCACTTTAACCATATCTACATGTATAGTGGGGCAAAAAAGTATTTAGTCAGCATCAATTGTGCATGTTCTCCCACTTAAAAAGATGAGAGAGGCCTGTAATTTCTATCATAGGTACACTTCAACTATGACAGACAAAATGAGAAAAATAATTACAGAAAATCACATTAGGATTTTTTTATGAATTTATTTGCAAATAATGGTGGAAAATAAGTTTTTGGTCACCTACAAACAAGCAAGATTTCTGGCTCCCACAGACCTGTAACTTCTTTAAGAGGCTCCTCTGTCCTCCACTCGTTACCTGTATTAATGGCACCTGTTTGAACTTGTTATCAGTATGAAAGACACCTGTCCACAACCTCAAACAGTCACACTCCAAACTCCACTATGGCCAAGACCAAAGAGCTGTCAAAGGACACCAGAAACAAAATTGTAGACCTGCACCAGGCTGGGAAGACTGAATCTGCAATAGGTAAGCAGCTTGGTTTGAAGAAATCAACTGTGGGAGCAATTATTAGGAAATGGAAGACATACAAGACCACTGATAATCTCCCTCGATCTGGGGCTCCACGCAAGATCTCACCCCGTGGGGTCAAAATGAACCACCCCCCGTGTGGTTCTGGGATTTTTGCTCACCGTTCTTGTGATCATTTTGACCCCACGGGGTGAGATCTTGCATGGAGCTCTCAAGCTTTGTCAGGTTGGATGGGGAGCTTCGCTGCACAGCTATTAACAGGTCTCTTCAGAGATGTTAGATCAGGTTCAAGTCCGGGCTCTGTCTTGGCCACTCAAGAACATTCAGAGACTTGTCCCAAAGCCACTCCTGCATTGTCTTGGCTGTGTGCATAGGGTCATTGTCCAGTTGAAAGGTGAACCTTCGCCCCAATCTGAGGTCTGGAGCAGGTTTTCATCAAGGATCTCTCTACTTTTCTCCGTTCATCTTTGCCTTGGTCCTAACTAGTCTCCCAGTCCCTGGCACTGAAAAACATCGCCACAGCATGATTCTGCCACCACCATGCTTCACCATAGGGATTCATCAGACCAGATAATCTTGTTTCTCATGGTCTGAGAGTCTTTAGGAGCCATTTGGCAAACTGCAAGCGGGCTGTCATGTGGCTTTCGTCTGGCCACACAAATCAAATGTTAATTGTCACATACACATGGTTAGCAAATGCTAATGCGAGTGTAGTGAAATGCTTGTGCTTCTGGTTCCGACAGTGCAGTAAAATCTAACAAGTATTCTAACAGTTTTCCAACAACTACCTAATACACACAAATCTAAAGGGGGGTGAATGAAAATATGTACATATAAATATATGGATGAGCGATGGCCGAGCGGCATAGGCAAGGTGCAGTAGATGGTATAAAATACAGCATATACATATGATATGAGTAATGTAAGATATGTAAACATTATTAAAGTGGCATTGTTTAAAGTGTCTATATGTATTGTCTATCTGTCTATCTAGCTCTCGTCTGTCTGTGTCTGTCTGTGTTTGTCTGTCTGTCTGTGTCTGTTGATTCACATATGTTATATGCTCATCATTTTCATGCATTCTGCTTAGTAACACAGTGCCAACAAAAAGGTATGCATTATCTTTAGTCTTACCTGTTCTCCCCATGTCTTTTTCTCCCTAAGCTTGACCTCTAACTATTCTTATTTTCTCTCTCTCTCTGTCTCACTAGGTGCAGACTCCAATAGTGAGTGCAGTTCAGGGAGTGGTGTTTTCCTGTCAGACAGCAGAGAGACCTCCCTAGCCCCATCCAGCGTCCCCTCCCTGATCCGACACTACAGAGGAGGAACAGGAGGAGGAGGAGGAGGTGAAGACCGCAGTGACAGGAGCTCCAGCTCCTCCTCCTTTGAGGAGTTGGACATGGAACTCCCAGATGGACAGGAGGAAGCAGGGACAGAGCAAGCTAGCGACGCCCCCGGCAACAAGCACCTAGAGACAACCACAGAGGAGAGAGGGGTTGTAGCTGGGGGGGAGGAGTGAGGGGATGAAGTGGGGGAGAAGAAGAAGTGGGGGAGAAGAAGAAGTGGAGGTTGGGGGAGGAGGAGAGAATTCTAATGTGCAGTTTTCTATGGCTCTTTTTCAATTAGTCTTTCCTTGATTTCTCCCATTTTGCACTTCCTCCTCCAATATTTGAGGTGAGGTGAGGAAATAGGATGCAGGGAATCACAGAAAGACTTATAGAGATAGAGCCATTGTGTCTTCCTACAAGTAGAGTTTTTTTACATTCCCAAACCTATTTTAAGGTGATGAGTTAGTCTGATGAGTGTGTTGTGTTGAGCTGTTGGTGAGGCAGTTCCAAAGGGAAAATGATTTCCTTCTTTCTGTCCTACTGTTGATTGGCTGACAGAAAATAGCCTACTTGAAAAAAAATATGTCAGGTAACCTGAGTTTCTTGAAATCCATGTTTGTTTTTAAGTACTTCATTCAATATGATAAGCATGGTGATCAAGTGTGTTTGGATGCATTTTAGATGATTTTTTTACTTGATTGTTATGTTTTTACTATTAAAATTATAATTATCATCCCTTGTGACTGATGTTTTGACCTTCATCCTGTAATTGCAGTAAAACTCTAGTGTATCAATATTTGAGATGATCTTGCTTTTGATTTTTATATAGTGTTTTTCTTTTGAGTAAGAAAAAAAACTATTTAGAATATGTTTATTTGGGTATGTAAAAGTGCTCAGTTTTTCCATACGGTCTATTTTTCCCATCCTTTCAATCTGACCAAACAACTTGAAATCTATAAAATCAGTATAATTACTGTATAAGCCGGTTGGTTTGAGCCCTGAATGCTGAAAGCTATGGTATATTAGACTGTATACCACGGGTATGACCAACAAAAAAAACTATTTACTGGTCTAATTAAGTTGGTAACCACGTTATAATAGCAATAAGGCACCTCGGGGTGGGTGGTGGTATACCTAGTCAGTTGTACAACTGAAATGTTTCTTCTGCATTTAATCCAACTCCTTTGAATCAGAGAGGTGCGGGGGGCTGCCTTAATGGACATCCACATCATCGGCGCCACAGACTTGCTCAGGGGCAGAACAACAGATTTTTACCTTGTCAGCTCGTAACGGTTACTGGCCCAACAGTCCTACAAACCTGCCGCCCCATAAAAGGCCAATATACCAAGGCTATGGGCTGTATCCAGGCACTCTGCATTGCATCGTGCTAAGTGCTGTTCTTATGCACGATGCAATGCAGAGTGCCTGGATACAGCCCATAGCCTTGGTATATTGTCTATTTAAATATGCCATGTTTTAAACTGTGTAATTTGGGTCCTGGCTGCTGATTGGCTGAAACAGAAATTCAGATGTGTGTGTATATAAGACAATATACCATAGTATGATGCAAAAATACTTGTTTATTGTTCTATTTATGTTGGCAACCAGTTTATAATAGCAATAGCAACTTGGGTTTGTGGTATATGCCCAGTATACCACACCCCCTCGGACCTTATTGCTTAATTATATCCCGATGTCACAAGAATGTCAAAAAGATCATCAAGACAACAACCCCCTGAGCCACTGCCTGTTCACCACGTTACCATCCAGAAGGCGAGGTCAGTACAGGTGCATCAAAGCTGGGGCCGAGAGACTGAAAAAAGCTTTATCTTACGGCCATCAGACTTTTAAATAGCCGTCACTAGCACATTAGAGGCTGCTGCCCTATATAGCCTTGGTTTCTCAAATGATTGCCTCGCCTGGTTCACCAACTACTTCTCTGATAGAGTTCAGTGTGTCAAATCGGAGGGCCTGTTGTCCAGACCTCTGGCAGTCTATGGGGGTCCCACGGTTAAATTCTTGGACTGACTCTCTTCTCTGTATACATCAATGATGTCGCTCTTGCTGCTGGTGAGTCTCTGATCCACCTCTACGCAGACGACACCATTCTGTCGCCATACAACTCTCCTTCCGTGGCCTCCAATTACTCTTAAATACAAGTAAAACTAAATGCATGCTCTTCAACCGATCGCTGCCTGCACCTGCCCGCCCGTCCAACATCACTACTCTGGACGGTTCTGACTTAGAATATGTGGAAACTACAAATGCCTAGGTGTCTGTCTGGTTAGACTGTAAACTCTCCTTCCAGACTCACATCAAACATCTCCAATCCAAAGTTAAATCTAGAATTTGCTTCCTATTTCGCAACAAAGCATCCTTCACTCATGCTGCCAAACATACCCTTGTAAAACTGACCATCCTACCTACCCTCGACTTCGGCGATGTCATTTACAAAATATCCTCCAATACCCTACTCAATAAATTGGATGCAGTCTATCACAGTGCCATCCGTTTGGTCACCAAAGCCCCATATACTACCCACCACTGCGACCTGTACGCTCACGTTGGCTGGCCCTCGCTTCATACTCGTCGCCAAACCCACTGACTCCAAGTCATCTACAAGACCCTGCTAGGTAAAGTCCCCCCTTATCTCAGCTCACTGGTCACCATAGCAGCACCCACCTGTAGCACGCGCTCCAGCATGTATATCTCTCTGGTCATCCCCAAAACAAATTCTTCCTTTGGTCACCTCTCCTTCCAGTTCTCTGCTGCCAATGACTGGAGCGAATTACAAAAATCTCTGAAACTGGAAACGCTTATCTCCCTCACTAGCTTTAAGCACCAGCTGTCAGAGCAGCTCACAGATTACTGCACCTGTACATAACCCATCTATAATTTAGCCCAAACAACTACCTCTCCCCCTACTGTATTTATTTATGCTCCTTTGCACCCCATTATTTATATCTTTACTTTGCACATTCTTCCAATGCAAATCTACCATTCCAGTGTTTTACTTGCTATATTGTATTTACTTTGCCACCATGGCCTTTTTGCCTTTACCTCCCTTATCTCACCTCATTTGCTCACATTATATATAGACTTATTTTCTACTGCATTATTGACTGTATGTTTGTTTTACTCCATGTGTAACTCTGTGTCGTTGTTTGTGTCGAACTGCTTTGCTTTATCTTGGCCAGGTCGCAGTTGTAAATGAGAACTTGTTCTCAACTAGCCTACCTGGTTAAATAAAGGTGAGAAAAAAAAAAGAAAAAAAAAAGACATATATACACAGACTTGAAATCACTGGCCACTTTAATAATGAAACACTAGCCACTTTAATAATGTTTACATATCTTGTATTACTCATCTCATATGTACAGTTGAAGTCGGAAGTTTACATACACTTAGGTTGGAGTCATTAAAACGTGTTTTTCAACCACTACACACATTTTTTGTTAACAAACTATAGTTTTGGCAAGCCGGTTAGGACATCAACTTTGTGCATGACACAAGTCATTTTTCCAACAATTGTTTATAGACAGATTATTTCACTTATAATTCACTGTAACACAATCCCAGTGGGTCAGAAGTTTACATACACTAAATTGACTGCCTTTAAACAGCTTGGAAAATTCCAGAAAATGATGTAATGTCTTTAGAAGCTTCTGATAGGCTAATTGACATCATTTGAGTCAATTGCTATGATATGCTCAGCTGTGGGTGAAAAAAACGGGAGAGATTAAGAAGGGAGGGGTGAGAAGGAAAGAGAGGGAGGAATTGGGAGTGTACAGACGACACAGAGGGATGTATACATCTGTAATTAAATAACTGGGAGACCAGAAATCAAAGTTTTATGCAAACGGTTATGTAAATTCATGAGCAGCAGTGTTAAGGTATTTTCAAGATCACACCATTTATTCCACTCTCAGAGAGATGAATAATACAAGGCAGGCAGGGAAGAATCTCCACTTCAGTTCATTCCTGTTTCTAACCCTGAGTGTGCCTCAAATGGAACCCTATTCCCTACATAGAGCATTACTTTGACCAGGACCCATAGCGTTCTGGTCAAAAGTAGTGCACTATGTAGGGAATAGGGTGTTGTTTGTTACACATTCCCTGTCTGCTTTAGTCCTGGAATGGATGTCTTTCTAGACACAACCTTGTGGATGATACATTACTCACCATTTGTCAGCGTAGAGCACACTATTGTCATACAGTGGATATCATAAATATTCACCCCTCCTTGGATTTCTTCATTTTATTATGTTACAAAGTGGGATTCAAATATATTTATTTAATAGGCTTTTGTGAACAATCTGCACAAAACACTAATATCAAAGTGGAAGTAAACAATCAGATTTTTTTTAAAGATTAGTGAAAAATAAAGCACGAATATACCCCCCTGAGTCAATGCTTAATTTTTTACAAATGTTATCATTTAGCAGACGCTCTTATCCATTGCGATTTACAGGAGCAATTAGGGTTAAGAGCCTTGCTTAAGGGCAAATTGACATTGTTCACCTAGTCGGCTCTGTCAAGATGTTGGGGATCATGATTAGACAGCAATTGTCAAGTCTTGCCATATATTTACAAGTAGATTTAAGTCAAAACTGTAACTTGGCCACTCAGGAACATTCACTGTCTTCATGGTAACCAACTTCAGTCTACATTTGGCCTTGTCTTGTAGGTTATTGTCCTGCTGAAAGGGGAATTCCTCCTCCAGTGTCTGGTATAACGCAGACTGAAGCAGGTTTTCCTCTAGGATTTTCCCTGTGCTTAATTCCATCCCATTTATTTTTATCCTGAAAAACTCCCCAGTCTGTGCCATAATCAAGCATACTCATACCATGATGCAGCCGCCACCATTGCTTGAAAACGAAGAGGCAGTTACTCAGTGATGTGTTGTGTTGGACTTGCCCCACGTATAAGGCTTTGCATTTAGGCCAGAAAGTGTATTCCTTTGCCATGTTTTTTGCAGTATTACTTTAGTGCCTTGCTGCATGCAGGATGCATGTTTTGGAATATATATTCTGTTTATTTGTATTCTTATTTCATTCTGTCATTTAGGTAATTATTGTGGAGTCACTATAATGTTGTTCATCCGTCCTCAGTTTTCACCCATCACAGCCATTAAAGTCCGTAGCTGTTTTAATATCACCAATGGCCTCATGGTGACATCCCTGAGCAGTTTCCTTCCTGTCCTGCAGCTCAGTTCAAAAGGACGACTGTATCTCAGATGTGTCTGGGTGGTTTAATGCATCATCCACAGCATAATTATTAACTTGACCATGCTTAAATTGATATTCAATGTCTGATATCTTATTGTTAGCCATCTACCAATCACTGCCCTTCTTTATGAGGCTTTTTAAAAGCTCCCTGGTTTTTGTAGTTGAATCTGTGCTGTCAATTCTTGACTGTATGGTGGACAGAGGAAGGGATAGTCATTTCAAAAATGTCAACCCCTATCCCAATAGTGGACTAAAGGACCCTGATGTTACTCCTGAGTTCAAGGACATTGCAATGTTCTGTTTGAAGGCAAATTGGCTCTGGAATCCAAAACAGTTAATTACTACATCTAAACGTGAATCGATTCTCAATTGCGGTATGGTTCTAGAAACATAAATCCCTCTACTTACATATCACATCAAAATCATTTCACAAATACTAAATACACTTACTGTAAGCAATTAAAAACAATTCTAATAAATAAAACAGTTGGACAATGGATGGAGATACTCAAACCTTTTTGAAAATTGTAAATCTTTCAGATATTGGCTGAATTATAGTGCATGAAACATTTTACTGGCACAAACAAATAATGAACGTTCAGGAATTTTGGTGCATTAGGAACGTTTTCAGACCTCTTGACTTTTCCACATTTAGTTACGTTTTAGCTTTTTTTTTTTTTTTTTAATAAATCTACACACAATACCCCGTAATGACTAAGCAAAAACAGGTTAAAGAAATGTTTGCAAATGTATAAAAAACTGAAATATTACATTTACATAAATATTCAGACCCTATACTCAGTACTTTGTTGAAGAATCTTTGACAGTGATTTACACAGCCTTAAGCCTTAATGGGTATGGCACTACAAGCTTGGAACTCCTATATTTGGGGAGTTTCTCTCATTCTTCTCTGCAGATCCTCTCAAGCTCTGTCAGGTTAGATGGGGAGTATCACTGCACAGCTATTTTCAGGTCTCTCCAGAGATGTTCTATATGGTTCAAGTCTGGGCTCTGGTTGGGCCACTCAAGGACATTCAGAGTCTTCTCCTGAAGCCACTCCTGGGTTGTCTTGGCTGTGTGCTTAGGGTCGTTGTACTGTTGGAAGGTTCACCTTCGCCCCAGTCTGAGGTCTTGAGAACTCTGGAGAAGGTTTTCATCAATGATCTCTCTGTACTTTACTACGTTCATCTTCGATCCTGACTAGTCTCCCAGTCCCTGCCGCTGAAAAACATCTTCACAGCATGATTTTGCCACCACCATGCTTCACCGTAGGGATGGTGTCAGGTTTCCTCCAGATGTTACGCTTGGCATTCAGGCCAGAGTTCAATCTTGGTTTCATCAGACCAGACAATCTTGTTTCTCATGGTCTGAGATTCCTTTATGTGCCTTTTGGCAAACTCCAAGCAGGCTTTCATGTGCCTTTTACTGAGGAGTGGCTTCCTTCTGGCCACTCTACCATAAAGGCTTGATTGGTTGGGTGATGCAGAGATGGTTGTCCTTCTGGAAGGTTCTCCCATCTCCACAGAGGAACTCTGGAGTGCTGTCGGAGTGACCAACGGGTTCTTGGTCACCTCCCTGACCAAGGCCCTTCTCCCCCGTTTGCTCAGTTTGGCCGGATGGCCAGCTCAAGGAAAAGTGGTTCCAAACTTGGTGGTTCCAAACTTCTTCCATTTAAGAATTGTGGAGGCCACTGAGTTCTTGTTGACCTTCAATGCTGCAGAAATGTTTTGGTACCCTTCCCCAGATCTGTGCCTCGACACAATCCTGTCTCTACTGACAATTGCTTCGACCTCATGGCTTGGTTTTTACTCTGACATGCACTGTCAACTGTGGGACCTTATATAGATGTGTGCCTTTCCAAATCATGTCTAATCAATGTAATTTACCACAGGTGGACTCCAATCAAGTTGTATAAACATTTCAAGGACGATCAATGGAAACAGGATGCACCTGAGCTCTATTTTGAGTCATAGCAAAGGGTCTGAGTACTTAAGTCAATAATGTATTTCTGTTTTTTATTTTTAATACATTTGCAAACATTTCTTAACCTGTTTTTGCTTTGTCATTATGGAGCATTGTGTGTAGTTTGATGAGGAAAACTGAATGACATTTTGGGGAAAAAAGCCAACTCGTCTCCTTAATTTATTGAATCAGATAGCTCATTCATCACAAAGCCCACTTGTATTGTAAACTACTGACTTTGATATTGCAAACAAATGAATTTTTCATTGGCAAGATAAGTAAACTTAGGGATGACATGCCAGCAACATACGCTGACACTACACATCCAAGTATATCGGACCAAATTATGAAAGACAAGAATTGTACTTTGGAATTCCGTAAAGTCCGTGTTGAAGAGGGTGAAAAAATGATTGTTGTCTATCAACAATGACAAGCCATCAGGGTCTGACAATCTAGATAGAAAATTGCTGAAGATAATAGCAGATGGGATTGCCACTCCTATTTGCCACATCTTCAATTTAAGCCTACTAGAGAGCATGTGCCCTCAGGCCTGGAGGGAAACTAAAGTCATTCCCCTACCCAAGAATAGTAAAGCCCCCTTTACTGGCTCAAGTAGCCGACCAATCAGCCTGTTACCAACCCTTAGTAAACTTCTTGTCTAACAGAACACAGAGGGTGTTCTTTAATGGAAGCCTATCAAATGTAATCCAGTTATAATCAGTAATTCCCCAGGGTAGCTGTTTAGGCCCCTTGCTTTTTTCAATTTTTACTAACGACTTCGAGTAAAGCCAGAGTTTCTATGTATGCGGATGACTCAACACTACACGTCAGCTACTACAGCGACTGAAATGACTGCAACACTCAACAAAGAGCTGTAGTTAGTTTCAGAGTGGGTGGCAAGGAATAAGTTAGCTCTAAATATTTCTAAAACTAAAACCATTGTATTTGGAACAAAACACTCACTAAACCCTAAACCTCAACTAAATCTTGTAATAAATAATGTGGAAATTGAGCAAGTTGAGATGACTAAACTGCTTGGAGTAACACTAAATTGTAAACTGTCATGGTCAAAGCATATTGATGCAATAGTAGCTAAAATGGGGATAAGTCTGTCAATAATAAGCGATGCTCTGCCTTCTTAACAACACATCAACAAGGCAGGTCCTACAGGCCCTAGTTTTGTCGCACCTTGACTACTGTTCAGTCGTGTGGTCAGGTGCCACAAAAAAAAGACTTAGGAAAATTGCAATTGGCTCAGAACAGGGAAGCACGGCTGGCCCTTGGATGTACACAGAGAGCTAATATTAATAATATGTATGTCAATCTCTCCTGGCTGACAGTGGAGGAGAGATTGACTTCATCACTACTTTTATTTATGAGAGTTATTGACATGTTGAATGCACCGAGCTGTCTGTCTTAACTACTGGCACACAGCACGGACACCCATGCATACCCCACAAGACATGCCACCAGATGTCTCTTCACAGTCCCCAAGTCCTGAACAGACAATGGGAGGCACACAGTACTACATAGAGCCATGACTACATGAAACTCTATTCCACATCAAGTAACTGACGCAATCAGTAAAATTTGATTTAAAAAACTGATAAAAACACACCTTATGGAACAGCCGAGACTGTGAAGCATCACAAACATTGGCACAGACACACGCATACACACACACACACTTACGATAACATACGCACTATACATACACATGGATGTATGTAGATATGTGGTAGTGGTGGAGTAGGGGCCTGAGGGCACACAGTGTGTTGTGAAATCTGTGAATGTATTGTAATGTTTTAAAATTGTATAAACTGCCTCAATTTTGCTGGACCTCATGAAGAGTAACTGCTGCTTTGGCAGCAGCTAAATTGGATTCATAATAAATACAAAAAATACAAATCACACAGTGGATAAAGTGTTACCCAAAATGATATGTGCCTAATTTGCATAAATACACTGTGTATTTTCACATTTTTGTATATTATTATAAAGGGGTGGAACAGGACTGCAACCACCAAAAAAACTTGCTCTGTATTGGTCCAAGCCTTCCTGCGCTCATCTCCGCTGTCTAGACCACCTCATTAATTACTGATTGAAGTGTGTCATTAGCAGGATATCCTCAGATTAAAAATCAACTCTCTTGCCTCGAGATTACACCTATCTATACATACTTTACTTGATTTGTGAGATCAGACGTAATATCACACAAGCAAGAGTATGAGAGAGTCGCAGGAGTAAAATGAAAGCAATCCAGTGAGATGTGACAGGTGGATTTTGCACCACTCAGACACAGGAAATAGATGGCTGAAAAAAACAGATCCTCAGTGGGGCGGGGCATGCGCATTGCTACTTATTGTCTTAACCGGATTTAACACAGTTGCAGCAAACAGTATTTTTCAGTGACAACACGTTTTTGGCATCTGTCTTTCATTTACACACAGGTGTTCGGACACAAAGATAGCTAATTAGCACAGGTAGTACACTCTGTCTTCCATCTGTTTTCTGGAAACAAGCTCTGTAACATTGAAATATGGCCGTGTGGGAACCCTAACCCTGTAAAGGTGCGTAGTAATTGAAACTTTTTTTTAAATGATGATTTCTCGCTGATATGAAAGATGTGACCATAACCATACTGGAAGTGATGTGTGGCAATGTTTAGAGAAAGCGTTCAGACTCTTAACAAAACTCACCCAGTTACTATTGTGAATAATCAAATAAAATTGTATTTGCCACATGCTTTGTAAACAACAGGTGTACACTAACAGTGAAATGCTTACTGATGAGCCCTTCCCAACAATACAGAGAGAAAGAAAATATAAATAGTAGGAAAATAAATAGGAATAAATAGACAAATAAATAAATACACAATGAGTAATGGTAACTTGGCTATGTACACGGGGTACCAGCACCGAGTCAATGTGCAGCGGTACAAGGTAATTGAGGTAGATATGTATATATAGGTAGGAATAAAGTGACTAGGCAATGGGATAAATAATAACAGTAACAGCAGCGTATGTGATGAGCCAAAAGAGTTTGTCCAAAAAGGAGTTTGTGTTAGCTTAAGCAGTTAGCGTCTATGAAAGTGGTAGTCAACCCCTGTTATTTCACACAGAGTGAGTCCATGTAATTTATTTTGTGATTTGTTAAGCCAAATTTGACTCCTGAACTAATTTAGGCTTGCCTAAACAAAGGGGTTGAATATGTATGCAACGACTATATTTTAGTTTTGTTTTCATTCATTTGTAGAATTTTATTTTCACTTTGACATTATGGAGTATTTTGTGTAGATCAATTACAAAAAAAGATATGTCTATAAGAATCCCACTTTGTAGTGCAAAAAAAATATTAAAATCCAAGGGAGGTGAAAACGTACAATACCCAGTGTATTTAATAACCAACATGTACATTTTGTCTTCCTTTTCCTGTGTCTACTTCATGACAGACAGTTACAATATGCTAACTGTTCCCCAGCATATTGCCTTGTAAAACACAATAATGATAAGTACTATGAAAGTATATATAACAACAGACCAGTGGCGGTCAGTGCCGTTTATGATGAGGGAGGACGATTATTTATTCATGAGCATGGCCTAATTTCTATTACAGCATGTTGGGTGACTGTCATTCATATTCCATTCCCCCAGTTCAATGTAACACCGATAGGTTTAGGCTACTACATGATACTCAAATTTTCCCTATACCCATCATGAGGTTGCTACAACCTAGCCTATGAATAAAAGTTTACAACGTAAGTGCACACAAGTTGAGAGAAAATGTTGAGATGACAGACAGTGACACATTCAATACCACCTTGCATACTCGTGCCTGCATCTAGCTTATCTAGGGTGTAATCATTAGTCCAACAGTTGCAAATGAGAGTTTTTAATTGGACAAATTCAGGTATTTTTTATCCCCGTTTTGTTTGTTTCTGTTTAAGAAACGTTTTTCAACAGAATTGGCGTAATGAAGACACCCCTGATCATGGCAACCACATTGTGTTCATTCTAGCCTCTTTGCACTCCTCCTCTCACCTTTTCTCTTCGTTTGTGGACTTCAATGAATAACACATCAACTGTACTGTATGTGACCAAGTAAAAAAAACTTTGTCATAACCGCTACACACAAAGTAACGTCATAGTCAACATAGCTAATAGAACTAATGCATTAGTAAACCCACTACAATCATGCAGTAACGTTACAGTGTACAGTCAGTAAGCAGTTACACCGGTGGGCCCCGGTGACAATAAATTAATAAAACCAAAACCTTACCTTGACTTGGAAGAGTTCCAGTGTTGTGTTGGAAAGTCATAGCCAGCTAGCTAACATAGTATCCCTCTGTTTGAGCCGAGTGTTTGAGTAACTAAACTAACCAGCTGCAATTGCTAGCTAAGTAAGTGAAAGCATCACTGCCTGGTATGGCAACTGCTCTCCCTCCAACCGCAAGGCACTACAGAAGGTATTGTGAACTGCCCAGTACATCACGGGGGCCAAGCTGCCTGCCATCCAGGACCTCTATACCAGGCGGGATCAGAGGAAGGCCCTAAAAATTGTCAAAGACTCCAGTTACCCTAGTCATAGACTGTTCGCTCTGCTACCGCACGACAAGCAGTACCAGAGCGCCAAGTTTAGGTCCAAGATGCTTCTAAACATCCCCAAGCCATAACATCCCCAAGCCATGGCTACCCAAACTATTTGCACCCATCCCCCCCACCCACCCACCTACCTACACTGCTGCTACTGCCACTTTAATAACCCTCCTGCATGTATGGTGGGGCAAAAAAGTATTTAGTCAGCCACCAATTGTGCAAGTTCTCCCACGTAAAAAGATGAGAGGCCTGTAATTTTCATCATAGGTACGCTTCAACTATGACAGACAAAATTAGAGAAAAAAATCCAGAAAATCACATTGTAGGATTTTTAATGAATTTATTTGCATATTATGGTGGAAAATAAGTATTTGGTCAATAACAAAAGTTTATCTCAATACTTTGTTATATACCCTTTGTTGGCAATGACAGAGGTCAAACGTTTTCTGTAAGTCTTCACAAGGTTTTCACAAACTGTTGCTGGTATTTTGGCCCTTTACTCCATGCAGATCTCCTCTAGAGCAGTGATGTTTTGGGGCTGTTGCTGGGCAACACGGACTTTCAACTCCCTCCAAAGAGTTTCTATGGGGTTGAGATCTGGAGACTGGCTAGGCCACTCCAGGACCTTGAAATGCTTCTTACGAAGCCACTCCTTCGTTGCCCAGGCGGTGTGTTTGGGATCATTGTCATGCTGAAAGACCCAGCCACGTTTCATCTTCAATGCCCTTGCTGATGGAAGGAGGTTTTCACTCAAAATCTCACGATACATGGCCCCATTCATTCTTTCCTTTACACGGATCAGTCGTCCTGGTCCCTTTGCAGAAAAACAGCCCCAAAGCATGATGTTTCCACCCCCATGCTTCACAGTAGGTATGGTGTTCTTTGGATGCAACTCAGCATTCTTTGTTCTCCAAACACGGCGAGTTGAGTTTTTACCAAAAAGTTATATTTTGGTTTCATCTGACAATATGACATTCTCCCAATCTTCTTCTGGATCATCCAAAAGCTCTCTAGCAAACTTCAGACGGGCCTGGACATGTACTGGCTTAAGCAGGGGAACACGTCTGGCACTGCAGGATTTGAGTCCCTGGCGGCGTAGTGTGTTACCGATGGTAGGTTTTGTTACTTTGGTCCCAGCTCTCTGCAGGTCATTCACTAGGTCCCCCCGTGTGGTTTTGGTATTTTTGCTCACCGTTCTTGTGATCATTTTGACCCCACGGGATGAGATATTGCGTGGAGCCCCAGATCGAGGGAGATTATCAGTGGTCTTGTATGTCTTCCATTTCCTAATAATTGCTCCCACAGTTGATTTCTTCAAACCAAGCTGCTTACCTATTGCAGATTCAGTCTTCCCAGCCTGGTGCAGGTCTACAATTTTGTTTCTGGTGTCCTTTGACAGCTCTTTGGTCTTGGCCATAGTGGAGTTTGGAGTGTGACTGTTTGAGGTTGTGGACAGGTGTCTTTTATACTGATAACAAGTTCAAACAGGTGCCATTAATACAGGTAACGAGTGGAGGACAGAGGAGCCTCTTAAAGAAGAAGTTACAGGTCTGTGAGAGCCAGAAATCTTGCTTGTTTGTAGCTGACCAAAAACGTATTTTCCACCATAATTTGCAAATAAATGCATTAAAAATCCTACAATGTGATTTTCTGGATTTATTTTTCTCATTTTGTCTGTCATAGTTGAAGTGTACCTATGATGAAAATTAGAGGCCTCTCTCATCTTTTTAAGTGGGAGAACTTTCACAATTGGTGGCTGACTAAATACTTTTTTGCCCCACTGTACATAATTACCTCAACTACCTCGACACCGGTGCCCGCGCACATTGACTCTGTTCTGTACCCCCTGTATATAGCCCCGCTATTGTTATTTACTGCTGATCTTAAACATTTGTTTTTCTTATCCCTTACTTTTTTTGTTGGTATTTTCATAAAACTGCATTGCTGGTTAAGGGCTTGTAAGTAAGGTTGTGTTCAGCACATGTGATTAATAACATTTGATTTGATTTGAAACTGAAAAAAATGAAATCCTCTCTCTCTGTCTTGCTTCTGCTTCATTTTTGAAGAAATTAATTTGTTGAAAACTGTTGAACTATTGTCTTTCTCTCTCTTTGAGTCAACTACTCACCACATTTTATGCACACGGCAGTGCTAGCTAGCTGTAGCTTATGCTTTCAGTACTAGATTCATTCTCTGATCCTTTGATTGGGTGGACAACATGTCAGTTCATGCTGTAAGAGCTCTGATAAGTTGGAGGACGTCCACCAGAAGCTGTCATAATTACTGTATAAGTCTGTGGAAGGGGGTGAAAACCAAGAGCCTTCTAGGTTTTGTATTGAAGTCAATGTACCAAGAGGAGGACAGAAGCTAGCTGTCCTCCGGCTACACAATGGTGCTACCCTACTGAGTGCTGTTTAGGCTACTGTAGACCTTCATTGCAAAACAGTGTTTTAATCAATTATTTGGTGACATGAATATATTTAGTATAGTTTTATCTAAAAATTATAACTTTTTCAATGTTTTACCATTTTTATTGTAATGAAGTTCACTGAGGAGGATGGTCCTACCCTTTCTCTGAGGAGCCTCCCCTGCAACAGACATGTATGAATTATTATATCATTTTTCTGTCGTTTGTCATTCTATAAAAGAGAATATGTGAGAAAAGAACATAGACACACACATACCACTTTCTTCAACAGATCATCAATCAAACAAAGCTTGATCCGATCCATCCATTGTTTTATCCATCACAACAACTTTCCTCTAAGTTGTTCAATTCAGTTGCTTTTTCACTCCTCGGTGAAATCAAGCCTAGTTGGTTGGTGTATACTTGTTCTCAGGCAAACGTCAAAGTGCTGCAAACACCCACTCTGATACTGATACAAGCCCTGTTTGCAATGTATGTTTCTATGTTGCTGTCAATTATTTCCAATGTGTACAAAACGTTAGGAACACCTGCTCTTTCCAAGACAGACTGACCAGGTGAAAACTATTATCCTTTATTGATGTCACATGTTTTAGAGGGTGAATGGGCAAGACAAAATATTTAAGTGCCTTTGAACAGGATATGGTAGTAGGTGCCAGGCGCACCGATTTGAATGTGTCAAGAACTGCAAACATGGTGGTTTTTCACACTCAACAGTTTCCTGTGTGTATCAAGAAAAATCTACCACCTGTGTAAAATAGTAAATATTGTCTACTTTTCAGAAAGTATTAACTTGTCCACTATCGGTATATCTATTTATTATGGCCATCGAAATGTTAGCTATTCAAATCAGATCCAACAATATCAATGGCTTAGAAATCCAGGAATTAAAAACAAAAACGCTGACGAAAAATCTGCAATTTGTATCCCTGCACAGCCTCATACAGGATCTAGATCATTTTTCTGACCTCTCTGCATTAAAACATAATAATGATTCGTGCACCATATTACCGATTGTTTTGCAATAAAACTAAGCTTTTACATGGCCCTGCCTACACCTAACAACTTGTTTTTTTATTTATTATATGACCAAAAAATACTCCTCTTTATTTGGAATGGCAAACCAGACAAAATTAAACGTGCCTATATATTTAATGAATTTGAAACTCGGAAGGGCAGAAATTATTAAATATTAAATCATTGCACCTTTCACTAAATGCTTCAGTCATACAAAAACTATACTTAAATCCAAACTGGTTCTCTAGCAGATTAGTAAGAATGGCATTTTTACCTTCATTCACACCTCTCACTTTCGGTTATTTGAAAAGGAAATCATCTCCAAAATATTGCCTGTTTTAAAACGAGCCATATAAATCTGGCTGTAATTTCAGTTTAATCCACCAGAAAAAAAAAACAGAACAAATATTATAACAAATATCACAGTATGGTTAAACTCAAATATACTAATTGATTTTTTTTTTATTAAAAAAATTATTAAACGATATAATCTTTATGAATTATATCATAAATGGGACTGGTGGAGTTAAATCTCACATGCAGTCAACAAAATATATGGAAATGTGTCACGAACCTTGCCGAAGATGGTGCCTCTTCCTGTTCGGGCGGTGCTCGGCGGTCTTCGTCGCCGGCCTATTAGCTGCCATCGATTCCCTTTCCCTTTTGTTTTGGTTATTGGGTAATTGGGTAATTGGGTACACCTGTTTTGTATTAGTGTTTGTTTGTAGGGTATTTAAGGGCACTAGGCCCGCTGGGTATTTGTGCGGGCTTGTTTTTTTTTTTGTTGTTACGCTGTGTTTGATGGTGTGATTTATTCGTGTCTTTATTCTCCGGACTATTTTTGTCCTGTTGTTTGGACTGGCAATGTATATACGCCCTGTGTGTTGGCGTGACTGTTTTGTTGCGCTGGTGAATAAATTTGACAAACGACTGAACCCTGCTCTCTGCGCCTGATTCCACCCACCACTCCTAGTTGATCGTAACAAAATGTCTGCTCTCTCCAAAATTACAACCGATTGCAGCATTACCGCAACAATGGAGGAGGCAAGTGGAACAGGGAAAAGGTAAGGAACTTGACTGTTGGCCCTGCATTGAAGACCAAAATTGTGATAAATAAAAAAAGTGTGTCAGTTTCATTTAAGGACCAAAAAATGTACAGCTCCACCATACCGGTTGTAAAATAGTTGGGATGAGATTTTCCAATATACCGATTCCATGGCACATTTTTTTTATTTTATTTCACCTTTATTTAACCAGGTAGGCTAGTTGAGAACAAGTTCTCATTTACAACTGCGACCTGCATTTTCAACGATAAAGCATAGCAGTGTGAACAGACAACACATGGAGTAATCAATTAACAAGTCAATAACACAGTAGAAAAAAAGAGTCTATATACATTGTGTGCAAAAGGCATGAGGTAGGCGAATAATTACAATTTAGCAGATTAACACTGGAGTGATAAATGATCAGATGGTCATGTGCAGGAAGATATACTGGTGTGTAAAAGAGCAGAAAAGTAAATAAATAAAAACATTATGGGGATGAGGTAGGTAAATTGGGTGGGCTATTTACCGATAGACTATGTACAACTGCAGCGATCGGTTAGCTGCTCAGATAGCAGATGTTTAAAGTTGGTGAGGGAGATAAAAGTCTCCAACTTCAGGTTTTTTTGTTGTTTTTTTTTTTGTTGTTTTTTTGCGCAATTCGGTCCAGTCACAGGCAGCAGAGAACTGGAAGGAAAGGTGGCCAAATTAGGTGTTGGCTTTAGGGGTGATCAGTGAGATACACCTGCTGGAGCGCGATGGTGTTGCCATCGTGACCAGTGACCTGAGATAAGGCGGAGCTTCACCTAGCATGGACTTGTAGATGACCTAGAGCCAGTGGGTCTGGCGACGACTATGTAGCGAGGACCAGCCGACTAGAGCATACAGGTCGCAGTGGTGGGTGGTGTAAGGTGCTTTAGTAACAAAACTGATGGCACTGTGATAAACTGCATCCAGTTTGCTGAGTAGAGCATTTGAAGTTATTTTGTAGATGACATCGCCGAAGTTGAGGATCGACGTGAGTGAAGGAGGATTTGTTGCGGAATAGAAAGCTGACTCTAGATTTGATTTTGGATTGGAGATGTTTGATATGAGTCTGGAAGGAGAGTTTACAGTCTAGCCAGACACCTAGGTACTTATAGATGTCCACATATTCTAGGTCGGAACCATCCAGGGTGGTGATGCTAGTCGGGCGTGCGGGTGCAGGCAGCGAACGGTTGAAAAGCATGCATTTGGTTTTACTAGCGTTTAAGAGCAGTTGGAGGCCACGGAAGGAGTGTTGTATGGCATTGAAGCTCGTTTGGAGGTTAGATAGCACAGTGTCCAAGGAAGGGCCAGAAGTATACAGAATGGTGTCGTCTGCGTAGAGGTGGATCAGGGAATCGCCCGCAGCAAGAGCAACATCATTGATATATACAGAGAAAAGAGTCGGCCCGAGAATTGAACCCTGTGTGCCCCATAAGAGACTGCCAGCGGACCAGACAACATGCCCTCCGATTTGACACACTGAACTCTGTCTTCAAAGTTGTTGGTGAACCAGGCAAGGCAGTCATCAGAAAAACCGAGGCTACTGAGTCTGCCGATAAGAATATGGTGATTGACAGAGTCGAAAGCCTTGGCCAGGTCGATGAAGACGGCTGCACAGTACTGTCTTTTATCGATGGCGGTTATGATATTGTTTAGTACCTTGAGCGTGGTTGAGGTGCACCCGTGACCAGCTCGGAAACCAGATTGCACAGCGGAGAAGGTACGGTGGGATTCGAGATGGTCAGTGACCTGTTTGTTGGCTAGGGTTTCGAAGACCTTAGATAGGCAGGGCAGGATGGATATAGGTCTGTAACAGTTTGGGTCCAGGGTGTCTCCCCCTTTGAATAGGGGGATGACTGCGGCAGCTTTCCAATCCTTGGGGATCTCAGATGTTATGAAAGAGAGGTTGAACAGGCTGGTAATAGGGGTTGCGACAATGGCGGCGGATAGTTTCAGAAATAAAGGGTCCAGATTGTCAAGACCAGCTGATTTCTACAGGTCCAGGTTTTGCAGCTCTTTCAGAACATCTGCTATCTGGATTTGGGTAAGCGAGAAGCTAGGGAGGCCGAGGTTGGAGTAGCCAGGAAGAAGGCATTGCCAGCCATTGAGAAATGCTTGTTGAAGTTTTCGATTATCATGGATTTATCAGTGGTGACCGTGTTACCTAGCCTCAGTGCTGTGGGCAGCTGGGAGGAGGTGCTCTTGTTCTCCATGGACTTTACAGTGTCCCAGAACTTTTTGGAGTTAGAGCTACAGGATGCAAATTTCTGCTTGAAAAAGCTGGCCTTTGCTTTCCTGACTGACTGCGTGTATTGGTTCCTGACTTCCCTGAACAGTTGCATATCGCGGGGACTATTCGATGCCATTGCAGTCCGCCACAGGATGTTTTTGTGCTGGTCGAGGGCAGTCAGGTCTGGAGTGAACCAAGGGCTTTATCTGTTCTTAGTTCTGCATTTTTTGAACGGAGCATGCTTATCTAAGATGGTGAGGAAGTTACTTTTAAAGAATGACCAGGCATCCTCAACTGACGGGATGAGGTCAATATCCTTCCAGGATACCCGGGCCAGGTCGATTAGAAAGGCCTGCTCGCAGAAGTGTTTTAGGGAGCGTTTGATAGTGATGAGGGGTGGTCGTTTGACTGCGGGCCCATAGCGGATACAGGCAATGAGGCAGTGATCGCTGAGATCCTGATTTAAAGACAGCGCAGGTGTATTTGGAGGGCCAGTTGGTCAGGATAACGTCTATGAGGGTGCCCTTGTTTACAGGTTTAAGGTTGTACCTGGTGGGTTCCTTGATGATTTGTGAGATTGAGGGCATCTAGCTTAGATTGTAGGACTGCTGGGGTGTTAAGCATATCCCAGTTTAGGTCATCTAACAGAACAAACTCCGAAGCTAGATGGGGGGGCGATCAATTCACAAATGCTGTCCAGGGCACAGCTGGGAGCTGAGGGGGGTCGGTAGCAGGCGGCAACAGTGAGAGACTTATTTCTGGAGAGTAATTTTTAAAATTAGTAAACATTGACATGGTTTATGAACTGATACAAAACGACGCTGGAGAAAAACTCAACGTTTTTAATATGTAAATTATTATACAAAATTCTTGCAACCAATATAATGTTATATACAACCATCCCAGCTCTGCATATTTTGCTGCGAAGAGACAGAATCATTAGGTCACTTGTTTTGGTGCCGCCATACAGTATGTAGCCTGTTTTTGGTCGCAGGTTTGGGGATAGCAAAACAATTGCAACATCTACTTGGAGCTAACTCTGCAAATAACACTGCAGTGTGATTCTAAAAAGCATAGTCAATTGATAAATAATATAAACTTACTCTTAGTAAAAACAATGATTTCATTTACAATCTGTAGAAACTATGAGAATAGAAAGGTTGAGAAACGGTCCACCAGCGTTGGAGTCAACATGGGCCAGCACCCCTGTGGAACGCTTTCGACACCTTGTAGAGTCCATGCCCCGACGAATTGAGGCTGTTCTGAGGGCAAAAGGGGTGCAACTCAATATTAGGAGGGTGTTCCTAATGTTTTGTACACTCAGGTTGTGTGCAGGTGCACTTAGTTAAACATGCTTTTTTCCCCATAGGTTCACTAGGTGCAGGTGTGGACATTCCCCCTCAGGGTAGGTGTACTGAGGTTGTCTATTTGGCATGTGATGTGATGAACAGTGTGCATCCAAATGGCATCCTAAGGCTCTGGTCAAATGTAGTCAACAATTTGGGACTTAGACCATAATGACAAGGTTGATACCGACCCAGAGGGAGATGACATTTTGAGGGTCTTAATGCTGATATCAAACTGATTTGCCCATTTTTGCAGCTCTGGTAAACAACACTGTTCTCCCAAGAGTTTTGTTGGCGCTGTGTTACTAAGCAGAATTAATGAAAATGATGAGCATATAAAACATGTTCATCAACAAACACAGTTCTGCTATTTCTTTAAGGGTCACAACATAAGTAATTTCTATGTTCACTCAATTTCTAAATATTCAGTTGTATATTAGTTGCCTCAGAGTGCAAGACTCAAATGTTGGACCCAGTAAGACAGACTGAGAGGCCCTATACACACTCTAGTTGTACAACTGATGTCCAAAGCATTGGACACAACTGTTTTACTACATCAGAAAGTTTTGGAAACACCACACAATGGTTGTGTAAATATGTTTGTGCAGACAAACTCTGTTGCATCTTAAGAATATCAGTTGTGTATTGCAACTATGGTGTCAAAGGCCTTGTACATCACTTGCACATTAGGTTACACAATTCTGCAAAATGTCAATAAATCCCCTGTTTTCTTTAAGATCCCAGTTGGAAGATTCCTAGATTCAGGAGGGAATAAGCAGGAAATCCGGAATGAGGATTTCTGGAAAACCAGGGAATACATTGAAAGTTCCTGGAATTATGCAACCCTAGTTGTACAACCTATGTGTTTACAGGGCCTGAGAGAGAACCTCTGATATGGCACAAGTTGTACCAATCCGATTAAACAAATGGCACCCTAGTCCCTCTAGTGCACTACTTTTGACCATAGGCACTAGGGTACCATTTGGTCTTAGACCTGTAGTGTGTATTTGCATTTCTGGTCTAATTGCTAATAATTATTATCTAGATTAGGAACATTGCAGCCCATGTGGTATACTGTTCTACTGTAGGAAGATGAGACAAATTAGGTTATATGTCAGAGAAGACATGCAATGTTGTGTTTTGTCATTATGCTAAATACTGCTTTGGGAGCTGTGTGCGTGTGTGTGTGCGCACAGTTTTCTCCCTCGCCAAATGTATGTTCTTAAAGAGTGGGTGCATACAGTATAATGGATGTAGTAAATATTTCCTCCTTGTAACAGGCCTCCAAAATATATTACATATTTTCACAGGCTTGCATCCTCACCATTTTAATAATGAAATCTGTTCATAAGGTGTTTCAAATGTCCCAATTGTTTCTAACCTCAAGCTAAACGTATGAATAAGTTAATTAGCCCTACGGTACAGTATATTGCTAGCAATAGGTTTTGGCTTGGTCTGAACAAACAAACAAGTATAGCTAAAAGTTAGGTAACTCAGATTAATTCATAGTAATTTATAGAGCATTCTCTGAATTGTGTGATTAAATTGATGAACTCTACAGCAGAGGAGGCTGGTGGGAGGAGCTATAGGAGGACAGGCTCATTGTAATGGCTGGAATGGAATTAATGGAACAGAGTCAAATGTGGTTTTCAAATGTTTGATGAATTTGATTGGATTACAATGAGCCCGTCCTCCTACAGCTCCCCCCACCAGCCTGCTATGCCCTACAGTGTCTGGTGAAATAAGGTGAAAAATAGTGAGCAGGGAAAGGATGGTTGCTTCCCAAAAGGCACCCTATTTCCATCCCTATGGGTCATGGTCAAAGGTAGTACACTAAATCGGGAATAGGGTACCATTTGGGACATATCTGTAGTAATTCACCCTGGAACAGTGCAAAGTCCAGAGTTGCAAGCACCCCACTGTGGCTGAGCTTGGTACTGCATTACCACCTATTTTTTCCTGTAACCATTGATATGAAAGAACATGGTTTGGTAAGTAAATTAATAAGTGCAAGCAGAGATATGTTTTGGATAAAAATGTACTTGCATTTTTCATGACCCACCTACCACAACATGCATTCATCCTTCTCCAAATGATGGAACAACCGAGCGAGCGAGAGAGACACACACAGACAGTTATTTTGTTATTCCTACTTTTTGGTTCTTAGCCTAATACAACATCTAGATGTTTCATCACAGTGAGTGACCACTGGACAGGAAGTCTTTGATAGACCGTGTTCTATAATCCCCCAGGACATTAATCAACATGCTTCTATCTACCATCCTTCTTTCTCTCCCTCCTCCTCCCCAGAGCTCCCTGACATTGTAATGTTAAACTAAAAGTCTATTTCAGGAGGAAATTGGTCCCTTTGTGTTAGCAGAGGGGGGATTGTGCAACAAACAAATACCAACCCCTTGTCATTTGAATTACCTCTCTCTCTCTCTCTCTCTCTTTCCCACTGAAAACAAACTTTTCTGTTTGTCCCAAGGTGAGAAAGAGAGACAGGAAAGAGAGAGACGGGTAATGAAATAAGTTCATTTGAGATTGAATGATTTGGTATTCTTATGTTGTTTCCTGTTCTTGTTTCCAGATTTTCTCTTAATTGGTTGTGTCCCCATTCAGACAAGCTGACAACAAAAGACGACTGGAGAAGGGGAGGAAAGACAGAATGAAAGAGAGGGGGGGGTGAGGACTTCATGAGCACTTCCTCTGTGACAGATTATGCAACAGTCATTTGGTTGATTTTATACCGGTAGGTGTTATAACACCATTGAAGAAATTCAACAAAAGTGTTATGAAATAGCCTGCCGGCTCTGGACTGGCTGAGACAATATCATCAAGTTTTTAAGGTCAAAGTCTGTAGTCTATAAAGAATTATAATAGGCAGTGATAAACTCTATCTCTCTCCCTTTCTCTTGCTCTTACTTCTCCTGACTGTGTTCAGGACATTCTGGTGGGAATCCGCCACACCTCATCCAGTTCCAGCCTATCCAAACAGCTGTTCACAACAGCTGCACCATTGAGTGGCCCAAACAGACAGTCCTCTGTCCACCTGCCACCTACAAGCTCTACCTCGCTCTCCCTCTCTACCTCTATCTCTGTCTACCTCTCTCTCCATTGCTCCCCTATCCCCATGAATTTGTGTCATTACACAAGTAGAGAGCTAAAAATAACTAACCTGTTTTTTAAAATGTATTTTAATTGTATTTATTTCACCTTTATTTAACCAGGTAGGCTAGTTGAGAACAAGTTCTCATTTACAACTGCGACCTGGCCAAGATAAAGCAAAGCTGTTTGACACATACAACACAGTTACACATGGAATAAATAAACATACAGTCAATAATACAGAAGAAAAATATTTGTACATTTAAAAAAATGTCACACACAAAAACTCCCCTCAGTAGTATAGTCAAATAGATAGTTTATTGTTGATGAGGGAGTTGTCTGGCGTTTCCAGTTTTCTAACCACAGTTTACTAAGATGAGCAATAAGCCACTCCCCTCTCAGCTTTCTGACCACAATGTCCAGTGACAAGTACACTCACTCACAGACAAACTAATACACTTGTTGCATATTAATAACATCTGTATGTGTGTGCGTGCGTCTGTGTGAACAATGGATGAGAACACTACAACTCAAAACCACAGAATGGTGTGTGATTTATACATTATTGGTGTTAATCAAATATAACTAATCTATAAAGGGAGTTTAAGCACTTCAACTCACACTCATTTGTGTTCTAAAATGGCATGTCTTTAGACAGCTGACGGAAGACTTCTGACAATTATGATATAATAGTAGGCTAGGCTACCCTTCCGTATGCATGATGACTCCATTCCTCCTGTTAAAGTATCCACTAAATTTAGATAGGGGGAGGGGGGGGTAGTTGCCCAGATGGTAGTTGGTAGCCTATCCATGACAGTGCACTGGACAGGCACTCATTAAACACAGCCAATGGAACCTCTTCACACTAACTAACAGAAGGCATTAGTCCTATAGGCTACAGTCCTGTAATCGAATGGAAATGGAAGGACACCAGTCTAATCTCCATAGTATCCAAGCCAGGCAAAGATTATTGGAAAAAATGTGAATTTAAATACTGAAGTTTGGGAAGTCTTTGACGCTTAAGAAGAGACATGAGATTGAGCAATTGGAATAAAGTTCCATGAATGTGTTGTGGTTATTAACAGCCTAATGTTATAAGTGAAGCCTAGTAGCACAACGATAAAGACCATCAAATGCATTTGGTGGATATCAGATTTAATGAGAGGGGGATTGTATTATTTTTTTTGGAAAGGCATTCCATGAAGGACCTAAATTAATATTTACAGCAGCAACGATTAATGTACAGTACCAGTCAAAAGTTTGGACACAGCTACTCATTCCATGTTTTTTCTTTATTTTTACTATTTTCTACATTGTAGAGGAATAGTGAAGAAATCAAAACTATGAAATAACACATATGGGATCATATAGTAACCAAAAAAAGTGTTAAACAAATCAAAACATATTTTATATTTGGGATTCTTCAAAGTAGCCTCCCTTTGCCTTAATACCAGCTTTGCACACTCTTGGCATTCTCTCAACCGGCTTCGTGAGGTAGTCATCTGGAATGCATTTCAATAAACAGGTGTGCCTTGTTAAAAGTTCATTTGTGAAATTTCCTTTCCTTCTTAATGCGTTTGAACCAATCAGTTGTGTTGTGACAAGGTAGGGGTGGTATACAGAATATAGCCCTATTTGGTAAAAGACCAAGTCCATATTATGGAACAGATAAAATAAGCAAAGAGAAACGACAGTCCATCATTACTTTAAGACGTGAAGGTCAGTCAATCCGGAAGATTTCAAAGAACTTTGAAAATGTCTTCAAGTGCAGTCGCAAAAACTATCAAGCTCTATGATGAAACTGGCTCTCGTGAGGACTGCCACAAGAAAGGAAGACCTAGAGTTACCTCTGCTGCAGAGAATAAATTAATTAGTTATCTGCACCTCTGATTCTAGCCCAAATAAATGCTTCACAGAGTTCAAGTAATAGACATATCTCAACATAGACTGCATGAATGAGGCCTTCATGGTCAAATTGTTGCAGAGAAAGCACTACTAAAGGACACCAATAATAAGAAGAGACTTGCTTGGGTCAAGAAACATGAGCAATGGGCATTAGACTGGTGGAAATCTGACCTTTGGTCTGATGAGTCCAAATTTGAGATTTTTACAATTCAAGGCACACTTAACCAGCACGGCTACCACAGCATTCTGCGGCAATACGCCACCCCATCTGGTTTGCGCTTAGTGGGACTGGCATTTTTTCAACAGGACAATGACCCAAAACACACCTCCAGGTTTGTGTAAGGGCTACTTGACCAAGAAGGAGAGTGATGGTGCTGCGTCAGATGACCTGGCCTCCACAATCACCCGACTTCAACCAAATTGAGATGGTTTGGGATGAGTTGGACCGCAGAGTGAAGGAAAAGAAGTCAACAAGTGCTCAGTATATGTGGGAACTCCTTCAAGGCTATTGGAAAAGCATTCCTCATGAAGCTGGTTGAGAGAATGCCCAAGTGTGTGCAAAGCTGTCATCGAGGCAAAGGGTGGCTACTTTGAAGAATATAAAATATATTTAGATTTGCTTAACACTTTTTTGGTTAGTACATGATACCTTGTGCATTATTTCATATTTGTAATGTCTCTACTATTATTGTATAATGTAGAAATTAATAAAATAGTAGAAAACAGTACCAAACTTTTGACTGGTACTGTAAATAAATGTACAACTAGTATTTTATGAATAGTAATAACAGACTGCAACCTGCATTCCAAGCACAACTGCTATACACCAAGCAACTTGCGCCCGAGACTACAAAGCAGAGAGGTTGGTCTGAGCTGAAGATTATCAACGTCGCGTGTCCACTGTCCTCCTCAATAGTCAGGGTGTGTGCCTGTTTCTAAGTTGATCCTGATGAACTCCAGCGCATAGAAGGATCTCTCTCTCCCGCTCTCTGCTATGAAGGTATTTCATTCGAAGTGACACAATAGGCAAGAATGTTATAATCGTATTATTAAATGGCGCGTGATGTGTACATTTGCTAATGACAATTCTAAGCTTTGGAATATTTTTCACAGCTTCGTGGTTTTGAATAGCGCTTGCCGAGACATTTAGGAACATTTTGAATTTATGTAACTGTATAGGCCTACTTGACTATCTACTCTGGTCGGTCTGTCCGTTTAAAGTCATAAAGTCATAGTAGCCTACTATATACACTCGGCACGTGTAACTTTGATCACAACTATGTGGTCAACAACGTAGAGGAATTTGCTACCCGTGTCAATCTGAACTCGATTTCAGAACCAAGGACAGTTCCCACCTGCTCCACCTGGGAGACCGACGCGCGAGGTTTCCCGACTTCCGGACTCAATTTGTCTTAAAAGTTCTTGTACTATTTCAAAAGTCATAGGTCCACACAACTTTGGAAAGAAGGGGCTTGAAGGGTCATCATTTTGGTGGGATCGGATGACTGGACCTCGAAGTCTTGATAAGGCTACGACAAGATTTTAATAAATGCTACCAGGTAAGAAATTAACTCTCCTGTTTTAGGCTAGGCTACTCACAGCACGCCAGTTTGATCACAAATACTTTTGCATCTATATAGCACGAGCTGACGCATTGCTTACACGCACATTATTTAATGCTCTTTCTACATCTCTATAGCCTACAATACATGATAGTCTAATGATAACAGCGCTATTACAACATGTGGATTGTTAAGAATACAGGGAATAAAGAACAGGATAGCTACGGTCTGTAGCTGACTGTCTTGGCACAAATAGCTGTTTATTTTACCACCATATCAATGTAGGTTTACGCATTCTAGCCCTATGCTATATGGCAACATTATGCAATTTATGGAAATAGCCTACACATAGACTATTTTCTATTCTAAGACAGATTATGAATTTACAAGCTGTTTGAATATAATTTTGAATCAATTGTTAATAAACACAGGCACATGTAGTTGCCACTTCCACTGGAGTCACATTATCTAATACAAAGTGTGACAGGTCAGAATAATTACTTAAATCAGTATAATTTCTGAATGAAATATTCTTAGACGGTCCATTGTTTATTACTTAATTATAGCCAAGTTATTGCACACCGGTAGGCTATACAGAAATTGCACACAGGTTTACGACGCAAATATTTAAGAGTTATGATGATAACTTGGTCTTTAGAGCAAGGCATTTTATTTGAATTGTATTGAGTGCCGAGCTGGAGATGCAGGCGGTAGCCTGCAAACAGAGAAATATACCAATCACACACCAAAAACTGCCAGTGACAAACAATAATAGCCACACTGCATGAGACGTCAGATATCTGCTCTAAAATGTAATGCTCACCATACCAGCAGATAAGGTAGGCCTATAGGTCACCATAGGGTAGCAGCAGGCGCTATATTAATACATTGTTAGATAACATTATGTGGTAAACAGGTAGGATTTGACTTTAATATGTTGCTGAGGCTAATTGGATTTTGTCTGGTTTCTCTTCTAGCTGTAGACCACTAACTCTGTCCTCTCTGTTATTTCTGTCATCATCTAAATAGAAGGGAATTATTTCCTCTGGTCTCGAGAGAATGCATAGAAAGCTTTTACCGTGGGTGTTATTTCCATGTATAAAACGAACCGTTCGTCAGTCGAAATGACCAACCGGCGTGTTGGAGGTTTAAGCCACATGACTTTCTGCTGATTTCACAGGGCAAGCTTTTGAGCGTGATGATTTGAGTACACTTGCCCAGGTCTTGTAATTTGTCCAAATGTATGATTTCCTCTTGAACATCACTTCACTAAATTCAAATGCATGTATGTCACAGAAATGATTGCCATATGAGCAATGTTAACTCTCCTCAGAAACTGACATAGATCCGCTATAGGCATATGTAAATGGAATTCATTTTATTGAGCTCCATTCCTCTTCATGAAACACCTTCAAAATACCTTCCTTCCTTTTTTGAAGTGACACCCATTGTGTGTTGTGTCTCTTCTCACTATACAGCGCCAATAGCCCCATTCATTTCATGTAGAAAGAGTCAAAAGCCTCTTATCACCCCACTGAAAGTAGGTCCTAGTTGGAGGACTTCTTTTTGGATTGAGCCCAAAACCCTCCTGTGTGAATTTGACACGCAGTCACTAATGCACTATATTGTAGCCTACAATGGCTATTCAATCACACAATTTGGTTTGAATAGGCTTCTGTTTATGGAGTGCAGATTTTTGATACATTCACAAAAAAACACCAGTTGGCCTTCTGAATGTCCCTGTGTGAGAGCTACTTGAAATCTGAAGTACCTATCAGAGTTGGATTCAGCCACTGAACTTTTTGAGTTCCTTTTGAAGCCTATTGAGTCATGGGCATTCTCACACTGTGCTGGTGAAAATTACCTAGCAACGCAGAGATGAGTGTCGGGGGAAGGACTTGAAGTTAACATTTTGGCTCATTTTGAGGAAAAATGGAATTGACCAGCATTTATTTTTGTGTATGTGTTTGTGTGCATGCGTGTGTGTGTTTGTGTGCATGCGTGTGTGTGTTTTGTGTGGATGCGTGTGTGTGTTTGTGTGCATGCGTGTGTGTGTGTGTGTGCATGTGTGTGTGTGTTTTGATTGAGAGATGAAATGGAGCACTGAAACATAACTAGTCACATGGAGAGATAAGAAAGCTGGAAAGGTGCTGTATCACATAGGTAAATCCAAATCATGATTATTTCCGTCACAAATAGATTCCACCTTTAAGCTTATCTGTCTAGAAGAAGAAGTGTTATCCCCTTATGATTGCAGGTGTTATTTCCATTCATCAACACAAGGTGCCTATTGATGTTTTAGGGTGTGAGTAATTGTTACCTTCAGCACTACTCACACCCCTTGCCCTTTTCCACATGTTGTTGTCGATTCTGTGTCTTATTGTTTTTAGATTTTTTATTTGTATTTTTTACAATTGAATAAAAAATGAAAACCTGAAATGTTTGAGTCAATAAGTATTCAAACCCGTTGTTTTGGCAAGCCTAAATAAGTTCAGAAGCAAAGATTTGCTTAACAAGTCACATAATAAATTGCATGGACTCACTCTATGTGTAATAATAGTGTTTAACATAATTTTTGAATGACTAAATAGTCTCTGTACCCCACACATACAATTATCTGTAAGGTCCCTCAGTTGAGCAGTGAATTTCAAACACAGATCCAACCACAAAGACCATGGATGTTTTCCAACGCCTCGCAAAGAAGGTCACCTATTGGGAGATGGGTAAAACAAAAGCAGACATTGAATATCCCTTTGAGCATGGTGAAGTTATTAATTACACTTCGGATGGTGTTTCAATACACCCAGTCACTACAAAGATACGGGCGTCCTTCCTAACTCAGTTAACGTAAAGGAAGAAAACCGCTCAGGGATTTCACCATGAAGCTGATGGTAACTTTAAAACAGTTACAGAGTTTAATGGCTGTGATAGGAAAAAACTGAGGATGGATCAACAACATTGTAGTTACTCCACAATACTTAATGTAATTACAGAGTGAAAATGAAGAAGCCTGTACAAAATATACATCCTTTTTGCAATAAGGCACTAAAGTAAAACTGCAAAAAGTGTGGCAAAGAAATGTACTTTATGTCCTGAATACAAAGCATTATGTTTGGGGCAAATCCAACACGTCACTGAGTACCACTATTCATATTTTCAAGCATGGTGGTGGCTGCATTAAGTTATGGGTATGTTTGTCATCGGCAAAGACTAGGTAGTGTTTTAGGATAAAAATAAATGGAATAGAGCTAAGCACAGTCAAAATCCTAGAGGAACACCTGGTTCAGTCTGCTTTCCAACAGACATTAGGAGACAAATTCACCTTTCAGTGGGACAAAAACCTAAAACACAAGGCCAAATATACACTAGAGTAGCTTACCAAGACGACATTGAATATGTCTAGTTACAGTTTTGAAAATATATGTCAAGACTTGAAAATGGCTGTCTAGCAATGATCAAAAACCAACTTAAGGGAGCTTGAGAATTATTTTTAAATACATTTTAAATATATTGTACAATCCACGTGTGCGAAGCTCTTAGAGACGTACCCAGAAAAACTGACAGCTGTAATCACTGCCAAAGGTGCTCCTACAAAGTGTTGACTTTGAGGGGTGTTAATACTTAGGTAAATTTGATATTTCTGTACTTCATTTTCAATAAATTATCAAAAATGTCTAAAAACATGTTTTCACTTTGTCATTATGGGGTATTGTGTGTAGATGGGTGAGAAACAACATCCATTTAATCCATTTGGAATTCTGTCTGTAACCAAACAAAATGTGGAATAAGTCAAGGGGTATGAATTATTTCTGAAGGCACTGTATGTATTATGTATTCAATATTTATATACATCTTAGCATGAATTGTTTAATTGTTTCTTCATTGAAATGTTAAAACAAATTAAGAACCTATGCCATTATTTTTAACATTACAGACTGCGCATCAATCATACTTAAACCAATGACTATATAATACTTAGGATACTCACACCGGCCAATCATACTCATACCAATGGTAATACCCATTATATTACCAATGTTATGATATACAAAATCAGGCATATTTAATCTATGAAGGCTGTTTTTGAGCAGTGCCTTGAGCAGCTGGGCTCTCTGTCTGAGGGCTAACCAGGCTTAGGCTCCTTCTGGCTCCACCATGTGTTGTATGATGGTGTTCAGGTCCGTTAGGGAGGTGGGGTCAGTCCGTTCAACACGGGCTGCTGTCTGACATCTCATCGCCTGATCAGGGTGCCACTTGACAGAGCATGGGGACATCTACCAACTAATGAAGGTGTCATGCTCCAAGATAACATTGAGGTTCATATGAAGATGCCATGCTCTTTTTACCAAAAGGACATCAACACCCATGTAAAGGTGCCACACACCATTGTCTTCCAAGAGGACATAATCATTTGTTCTTAAACGACTCACCTGGATAAATAAAGGTTCAATAAATAAAAACATAAAAATTATACATCACCGTCCATATGAAGGTGCCATCATGCACCATTTACCAAGATGACAAGCTGCAAAATATTTGACCTGAATGTCCAGCACAGTAGAATCTATTCTAGACTGTTCTACATCAATGTATTCACACGCTTCTGCTGCCCACAGTTGATGCAAGCAGAAGCTTAATTGGGACTCTTTGTACAGTTGAAGCCAGTGAACTATACTGTACCAACTGTCATCTGTATGATCTTCAAGACCTGTGTTTGGTTGAAACACATGCTCAAAGCAACAACTGTACTTAGTCACTCAATAGTTGGTTGTTATTTGTATCCAAGATAGAGGTACATTGTATTGGAGGCGGTTGACTAATGTAGCCTATGTTGCTAGAGTGATCTGAGTTGGAGAGACAAACAGCTTTTCCATGCACGTGATGTGAGGCTGGTGTGGGGCGGGTACTGTATGTATGTGCTATCTGGCTACCTGAGGGTTCAAAGCGGAGCAAGGCACACTGTTTTCTCTTTTTGAACTCCTGTTTCACAGGGAATAATTGTGCAGAGACAGCTGGGTAGGGAGGAAACGGTTCTCTTGGCTGCCGAGTGCAATCGTGACGGCCGATTCTGCCACGAGCCAGATTTAATGTGATCAAGGCCTGATAGAAGATACCTAAGAACTAAGAGGAGGCTGAGCGAGCGTCGACGGTTGTAGCAGTAGCTCCAAATCACGTCAAATTACTCTTGGTTTTCTCTGTCTGTTTTCTATCTCCTGTTTCAGGAAAATGATAAGTACGGCCTCTGCTAAGTGGCAAATGTTTCCTTAATATTGTCACTAATAGGGCCGGGAGGTCCGTGGGGCGACAATTGGCCTAGCGTCGTCCGGGTTAGGGAGGGCTTGGCCGGTAGGGATACCCTTGTCTCATTGCCCACCAGCGACTCCTGTGACGGGCCGAAACATCCAAAGCATGACTTTCGACCTTTGTCTCTCCCTTGTAGCGATGAGACAAGATAGTAGCTACTATTGGATACCACGTAATTGGGGAGAAAAAGGGGGTTAAAAAAATCATTTTTTAAAAATAAATAATAAAAATATTTGTCACTAATATAATTTGATATTTCTACCTACCTCCAATCTTCAAGCTTATGTGTCCCCAAATCTCTTCAGACAAAAATCCACTCTTGGATCAAAATGTTGGATAACTGAGCCAAATTAATGTGTCAGCATGCTATATCTGTAGGAGACTTGTAGGATACTTTTTTTTAGGACTTTTAGCATCTATGCCAGTCAGTCCTTAGACCTTACCTTGACCTAGTTCCTGTCCCTTCTTGGTCTTCCTGCTTGGCACTGATTTGTCCATTAAACTCCCATTCTCAGATGGGCTCGGCGAATTGAGAGCCCCCACCGAACCCATCTGGTCCAAGAGACAGTCAAGCGTGATGATTCGATTTCTAACATCAATAAAACTCTTTTGGCTCACCTGGACCCCATAGCTCATGCTGGAAGACTGTGGCTCAGTCCCAATAAATTGTTCACTACTCCCCACACAGTTTTAAGCATTGGATTGGTGTTAGGCATTGGCTAGAGGGAGTTGTCATATACCAGCCATATCCTTCAAATGTATGAAGGTAAGTGAAGAAGTACACACTTCAAGAGAAAGGAGATATTATTGGAATGCACAATATGAGGCAGGAAGAAGGATCTGGCTGGCATATATGTAGGCTTCATGATCTCACCATGCCAATCACAAAGAAGAAGATACTATACAATGAATGATAGTAAAAAGATTTGAATCACCTCAAATTCAATTTTGATATTGACAACTAGTGTGGAGGTGAAAAATATGATTATTGTCTATCAACAATGATAACCCACCTGGTTCTAACAACTTGGATGGAAAATTACTGAGGGCAATAGCGGACAATATTGCCACTCTTATTTGCCATATCTTCAATCTAAGCCTACAAGAAAGTGTGTGCCCTCAGGCCTGGAAGGAAGCAAAAGTCATTACGCAACCCAATAATAGTAAAGCCCCCTTTTCTGTCTCAAATAGCTGACCAATCAGCCTGTTACCAACCCTTAGTAAATGTTTGGAAAAAATTGTGTTTGACCAGATACAATGCTATTTTACAGTAAACAAATTGACAAGAGACTTTCAGCACGCTTATAGGGAAGGACATTCAACATGCATGGCAGAGAAGTCTTGTTAGACTTTAGTGCGGCTTTTGACATTATTGGTTATAGCCTGCTGCTGGAAAAACATATGTTTTATGGCTTTACACCCCCTGCTATATTGTGGATAAAGAGTTACCTGTCTAACAGAACACAGAGGGTGTTCTTAAAATGGAAGCCTCTCCAACATAATCCAGGTAGAATCATGAATTCCCCAGGGTAGCTGTCTAGGCCCCTTACTTTTATCAATCTTTACTAACGACATGCCACTGGCTTTGAGTGAAGCCAGTGTGTCTATGTTTAAGTATGACTATATACAGTATTTCTAAAACTAAAAGCATTGTATTTGGGACAAATCATTCACTAAACCCTAAACTTCAACTTAATCTTGTAATGAGTAATGTGGAAATTCAGCAAGTTGAGGAGACTAAACTGCTTGGAGTAACCTGGATTGTAAACTGTCACTTCAAAACATGTTGATGGAACAGTAGCTAAGATTGGGAGAAGTCTGTCCATAATAAAACACTACTTTGCCTTCTTAACAACACTATCAATAAGGCAGGTCCTACAGGCCCTAGTTTTGTCACGCCTGGACTACTGTCCAGACAAGTGGTCAGGTGCCACAAAGAGGGACTTAAGAAAATTACAATTGGCTCAGAACAGGGCAGCACGATTATATGTACATGGAGAGCTAACATTAATAATATGCATGTCAATCTCTCATGGCTCAAAGGAGAGGAGAGATTGACTTCATCACTACTTGTTTTTGTGAGAAGTA
Source organism: Oncorhynchus mykiss (assembly GCF_057628025.1). NCBI lineage: Eukaryota > Metazoa > Chordata > Actinopteri > Salmoniformes > Salmonidae > Oncorhynchus > Oncorhynchus mykiss. The sequence goes on along the minus strand of NC_143028.1, from coordinate 63,433,092 downwards.
TTGACATGCTGAATGCAGAGCTGTCTGTTTAAACTACTACCACACAGCTCGGACACCCATGCACACCCCACAAGACATGCCACCAAAGGTCTCTTCACAATCCCAAAGTCTAGAACAGACTATGGGAGGCACACAGTACTACGTAGAGCCATGGCTACATGGAACTCTATTCCTCATCAGATAACTGATGCAAGCAGTAGAATCAGATTTAAAAAACAGATAAAAATACACCTTATGGAACAGCGGGGACTGTGAAGAGACATACACACAGGCACAGACACAAGCTTACACATACACATGATAAGACACGCACTCTACACACAATCGAATCCCCAAGCAGACAAGGTAAAAATCTAGCGTTCTGCCCCTGGGCAAAGCAATAAGGCACGAGGGGGTGTGGTATATGGTCAATATACCACGGCTAAGGGCTGTTCGTAGGCACGACGCATTAGCCATATACCACAAACCACGAGGTGCTTTATTGCTCTTTTATTTTTTTTAACTGGTTAATAAGGTAATTAGAGCAGTAAAAATAAATGTTTTGTCATACCTGTGGTATACGGTCTGATATACCACGGCTGTCAGCCAATCAGCATTCAGGGCTCGAACCGCCCAGTTTATAAAGACATTTATATATTTGGAATTTATCTAGCATTGTTGAGTATTCATATCTGATTGGCTTGAAGGGCATTCTAGAGCGTGCATTATTTCCCTATAATGCATGTTATATCAGCATTGTAGAATTCAATGGCTATAGTTCATTCTTACATGTTTTATATTCAAGCTGCTTTTGAAAGCAAAAGTTGAATTGAAAACAGTATTGGCATTGTTGAATTCAATTTTTATAATAGCAACCTAGGACTGATGGTTTGGTTAGCTAACGTCTGTTTGTTTGGATACCAAGGCAACTACTGTAGCTATCTTGTAAACTTGGTAGCTACTTCAGTGGGTTTCTAATAAATTTCTACCAGCAAATGAACACATTTCTAGAGAAAATGATTTAAATTATAGCATATAAAGGGATAATCAACTCGGGGCTCTATGCATTCTCCGCTAGGGCGTTGTGGAACACCTTTAACGTCGTTCATTATTTTCCATAGAATGCATAGCCCCTCGTTGATTATCCCTTACGTAGTGGTGAGTTTCTGTAGAGATGGCATATTCAGCAGCAATCATTGCACTTGTTCCGGCTAATTTGCATCATTGCCTGTTGCTGTGTCTGCTGCTGGGGTGTGGCTGAATACTATCACGCACACACGCACGCACACACACAAGAGATGCACCAGGGGCCCACACACAGGAAGAGTGACAGGAAATGATATATGTTACATATTCACACTGTGAGCATAAATTACTACTAACTTTAGCCTAGCTATAGGAGTAGATGGGCACATTCCCTCTGTACTAGAAATGCAAAGTACTTTGATAGGGAAGTTTTACATTACACAGTGTACTGCACTACGTTATTTAGAAAATGTTTAAGATTAAGAAGTTTGTCATGACAAACAGTGTTACATGAACTTCTCTATAATGTCTACTATAATGGATCAGAGCTAGGCAAAGTTGATCAACATCCGTACCCTTATAGCCTATACCAGTGAACAAAACTGGTCGACAGGACATCAATTCAACTGCAAAACTGGTTGAGATTATGTATTTATAACCGGTAAGGTTCAGCAACAGCATGTAGGGTAGAGTGGGGTAAGTTGAGCCTTTTTTTACATTCAGCATCACTCCTTTAAGGGAAATATAGTATTCCTTCTAACATATATATTTACATATACACTGATATACAAAACATGACATAGACTGACCAGGTGAATCCAGGTGAAAGCTATGATCCCTTATTGATGTCACTTGTTAAATCCACTTCAAACAGTGTAGCTGAAGGGGAGGAAACAGGTTAAATAATGATTTTTAAGCCTTGAGACAATTGAGACAGAGGGTGAATAGGCAAGACAAAATATTTAAATGCCTTTGAACGGGGTATGGTAGAAGGTGCCAGGTCCACCGGTTAGTGTCAAGAACTGCATCGCTGCTGGGTTTTTCACTCTCAACAGTTTCCCGTATGTATCAAGAATTGTCCACCACCCAAAGGACATCCAGCCAACTTGCAACAACTGTGGGAAGGATTGGAGTCAACATGGGCTAGCATCCCTGTGGAACACTTTTGACACCTTGTTGAGTCCATGCCTTGAGGAATAGAGGCTGTTCTGATGGCAAAAGGTTAGCTTGTCAAAAAAAGTGGTCTCTTAACCCAGGTATGGGTTAAGTTGATCTGCAGGACAGGGTAAGTTAAGTCGCATACACATTTCTGTACAGAATTAAATATTACCACTACGGTCTTAAAAAAAAACATGTCTATCTTTATTTCCAGAACACAATTCAACACAATCCCAATCGTGTTTTGTCTTTTTATATTTTTAAGCATCTTTTAATACAGGCTTAACAAACGTTAAAAAAAATGTTTAACATAGGCCAGGCCCTGTTATTACTGTACCTCATATCCCAGAGATAATGCTTTGCATTACGCCTGGAAAGAAAACACTTTAATATGCTCAACTTGCCATTGGCTCAACCATTAGTTCAACTTACCCCATAGCCATTGGCTCAACCATTAGCTCAACTTACCCCATAGCCATTGGCTCAACTTACCCCAACGCAAACATTTTTACTATATTAGCCCACCCAGCTACAAGGATGCACGTTCATGCTAGGTTAAGAACCTCTTATTGAAGCCTACAGAGACCCCAACTGATGTATAGAACAATCTTAAAAGTATGTACTTTGGTTTAGATACAAGCATCATGAAACCTCTAACACAATAAATTAATTGAAGTTGCTTACCACTTTTCCCATGTGGTTTCATCCTTCACAGACTCCATGAAATGATGACTACTTCCTAAATATTTGGTCAAATTATTCAATTTGTGTATGGTTTTCTAGAAACAAGGGTGGCTCAATTGAATTTACCCCTTTTGCTCAACTTCACCCCACTCTCCCCTATGAGTGAGATGGTTGATTGAAAGACCAGCCACACCTTCAACTAACAGCTATAGCTACTATCTCCCATCGGTGAAGAGGTGGTGTCCAGCAGCTAATGTGACTGATTACCTCAGCTTTCCTTCAGAAATATCTCCGATAATCAATCATAGTTTGAAATTGAATGTTGATTGTGAAATAGAAATCACAAGATAAAGTGTGTCAGACTAATGTGTCAGACTACTTCCTTATATGCTTCCTTAGTGTAAATTGATTGTTTCTTGTTGATAACGTGTTGATCACTACTGTTCTTGCATCCTAAATGGCACACTATTCCCTATAGGCCCTGGTTAAAAGTAGTGCACTATAAGGAATAGGATGCTAGTTAGGACGCACTCCTTTATATCCTATACAGGGAGCCTGCTCTCATCTTTCTTTTGCTCACAGTTGAGTCTATATTAAATGGTCATTAATTTATATCCTGAACGTCTATTTGTGAATATCAAGATAATATTCTCTCAATATATTTTCCTATTCATTACAAATGCTTCAGTGCTTTGTTTGACAAACCCATGTATCACTCTCTCCCTCTTTATCCCTCTCCTTATCTCTCTCTCCTTCTCCCTGTACCTCCAATCAAAATATACTTTCAATCCCTAACAGACCAGATATATAACCTCAATATGGTGAGAATTTATTTCAGCAACACTCTTGTCATACTGCCCACTACCCCTCCCCCACCACCAATACCACCATCCTCTTTTTTTACCCACAATGTTTCCATGGCAACCTCAGTTAGCGAAGAAGAGAGCCCTTCCAAGAGTTACAATCTCTTTGTAAGGCACGGCAAGCTGATGATAGTTCTTGGGTAATATGGTTCATACTCCATGATGCTATACTGTAAATGTTTGATCCAGCTTTTTCATTACTGATTCTTCTTCGATTAGCTTCACTTGAAGTAGGCTATGACCACTGTAAATGTTCTGACCTTTTTTTTTAAGAGCAGAGGCTTTCCAACTGCTATTGCTAAGAAATACTATCAATAAACCAGTGGAAAATGCATAGCCTGACGACTCAAACTAAATTATTCCACTGCTCTATGCTCGCTACATTCTTCAATCTGAGATTGCCATCATTGAAGTCGTTTGTGGTGACGAGGGGCGTTGTACAAAACAAAGTGATCAGCGATTGGATCGTCTATAACCAATCAGAGTGTCAAAGTCAATGACACGTTTTCAAACCGCGTCTTTACCCACGTGTGTTGTAGCTCTGGCCCAACCCATTGGTTTCTGGACCAATCAGATGGTCCCAATGTGTAAGCATTCTGTGAAGCGTTGGGGAGGTACTCAGATCTAGACTCATTGCTTAGAAGAAACTAACGTCCATGGGCGTGGCATAGAGCTTGATCAGAGCAAGGAGTCTGGGTAGTCAGGAAAGACTTTAAGGGTGTGATATCTATCAAGAAATTACACACATAGATGATCAATTGGACTGCCCAGAATTTGACTTTCTAACATATTTTAATGAAGGGCACAAACACATGGAAAGGTTAACATGCTCAGTGAGCATTATAAAGGACAGATTACAAATTGTGCATCCCAAATAGCACCTTATTTCCTACATAGTCCACTATTTCTGACCAGGGCCCTATGAACCCTGTTCAAAAGTAGCACACTATGTAGAGAATATGGTGCCATTTAAGACGCAGACAAGACTATAAGGCTAACAGGGACCTCATTAACCAGCGGTCCTTTAACTGAAGCATCATTATGAGCAACATAGTAGAAAGAGTGAGATGGAAGAGAGAGACAGACAGACAGACAGACAGACAGACAGACAGACAGACAGACAGACAGACAGAAAGACAGACAGACAGACAGACAGACAGACAGACAGACAGACAGACAGTGTGTGTGTGTGAGAGAGAGAGATATAAAAAATATATGAGGAATTAGTAAAAAATGGGAGAATGAAGGTATTTAAATGTCTTAGAGCTAGAGGGCAGTAGAATGGGGTGCTGTGAAATCCATGCAGAGTAGTAAAATAATCCAGTGCTTCTTGTCTCCAACATGTATGTAATCACGCACGCGCACACGCACACACGCACACACACACACACAGTGGCTTGCCGGGGAAGGGTGACACACTCACTCATCTGTTGAGATGGCTGACAGTCTGGTTGTGTGGCCCAAGACAAGTTGCAGGGATGAAGTGCTGCTTGAGGAATGCTCCGAGAGCCACGACAGCCAGTAGCCAGTCTTTAAGATATAGCTCTTATAGAAGAGCTGTAAGCAACCTTTAAAGGTTGTTGAAAGATTGATGGGGAAATGAAGCCATCTATTCCCTTTACTCCTTAAACTGGACTGGAGGTAGAGAGGAAAGTCTGGATATTCACACCCTCCTCCCATGAGAAGTAGGAGCAAAAAGCATCTGTGATAGTTTGGAATAAATTATATGATTTTATTTTAAAGGGGGAAAAAATACTATTTGAATTACAAATGTGAATCAATTACTTTTATGACTGAAATACCACAATATTGATGCACTGTAACATGAATAATGATATATTGTTCCATCTTCTCTCCTCCACTTGCAATGAGTAACCAAGATGCCACGAGTGTCGAGAGAGGGCTCTAGAGCGATCGACCTCACCCAGCCTCAGCCCCTGTAAGAACCTCCTGTGTCCCACTCCTCTACCCACCACCCACTACACTGATCTCAGCTACCCGACCTGACCATGCCCACCTCCGGCCTCCTCTGTCCTGGGCTCTGGGCCAAGGCTGCCCCATGGTGGTCCCTCCACCTGCTCCTCTTTGACTTGCTCGTTCCAGAGGCCCTGCCCAGCCCTAACAACAGATTCCCTCCTTCCACCAAGAGGGAGATCACCATCGATGGGGACCTGGTGATCGGCGGTCTGTTCCCGGTGCATGAGAAGGGCGAGGTGGCGGAGGACTGTGGGAAGATCAACGAGCAGAGAGGGATCCAGAGACTAGAGGCGATGCTGTTAGCGCTGGATGAGATCAACGCGGACGAGCAGCTGCTGCCGGGACTCAGGCTGGGAGCCCACATCCTAGACACCTGCTCTAAGGACACCTACGCTCTGGAGCAAAGCCTGGAGTTCGTACGAGCCTCCCTCACCAAGGTGCATGAGCCGGGGTTCATCTGCCCAGACGGATCCAACCCCATCCAGGATGACGTCCCTCTGGCCATATCTGGAGTCATCGGGGGCTCCTACAGCGACGTGTCTATCCAGGTACGTTTCTCATAGGAATCTATTCATTAGCTGGTTATGACTGTGTCCAGTTATTTCTATACAGTCTATGGTCTATGGTCCACACAGGTACTTTTACACACTTTTACACCTTGTCGACTCACATCTCACCCATAGCAGTCTAAGGTGTCCCCATTGTGTCATTTTTTTGTGATTCATACTATGAATGAATCCACATACAATGTGATTTTTGATTATGACTATATGACAAATTACAAACAGTAAGGTAGGCTACCCGTACCCACCAGCAGATAGGATGACTAAGTTTCGTTCAGGTTCTTTCAGTCATCACAGATTCCAAAACGAGCCTTGGACAATGCAGATATGCAGTCTTTTTACATGTTAGCCACACAGAATTATTCCTTTGCACATTAGGTATCTGGTGTTGAATTCTTTTTTTTTTCTGTGCCTATGCCTGCATACAGATGGATCTTCATTTGAGGTTTAAAAAGGCTTCTAAAGTTTGTAATTTCCACTTTAAAATGTCAGACTTGATTTGCCCTAACACAAAATGTATCAACCCCTACAAAAAATGGCCATGAATTATAATCCACATAATTAATAATATAATTCATTCACAATTCCTGTTGTTGCATGATTATTGTCCTGCTGTAGCAAACTGGCCAAAATGAAGATCCTACAACTGTATATCTGCTGGTAGATATATGTCAGACGTGCCGGTAGAGACGTGTTGCTTACAGGATGTTGATGCTGACATTGATCAGTATTCAGGTTTCACGAGCGACAGAGAGGAATGGAGCTGAAACAGAGAGATTGAATAGAGCTCTGAGCTCTTGCTGACAAATCAAAGCTCTCTAACTAATTGGTTCCAGCTGAGATGTTGTCATGTTCCTCTCCATTAGTCAGTACTCCACATACTGCTTTTGTTTGTGTGTGTGCGTGCATGTGTGCCTGTGTGTGTGCTTGATTGTGTGTGTTTATGTTTGAGTGGGTTGCTGTGTCTATACGTGTGTACACTATGTCTTTGAGATGCTGTCTCGTTGAATAGGAAGTTTTAATATAAAAAAAACGTTAAAAAAGAAGAAGAAAACAGTTACCAGAAGTGGATGGCATCCTATCCCCAGCTAGCTGCCTACCTCCGCTGAGCCATAGGAACTTTCTTCTAGCTCCAGTTTTAACAGTTTTCTTTGGCTCTGGTCGGGCTGGAATAATTATCAATCTGGGAGGCTTGCAGTAGCTGCCTGCAGTAGGTGTTTAAAGCTCTCCTCCGCCACGGCATTCATTCACAGGGACCTCCATCACATTGTCAGCGCGATAACTTCCATCCGCGACGCGGGAAACGTTGACCTTTCTCCACACCTATGAAGAGGAGCCTGCGGCGACATGGAGTCAGAGACGTAGCTACTTAATTAATGCCTGTTCTCCACTCCCAGGGTTTAGGCTACTGTAATTACCCATGATGCACTAGGCGTAAAGGAGAGGAGGCCAGCGTGAATAATTGTATAATTCAGAGACGGGCGTTACACTGGGAGGGACGTTGTTAGTTATTGATTATGTCAACGATGGGGCTGATAGAGAGGTGTGTGTGTGTGTGTGTGTACAGTGTGCATGCGTGTGTGTGTATGTGTTTGTGTGAATGTTTGTGCATGTGGGTGTGTGTGTATTGTGTGATCCCACAGACAGAAGTGTCATCATGGAGTGTTGCAGCATGTCTGCTACAGAATCCATCAGCACCATGCCAGTCAAAACATGTACGGATCAGATCACAATATGATCACACTTATGAGCTGTGACTTCATGGGGAGGCTTTTGTAAAGTGCCAAGGCTTGGTGAAACATAGTTTGCTTCCCAAATGTCACCCTTTTCCTGATGTAGTGCACTACTTTTGTCCAGGGCCTATAGGGCTCTAGTCAGAAGTAGTGCACTACATAGGGGAAAGGGTGCCATTTGGGAAGCAGACGTAGTCCACGACAAGTTACTTCTGGAGTGATTTATCAAGTAAAGTATTCACTTCTGCCATGCTTCCTAGCAAGCGCTAAATGACGAGTCTTCACTGGACGTTATAACAAATCCCTTGATAGATGACTCTCTGTCAGATGTGATGAGGCAGAGCAGTAGTTTCTATTTGCTTAATGAATGATAAAGCTTCTGCTCGTGAAGTCATTAAGTTATCCAGAAAAGGATCATTCACTATGACATCCTCCAGCGACTGCATTCTTTTATTTTATTCTGTATTCTATTTCTAACTTTTAAGATTTATGCTTGTGTTCAGTGTCCATATAAAGTGCATTCCGGTCTATACCTCTCAGTGTGGTATTTTACAGAAACACCAGACTACACAGCAGGGACTGCATTATACACTCCAGTCTAGTCAATTGAGGCAGCAGTGAACACAAAGCCTCCCTACTGAGAGAGTAGAGATTTATGGATCCCCGGCCCCTTTTGTGGTCAGTGACAGTCAGTGACAGGAGAGCTGAAAGGAAGTGGATACTTCACCGTGTGTGAGAAAGGGTGACGAGAGGGACACTTTACTAGACAGTCACCAAAGGTTTTGGGAAAAACTGAGCTTTTGAGTGTCTCCGTATGGATTAGAATTAGAATAGATGCTTACAGTACTGTCATAATGTAATTGGGGTTCAATGTTCTGTTGGCAGTGGCCCTATACTTCCAGGTTCCTTTTATTGCCTCACTCCTTTTTGAGTAGTGATGACTGAGGAACCTGTGGTGGGTTTTGTCAGAAGGAAGGCTTATATACTCAGTCCCACTGTGTCTCAGAGGCAGAGATGTTTGTATATGTGTTTATGTTACTCAGTAAGTCCCACTGTGCCACAGAAATAGAGGCAGGTATGTTTGTATATATGTTTATGCTTACCCAGTCTGTCCCACTGTGCCACAGAATCAGAGGCAAAGTATAGTGTGTGAGATGGACACCACCAGGGCCAGTGGGGGTTAGTGATGGCACCAGAGGGGAAGGCTGCAGTCTTATCGGCTCTTAACCAACCATGCTATTTTGTTTGTTTTTTCACGTTGTTCGTATCTTGTTTTGTACATAATGTTACTGCTACCTTCTCTTATGACCGAAAAGAGCTTTAGAACTGCGATTGCTTACCTCAAACTGAACGAAGAGTTCTTCTTCAATGAGTCGGACGGGGGGGATATAATACAGACACCCGACCAGGCCCAGGTCCCCGTCATTCTCTGGAGAAGGAAACAAGAGATTTTGCGGAAAGAGATCAGGGTGCCTTGTGAGGATCAGGCGACGAGTGGCTAATCTGCCCTTGCCTTCCGTCCTGCTAGCTAATGTTCAATCACTGGAAAATAAATGGAACGAACTGAAAGCACGTTTATCCTACCAATGGGACATTAAAAACTGTAATATCTTATGTTTCACCGAGTCGTGACGGAACGACGACAGAACATACACTCTATTGGCAGGACAGAACAGCAGCCTCTGGTAAGACACGGGGTGGGGGCCTATGCATTTATGTAAACAACAGCTGGTGCACGATATCTAAGAAAGTCTTGAGGTTTTGCTTGACGAGTATCTCATGATAAGCTGCAGACCACACTATACCGAGAGAGTTTTCATCTGTATTTTTCATAGCTGTCTACCAATGCTGGCACTAAAACCGCACTCATTGAGCTGTATACATGTACGGATATAATATATGTATAAGCAAACAGGAAAACGCTCATCCAGAGGTGGCGCTCCTACTGGCCAGGGACTTTAATGCAGGGTAACTTAAATCAGTTTTACCTCATTTCTATCAGCATGTTATGTGCAACCAGAGGGAAAAACATTCTAGACCACCTTTACTCCACACACAGAGACACGTTCAAAGCTCTCCCTCGCTCTCCATTTGGCAAATCTGACCATAATTCTATCCTCCTGATTCCTGCTTACAAGCAAAAATTAAAGCAGGAAGCACCAGTGACTCGGTCTATAAAAAACTGGTCAGATGAAGCACTGGAATATATTCCAGGATTTTTCAGATGGCATTGTGGAGTACACCACATCAGTCACTGGCTTTATCAATAAGTGCATCGAGGATGTAGTCCCCACAGTGACTGTACGTACATACCCCAATCGGAAGCCATGAATTACAGGCAACATTCGCTCTGAGCTAAAGGGTAGGGCTGCTGCTTTCAAGAAGTGGGACTCTAACCCGGAAGCTTGTAAGAAATGCAACTATGTCCTCAGACGAACCATCAAACAGGCAAAGCGGCAATACAGGATTAAGATCGAATCGTACTATACCGGTTCTGACGCTTGTCGGATGTGGCAGGGCCTGCAAACTATTACAGACTACAAAGGGAAGCACAGCCGCGTGCTGCCCAGTGACACGAGCCTACCAGATAACTTCTATAATCACTTCGAGGCAAGTAACACTGAAACATGCATGAGAGCATTAGCTGTTCCGGACGACTGTGTGATCATGCTCTCCGCAGTCAATGTGAGTAAGACCCTTAAACAGGAGAACATTCACAAGGCCACAGGGCTAGACGGATTACCATCACTTGTACTCCGAGCTTGCGCTGACCAACTGGCAAATGTCTTCACTGACATTTTCATCCTCTCCCTGTTTGTAATACCAACATGTTTCAAGCAGACCACCATAGTCCCTATGCCCAAGAACACTAAGGTAACCTGCCAAAATGACAACCAACCCGTAGCACTCATTTCTGTAGCCATGAAAGGCTGGTCCTGACTCACATCAACACCATTATCCCAGAAACCATAGACCCACTCCAATTTGCATACCGCACCAACAGATCCACAGATGATGCAGTCTCTATTGCACTCCACACTACTCTTTCACACTTGGACAAAAGTAACACCTACGTGAGAATTCTATTAATTGACTACAGCTTAGCGTTCAACACCATAGTGCCCTCAAAGCTCATCACTAAGCTAAGGACCCTGGGACTAAACACCTCCCTCTGCAACTGGATCCTGGACATCCTGAAGGGCCGCCCCCAGGTGGTAAGGGTAGGTAACAAACATCCGTCCACGCTAATCCTCAACACAGGGGCCCCTCAGGGGTGCGTGCTCAGTCCCCTCCTGTACTCCCTGTTCACTCATGACTGCACGGCCAGGCACGACTCCAACACCATCATTAAGTTTGCTGATGAAACAACAGTGGTAGGACTGATCACTGACAACAATGAGACTGTGTGGTGCAAGGAGAACAACCTCTCCCTCAACGTGATCAAGACAAAAGAGATGATTGTGGACTACAGGAAAAGGAGAACCGAGCACGCCCCCATTCTCATCGATGGGGCTATAGTGAAGCAGGTTGAGAGCTTCAAGTTCCTTGGTGTCCACATCACCAACAAACTAACATGGTCCAAGCCCACCAAGACAGTTGTGAAGTGGGCACGACAAAAGTGGGCACGACAAAACCTAGAAGATTTGGCCTGGGTCCTCAGATCCTCAAAAGGTTTTACAACTGCACCATCGAGAGCATTAATTGAGGGTAGAAGCTGCACCCTGCGTGGTATGGCAACTGCTCGGCCTCCGACTGCAAGGCACTACAAAGGGTAGTGCATACTGCCCAGTACATCACTGGGGCCAAGCTTCCTGCCATCCATGACCTCTATAACAGGCAGTCAGAGTAAGGCCCAAATAATTGCCAAAGACTCCAGCCCCCCCCCCCCCCCCCCCCCCCGGAACGCTGCTACTCTGTTATTATCTATGCATAGTCACTTTAATAACTATATTACCTCAATTACCTCGACACTGGTGCCCCCACACATTAACTCTGTACCGGTACCCCCTGTATATAGCCCTGCTATTGTTATTTGCTGCTGCTCTTTAATCATTTGTTATTCTTATCTCTTACTTTTTTGTAGGTATTTTCTTAAAACTGCATTGTTGGTTAAGTAAGTAAGCATTTCACTGTTGTATTCGTATGTGACAGATAAAATTTGATTAGGTTTTTATTTTATTTTATTTGAAATGATTTGAAATGACACCCCTGGAGAGCGCTGCCCATAGATACAATATAACACTCATTTAGAATGTTATTTAGTTAGTTCTGTGATTCTGCCTGCATCCTTCAGAGGAATAGCTTTGCTTTTCCCATCTGTGGGGTGTAACAGGGCCACATAGAAACACAGAATCTTGGCACAGACCTGTCCACCTGACTAGGGATGGGGGGATGATGCAGCGATGCTGCCTCAGCCTGGATGCATGTCACTGGTGCCAACTGCTGCCTGAGAGGGGGTTGTGTGATGTGCTGGCCTTCTGTTTGTGCTATTACCCAGTCATTTACTGCCCAGATTAAAAGCATTTTGCATCCCAAATGGAACCATTTTGCATCCCAAATGGAACTCCCTATTCCCTTTATAGTGCGCTAATTTTGACCATAGCCCTATTAAAAGTAGTGCACTATATAGGGAAAAGGGTTCCATTTGGGATGTATCCATAGGCTATAACAGGACACTCAGACAGAGAGCACATGGCATAGCATCATTCCGTATAGATTAGCTGGTTTTTCTCACACTGATGTGAAAAGGTTGTATGGCCATCTGGATGAGACTTGGGGTGAAGCATCACTGATGACAGGATCCCCGTTTATACCTGGTTCTAACATGCGTCAGTTGTCCAGATCTTGTCCACATTCTGATTGTGCCCACATTTGTCGACAGGTGTAGAGAAGCAAAATATTAATTGTGAACTGATTGTGATTAGATCTTCCTGACCACCTCCGGAGGTACAATACCGGTCAAAAGTTTTAGAACACTTACTCATTCATGGATTCTTCTTTACTGTGAAGACATCAAACTATGAAATAACACATATGGAATCATGTCGTAACCAAAAAAGTGTTACACAAATCAGAATATATTTTATATTTGAGATTCTTCAAATAGCCACTCTTTGCCTTGAGGACATCTTTGCACACTCTTGGCATTCTCTTCACCAGCTTCATGAGGTAGTCACCTGGAATGCATTTAAATTAGTATGTGTGCCTTGTTAAAAGTTCATTTGTGGAATTTCTTTACTTCTTAATGCGTTTGTGTCAATCAGTTGTGTTGTGACAAGGTGGTGGATATACAGAAAACAGCCCTATTTGGTAAAAGACCAAGTCCATATTATGGCAAGAACAGTGCAAATAAGCAAAGAGAAACGACAGTCCATCATTACTTGAAGGAATGAAAATCAGTCAATCCGGAGTGTTTCAAGAACTTTCTGGATTCTTCAAGCACAGTCACAAAAACCATCAACCACAATGATGAAACTGCCTCTCATGAGGTCCGCCAATGGGAATGGAAGATCCAGAGTTCTCTGTTGCAGAGGATAAGTTCAATAGAGTTACCAATAAATATATGTATTTATATAGGCCTTTGTACATCAGCTGATATCTCAAAGTGCTGTTCAGAAATTAGCCTAAAACCCAAAACAGCACGCAATGCAGGTGTAGAAGCACAGTGGCTAGGAAAAACTCCCTAGAAAGGCCAAAACCTAGGAAGAAACCTAGAGAGGAACCAGGCTATGAGGAGTGGCCAGTCCTCTTCTGGCTGTGCTGGGTGGAGATTATAACAGAACACGGCCAAGATGTTCAAATGTTCATAAATGACCAGCATGGTCAAATAATAATAATCACAGTAGTTGTCGAGGGTGCAACAGGTCAGCACCTCAGGAGTAAATGTCAGTTGGCAATTCATAGCCAATCATTCAGAGTTTCTCTACCACTCCTGGTGTCTCTAGAGAGTTGAAAACAGCAGGTCTGGACAGGTAGCACGTCCGGTGAACAGGTCAGGATTCCATAGCCGCAGGCAGAACAGTTGAAACTGGAGCAGCAGCACGGCCAGGTGGACTGGGGACAGTAAGGAGTCATCAAGCCAGGTAGTCCTGAGGCATGATCCTAGGGCTCAGGTCCCCCGAGAGAGAGAAAGAAAGAGAGAAAGAGAGAATTAGAGAGAGCATACTTAAATTCACGCAGGACACCAGATAAGACAGGATAAGGTTGAAACCGAGTCTGCGTCTCTCACATGGGTAGGCAGACCATTCCATAAAAATGGAGCTCTATTGGAGAAAGCCCTGCCTCCAGCTGTTTGCTTAGAAATTCTAGGGACAATTAGGAGGCCTGCGTCTTGTGACTGTAGCGTACGTGTAGGTATGTACCGCAGGACCAAATCAGAGAGATAGGTAGGAGCAAGCCCATGTAATGCTTTCTAGGTTAGCAGTAAAACCTTTAAATCAGCCCTTGCCTTAACAGGACACCAGTCTAGGGAGGCTAGCACTGGAGTAATATGATAAAATTTTGGGGTTTTAGTCAGGATTCTAGCAGCCGTATTTAGCAATTTAGTGCTATATCCGGGTAGCCGGAAAGTAGAGCATTGCAGTAGTCTAACCTAGAAGTAACAAAAGCATGGATTAATTTTTCTGCATCATTTTTAGACAGAAAGTTTCTGATTTTTGCAATGTTACGTAGATGGAAAAAAGCTGTCCTTAAAACAGTCTTGATATGTTCGTCAAAAGAGAGATCTGGGTCCAGAGTAACGCAGAGGTCCTTCACAGTTTTATTTGAGATGACTGTACAACCATTAAGATTAATTGTCAGATTCAACAGAAGATCTCTTTTTTTCTTGGGACCTAGAACAAGCATCTCTGTTTTGTCCGAGTTTAAAAGTAGAACGTTTGCAGCCATCCACTTCCTTATGTCTGAAACACAGGCTTCTAGCGAGGGCAATTTTGGGGCTTCACCATTATTCATTGAAATGTACAGCTGTGTGTCATCCGCATAGCAGTGAAAGTTAACAATATGTTTTCGAATGACATCCCCAAGAGGTAAAAATATATAGTGAAAACAAATTAGACCAATTTGGGTTTCCAATCTCTCCAAAAGAATGTGGTGATCAATGGTGTCTAGGAGCACGATGACAGATGCAGAGCCTCGGTCTGATGCCATTAAAAGGTAATTTACCACCTTCACAAGTGCAGTCTCAGTGCTATGATGGGGTCTAAAACCAGACTGAAGCGTTTTGTATACATTGTTTGTCTTCAGGAAGGCAGTGAGTTGCTGCGCAACAGCTTTTTTGAGAGGAATGGAAGATTCGATATAGGCCGATAGTTTCTTCAATATTTTCTGGGTCAAGGTTTGGCTTTTTCAAGAGGTTTTATTACTGCCACTTTTAGTAGTTTGGTACTACTAAAGGACACTAATAAGAAGAAGAGACTTGCTTGCGGCAAGAAACGACCAATGGACATTAGACCCGTGGAAATGTGTCCTTTGGTCTGGAATCCAAATTGGAGATTTTTGGTTCCAACCACCGTGTCTTTGTGTGTTGCGGTGTGGGTGAATGGATGATCTCTGCATTGCAATTGTATTTCCCACTGGGAAGTATGGAAGAGGAGGTGTGGATGTGCTTTGCTGATGACACTTTCTGTGATTTATTTATAATTCAAGGCAGCAATACGCCATCCCATCTGGTTTGGGCATGGTGGGACTATCATTTGTGTATGCCAGCAGCATACCACCCTGTATACCACTGCTGGCTTGCTTCTGAAGCTAAGCAGCGTTGGTCCTGGTCAGTCCCTGGATGGGAGACTAGATACTACTGGATGTGGTGTTGGAGGGCCAGTAGGAGACACTCTTTCCACTGGTCTAAAAATATCCCAATTCCCGGGGCAGTGATTGGGGACACT
The DNA here is from genome assembly GCF_057628025.1 of Oncorhynchus mykiss. Taxonomy (NCBI): domain Eukaryota; kingdom Metazoa; phylum Chordata; class Actinopteri; order Salmoniformes; family Salmonidae; genus Oncorhynchus; species Oncorhynchus mykiss. The sequence goes on along the minus strand of NC_143028.1, from coordinate 63,417,223 downwards.
GCCCTGTGTAGGGACGTCTTTCGTATGGGACGTTAAACGGGTGTCCTGACTCTCTGAGGTCATTAAAGATCCCATGGCACTTATTGTAAGAGTAGGGGTGTTAACCCTGGTGTCCTGGCTAAATTCCCAATCTGGCCCTCAAATCATCACGATCACCTAATAATCCCCAGTTTACGATTGGCTCATTCACCCCCCTCCTCTCCCCTGTAACTATTCCCCAGGTTGTTGCTGTAAATGAGAATGTGTTCTCAGTCAACTTACCTGGTAAAATAACAGATCAATTAAAAAACAGGACAATGACCCAACACTTCTACAGGCTGTGTAAGGGCTATTTGACCAAGAAGGAGAGTGATGGAGTGCTGTATCAGATGACCTGGCCTCCACAATCCCCTGACCTCAACCAAATTGATATGGTTTGGGATGAGTCGGACCGCAGAGTGAAGGAAAAGCAGCCAAAAAGTGCTCAGCATATGTGAGTACTCAACCAGGTGAAGCTGGTTGAGAGAATGTCAAGAGTTTGCAATGCTGTCATCAAGGCAAAGGGTGGCTTATTTGAAGAATCTCAAATCTAAAATATATTTGGATTTGTTTAATACTTTTTTTGTTACTACATTGATTCCATATGTGTTATTTCATAGTTTGATGTCTTCACTTTTATTCTACAATGTAGAAAATAGTGAAAATACAGAAAAACCCTTTAGACTGGAAGTGTAGTCAAAGAAGCATCTTTTACGAATATCCTTGAAGTGTAAACAAATCCTGACAGCAAAAGCTTATAAATCTTTCTGTGACGGTTCTCCCGCCCTCTAAAAAGAAATCACACCGGCCAGTTGAGCTAGTAATTGTGGGTTATGATACCTCTACAATTGTTCCAGAATTAAGATCATGGTGTTGGAATCCAAGTGCCTACTGACATTGTGGTCGGATGCCACAGTTAAATCGAAATTAGATAACTCATAGAAGTACAGTATGAGAGAAAAAAGGGTTTTCCAGATAAATCGCTAGCAATGAAGTGCAGAAGATGTCCGAACTGATGCATAGCTTTAAAGCATGAGCGAGGCCACTTCCACGATTGCAAATCATTCGTAGTAAAACAAAGAGCTGACCTTTTCCCAACATGTTCAGTACATATGATTATCTGCCACTGGAGAAGGCAGGTGTTTCTCAAACAGCATTGTTGTGGAAGTTAGCGTTGCGTTAAAATAGAGGTGGAGACAACTTCACAAAATAGCAATGTCGAAGGTTACTTTCAATACAAGATGACAATAATATAAAGTCAACGTATGTTAACATCCATGTGTAAAGATCAAACCTGTACAGAAACCTTTTTGGATAAATGCGTTGAACCATTCGGAGATGGTACCCTAACTTAACCGGTTTCTGTTTCTGCTGTGTGCATTGGTGCCTAAGTGTCATTTTTATTTATGCTGTGCATTAATTGTAATTGTACACATTCAGATACTCAGCTCGTTTGTCTGTTGACTTTTTGAGTGATGGGAAGGTTTCACAGAATATTTATATGTACAGCTGTGAACAGGTTGAGGTTATCGGGACAGTATTACACCAAGTCTTAAAACATTGGATAACAAAAGTAGGCTGTAATTATGAGAGTATACAACTATTGACTATAAAAGTGTGTCATTTTCTGTCAATTTATATAGCTTGTGTCATAGGGGTAGGTCCAAGGCAGGTTGGATTTATTTGCATATAGGGAGGGACCATGGAATCTGGTCTCAATGCGAACACAGTGTGCAGATAAGAGACACATTTTATTACCATTTCTAAAACTTTTTGGGGGATCCTGGATGCTAATGCTTCCAAGCCATGCTGTATTGGCCGTCACAGACACACCTATTGTCACATCCGTTGTCGGAATGAGACCAAGGCGCAGCGTGGTATGCATACATTCTCTTTTAATGAATAAACACCGAAAACAACAACAAAATGAACAAACGAAACGTGAAGCTATACAAAATAATGCTGACTGGCAACTACACATAGTCAAGATCCCACAAACACAAATGAGGAAATGGCTACTTAAATATGATTCCCAATCAGATACAACAATAAACAACTGCCTCTGATTGGGAACCATATCAGGCCACCATAGAAATACAAAAACATCTAGATGACCCACCCACCCACCCAAGTCACTATCACGCCCCAACCAACACAGAGAAAAGACAGCTTACTATGGTCAGGGCGTGACAGTACCCCCCCCCCCCCAAAGGTGCGGACTCCGACCGCAACACCTGTCTCAATAGGGGAGGGTCTGGGTGGGAATCTATGATGGATGACGCAGGGTGTCGGGAGCGGCTCCGGTGCGGGACGAAGTACCCACTCCGCTCCCAGATACGTCTTCATCCATGGCGGCTCTGGTGCGGTGATCATCGCCGGAAGCTCCGAACCGTGGGTCGTCGCTGGAGGCACCGGATCATGGATCGTCACCAGAGGCTCCGGACTGAGAATCCCTGCTGAAGGCTCTTTACTGCAGATCGTCGCTGGAGGCTCTGGACCACCGACCGTCGCTGGAGGCTTCGTCGCTGGAGGCACCGGACCGTGGATCATCGCCGGAGGCTCTGAACTGGGAACCCCCGCTGGAGGCTCTGGACTGCAGCTCGTCGCTCTGAACTGGGAACCCCCGCTGAAGAAGCTCGGGACTGGGAACTGTCGCCGGAAGCTCTGGACTGTGGAGACTCACTGGAGGCCTGATGCGTGGGACCGGTACAGGTGGCACGTGGCTGAATTGCACGCACCTCAGGGCGAGTGCGGGGAAGAGGCACAGGACGTACTGGACTGTGGAGGCCCACTGGAGACCTGATGCGTCGGACCGGTACAGGTGGCACCGGGCTGATGACATGCACATCAGGGCGAGTGCAGAGAGGAGGCACAGGACGTACTGGACTGTGGAGGCGCACTGGAGGTCTAGAGCGCAGAGCTGGCACAACCCTTCCTGACTGGATGCTCACTCCAGCCCGGCAAGTGCAGGAAGCTAGCACAGGACGCACTGGGCTGTGAAGGCGCACTGGAGACCTGATGCGTGGGACCAGTACAGGTGGCACCGGGCTGATGACAAGCACCTCAGCACGCCTGCTCTACAGAGCTCTCAACGCCAGCATCTCTCTCCGGAATCTTGCGTCGAGCTCCTCACTCGACTCTCTGACTGGCTCTGGTTCATTCCTCGGCTCCGCCGACTGCTCCATGTGCCTCCTCCCCAAAAAATATTGGGGTTTCTGTGGCCTTCCTCCTCGACGTTGTTGCTGTCCTCTCATGTTCCTAGGCGACTCCTGTCCTGCCAGGATTTCCTCCCAAGTCCAGGATCCCTTCCCATCCAGGATCTCTTCCCAAGTCCAGGATACCTCCTCCTCCTGGGCACGCTGCTTGGTCCTTTGTTGGTGGGATCTTCTGTCACGTCCGTCGTTGGAATGAGACCAAGGCGCAGCATGGTATGCTTACATTCTCTTTTAATGAACAAACACCGAACACCAACAAAAGTCACAACCGAAACATGCCGCTATACAAAATAATGCTGACAGGCATAGTCAAGATCCCACAAACACAAATGAGGAAATGGCTACCTAAATATGATCCCCAATCAGAGACAACTTTAAACAGCTGCCTCTGATTGGGAACCATATCAGGCCACCATAGAAATACAAAAACACCTAATTGACCCACCCAAGTATTATCACGCCCCAACCAACACAGAGAAAAAAAACAGCTTACTATGGGCAGGGCGTGACACCTATGCCAGCTACAAGAAACAAATCTCGATCAGGTAGTGTCCGGATCATCTTGATTGGATGACAACAACCACATGTTAATGCAAGGTGTAACTATTGTCTAAATGATACCTAGTTCAGGTGCCAAATTATGATAAAAGCATCTGAAAAGTTTAATTCCCATTATCCTCTTTAGGTTTTATGAATTGTGCTGTTACTAACCAACCACCACAAGTAGAAACATTTAATCTGTTTGGAATTTACTTATTCATGGGTGCAAATGATAATGGCATAGCCTATACATTTTATAACATTATTAACATGATGCGCTTTATATGAATTATGTTGCTACTGTAAACCCACCACAACTAGAAATTGAATCTGTATGTGTGGTTGTCACGCCTTGGCCATAGAGAGGCTTTTTATTCTCTATTTTGGTTAGGCCAGGGTGTGACTAGGGTGGGCGTTCTGTTCTTTTTTCTATGTTTTTGTTCTATGTTTTGTATTTCTGGTTTTGGCCTGGTATGGTTCCCAATCAGAGGCAGCTGTTAATCGTTGTCACTGATTGAGAACCATACTTAGGCAGCCTGTTTTCCCACTATGGGTTGTGGGTAGTTATTTTCTGTTCAGTGTGTTTTGCACCTGACGGAGCTGTGTCGGTTGTTCCTTGTTGTAGTTAGTGTTCAGTTTATTAAAATAATGATGAACACTTACCACGCTGCATCTTGGTCCTCACCTTCTTCCACCAATGGTCGTTACAGTGGTGCTCTTAGTGGTCAGAGTTGGGGCTATTTCTACAGCACACTCTTACTGCCCATACCTGTCTTTCCACAGTACCTGACAGACGTCTACTGAGGTGGTCTGTTTGTATATGTAACGGCTTTCCTCTTCCTCTTCTGAGGAGGAGTAGCAAGGATCGGACCAATACGCAGAGTGGTAAGTGTTCATCTTGGTTTTTAATAAGAATAATGAACACTGAACAAAACAATAAACTACAACGTGAAAAAACAAAACCGAGACAGTTCCGAGTGGAACAAAACACTGACACGGAAAATAATCACCCACAACTCAAAACACTGACACGGAAAATAATCACCCACAACTCAAAACACTGACACGGAAAATAATCACCCACAACTCAAAACACTGACACGGAAAATAATCACCCACAACTCAAAACACTGACACGGAAAATAATCACCCACAACTCAAAACACTGACACGGAAAATAAATCACCCACAACTCAAAACACTGACACGGAAAATAATCACCCACAACTCAAAACACTGACACGGAAAATAATCACCCACAACTCAAAACACTGACACGGAAAATAATCACCCACAACTCAAAACACTGACACGGAAAATAATCACCCACAACTCAAAACACTGACACGGAAAATAAATCACCCACAACTCAAAACACTGACACGGAAAATAATCACCCACAACTCAAAACACTGACACGGAAAATAATCACCCACAACTCAAAACACTGACACGGAAAATAATCACCCACAACTCAAAACACTGACACGGAAAATAATCACCCACAACTCAAAACACTGACACGGAAAATAATCACCCACAACTCAGAAGTGAAACCAGGCTACCTAAGTATGGTTCTCAGTCAGGGACAACGATTGACAGCTGCCTCTGAGAACCATACCAGGCCAAACACAGAAATCCCAAAACACAGAAAAAGGAACATAGACAACTAAAGCCCTGACCATACTAAAACAAAGACATAACAAAACAACTAAGGTCAGAACGTGACAGTATACTAGTTTGAGCATTCTGTGGTCATGTATTTGTATTCAGACAGAAGGTTTTGTGTGAACTCCTCACAAGTAAACACCATACTCCATGTGAATAGTCGTGAAAATATTTGTATTTGTCAACTTAAATAAACCTTTACATATTTACGTAAATGTCTTAAAGCAGGTGCTGGATATTAATAAATAAATGCTGCAAATTATATTGAGAGACTCTGCACACTCTATCACATAATCACATATCTCCCAAAATTAAACAGGATTTATAGCAAGAAAAAACTATGGGAACGTAGTCGGTGATTTATCAGTTCAGTAATATGCATTTCAATAAACCCAACACAGACACTTTTTTGAAGGCGCATCCACACTCATGAAACTTTCTTTGCGAACTGTTTTGTAATCCACATATAGGGATAATCTGACAGATAAGGAACACGATCCAAGTGCAAAGTAGTCATTTCAAAGCAACGGAAGGCACAGACTGTGCTTAGCAGGCTACAGTTTTCTTCTAGAACATTAAAACTGCCGCCTTGTCTCCCAGGTATAGCAAGCACACATCTATCGTCCATACAGAATGGAATTATTTTAACATAGAACAGATAATAATTACATATGGTTTCTCTATGGTGATTTCTTCATAATATCATATCACTTGATTGGTGCGCTCTCACTGTATATATGTGTCACAACAAATCTAAGTTTTAATCTTAACTTTGTCTCTTTTTTCCTTAAGTCATGCTGTCATTTCTTCCTGTTGTGGTGTGATGGAGTTTTGGCCTGTCTGGTGACATCACCAGGCGGTAAATTGATTAAGGGCTTGTAAGTAAGCATTTCATGGTAAGGTCTACACTTGTTGTATTCGGCGCATGTGACAAATAAAGTTTGATTTTATTTGATTCGCTAGAACATCGCTCAGAGACGCACACAAATAATATAGCATTCAAAATGAGTGAATCTTTCCTTTAATTGTTATCCAGAAATGATTTGATATTGAGATTAAAAAAAAAACTGCATTGGACCTTTAAGCCTTGTTCCAGATGGTGGCTTTTAATTAGAGGAACACAAAACAAATGGCAGTATGTACAGCCATTAAACAGGACACACATCTTCTGTTTTATAACTCATCACTGGAGGCAATAATATGTGGTGTTTGAGGGAGGAGGTCCACTGTGAATTTGGGGTGGTGGGGTGTTGTTATTTTAGAGTGTATAATGAAGATTATGAGGAAGATATAGGAGTGTAGGTTTAGTGTCATACTGAGTGGATAGGAAGGTGGACAGATCACTGTTTGTGTTTTGAGCTCAACTGAGCTTCACACAGAGATTGCAAGACAGGGTAAAACATATTTCTCCTTTAGTTTGAACTTCAAAAAAGGTATTGTTCGTCTTGTGCCTCCCTCCCTCCTCACACCTTCTCCTCCCTGAATCTGTTATTTTTAAACAGGATGTCTTTGCCAGCCACGGTGCGGCACATTAATTAGTGCAGCAGAATGGTGTTTAGAAGTGAAGAGAATGTGAGAGGTCGGATGACATCAGATTCAAACCAAATCAAAATAAAATGAAACGTTGTTTGTCTGATGCTTCATAAACAACAGCTGTAGACTAACAGTGAAATGCTTACTTATTGGGGCTCTTCCCAACAATGCAGAGAGAAAGAAAATAGAGAAATAATAGAGAAGTTAAACACGTAATAATACAAGTAATAATAAATACACAATGAGTAACACTAAGTTGGCTAGATACACGGGATACCAGTACTGAGTTGATGTGCATGGGTTTGAGGTATTTGAGGTAGATACTGTATGTACAGATAACTAGGAATTAAGTGACAGATAATAAACATTAGCAGCAGAGTATGTGATTAGAGAAAAAAGTGTGTGCAAAAAAAGGTCAATGTAGCCTCTCGTCACTGGGCAGCTCGTGGCTGGGTTTCCCTTTGCAATCCATGATAGTTTGCAAGCACTGCCACATCCGAAGAGTGTCAGAGCCAGTGTAGTAAGATTCAATGTTAGTCCTGTATTGACGCTTTGCCTGTTTGATGGCTCGTCACAGGGCGTCCTGCTCCTTGAAAGTGGCAGCTCTAGCCTGTAGCTCAGTGCGGATGTTGCCTGTAATCCATGGCTTCTGGTTGGAATATGTACATACGGTCACTGGGGCAGATGTCATCAATGCACTTATTAATGAATCCCAGAACATATTCCAGTCTGCGTTAGCGAAACAGTCCTGTAGTTTAGCATCCGCTTCATCAGACCATGTCCATTTTGAGCGCACCACTGGTACTTCCTGTTTGTTTTTGCTTCTTAGCAGGAATCAGGAGGACAGAGTTATGGTCAGATTTGACAAATGGAGGGAGAGGTTTGTATGTGTTTTTCTGTGTGTGGAGTAAAAGTGATGTAGAGTTGTTTTTGCCTCTAGTTCCACACATGATATGCTGGTAGACATAAAGTAGAAACAGATTTCAGTTTTCCTGCATTACAATCACCAGCCACTAGGAGCGCTGCCTCTGGATGAGCCTTTTCTTGTTTGCTTATGGCCATATACAGTTGAGTGCGGTCTTAGTGCCAGCATCGGTTTGTGGAGGTAAAATAGAAGAAACAGTTTGATGTATGTTGTCCATGTCCTTGTTCAGCCATGACTCTGTGAAATGTAACATTTTACAGTTCTTCTGTGTTATATTCTCCTACATTCCTTTCACATTTCCACAAACTTTAAAGTGTTTCCTTTCAAATGGTACCATGAATATGCACATCCTTGCTTCAGGGCCTGAGTTACAGGCAGCTAGATTTTACAGGCAGTTAGATTAGTAATTTTAGGCAAAAATTGAAAAAAGGGGCAGATCCTTAACTAGGCAAGTCAGTTAAGAACAAATTATTATTTACAATGATGGCCTACAAGGGAACAGTGGGTTAACTGCCTTGTTCAGGGGCAGAACAACTGATTTTTACCTAGTCAGCTCAGGGATTCAATCTAGCAACCTTTCAGTTACAGGCTCAATGCTCTAACCACTAGGCTTCCTGCCACCCCGTAATAATGCCAGCCAATCGATATCCATGTGCACACACACAAACACACTTTTATCTCTCCAGTCTCCCAGAGAAGTTTTTTTTTTTTCTTTCCCTTTCTCACAAGGCGACATGGAATGAATTGTCATATATTTGTTCAGAACCTGTGGGTGTTCCACACTGCATTGTACATGTAATTACAGTGCCTTCAGAAAGTATTCATACCCCTTGAGTTATTCCACATTTTGTTGGGTTACAGCCTGAATTCAAAATGTATTAAAAAAAAAATTTCCACCCATCTACACACATTCTTTTTGACATTTTTGCTAATTTATTGAAAATAAAATACATAAATATCTAATTTAAATAAGTATTGGCACCCCTGAGGTAGTACATGTAATCTCTACCAAAGGTGATTCTAACAACTGTCTTTCTGGGTAAATCTCTAAGAGCTTTGCACACCTAGATTGTACAATATTTGCGCATTATTCCTTTCAAAATCCTTCAAGCTACCCATAACATTATGAAGCCACCACTATGCTTGAAGATATGAAGAGTGGTACTCAGGATTGGATTGGATTTCCCCCAACATAACACTTGTATGCAGGACAAAAAGTGCATTGCTTTGCCACATTTTTTGCAGTATTACTTTAGTACCTTGTTGCAAACAGGATGCATGTTTTTGAATGTGTTTATGGTGTACAGGCTTTCTTCTTTTTACTCTGTCAATTAGGTTAGTATTGTGGAGTAACTACAATATTGTTGATCCATCCTCAGTTTTCTCCTATCACACCTATTACACTCTGTAACTGTTTTAAAGTCACCACTGTGAAATCCCTGAGTGGTTTCCTTCCTCCCTGGCAACTGTGATAGGAAGGACACCTGTATCTTTGTAGTGGCTGGGTGTTATGAAACACCATCCAAAGTGTAATGAATAACTTCACCATGCTCTTCTTTTTTCTTTTTTTTTTTTACTGATCTACCAACAGGTGCCCTTCTTTGAGAGACATTGGAAAACCTCCCTGGTATTTGTGGTTGAATCTGTGTTTGAAATTCACTGCTCGACTGAGGGACCTTACAGATAATTGTATGTGTAGGGAACAGAGATGAGGTCATGATAAACACTATTATTGCACACAGAGTGAGTCAATTCAATTTATTATGTGACTTGGTAAGCACATTTTGATTCCTGAGCTTATTTAGGCTTTCCATAACAAAGGGGTTGAATACTTATGGACTGAAGACATTTCAGCTTTTCATTTTTAATTAATTTGTATACATTTTGAAAAAATATAATTCCACATTGACACTATGGGATATTGTGTGTATGCCAGTGACAAAACGTCTCAATTTAATCAAATTTGTAGTCATGCTGTAACTCAACAAAATTTGAAAAAAGTCAAGGGTAGTGAATACTTTCTAAAGGCACTGTGTATTCATAAATATGCATGACATGTTATAGCTTCTGGTATCAGCTATGATGATATGAAAAAGTGCTGGAGTCATTTCTGACGTTTTTTAAAATTGGTGCCGCTTTGCAGGAGACTAGGGAGAGAACCAGAATACACAGGCATGTGTTGCGTAGCTGTGTGTGTGTGTGTGTGTGAGTAGGTGTGTTTATCAAGGTGGTTTTTGAGGTCACTCACTCAGAGCCTTGCATTGTTGTTGGTGTGGAGGATGGAGGAAGTGTTAGAGGTAATTAACATGTGGTGGATTTGTCTGTGGGTGTCTTCCTGGTAAAGAGCAATGTCCGCAGATCAGGTAACATCTCACAGTCTGCATCTGAAATGGCACCCTATTCGCTATATAATGCACTACTTTTCCTATTCACTATATATAGCCCATGGGGCTCTGGTCAAAAGTATAATCCATCCACCTGACAGGTGTGGCATATCAAGAAGCTAATTAAACAGCATTACACAGGTGCACCTTGTGCTGGGTACAATAAAAGGCCACATTAAAATGGGCGGTTTTGTCACATAACACAATACCACAGATGTCTCAAGTTTAGAGGGAGCATGCAATTGGCATGCTGACTGTAGTGCCTTCGGGAAGTATTCAGACCCCTAACTTTTTCCACATGTTACATTACAGCTTTATTTCTTGTGAAACTATTCCTATTTTGCCAATCATCCTGGGCCCCTTTTACCACACGAAGCCCTGCTTATCCATCACGACTGGACTACCGACGTAATTTGCCCTAGGGTCTTTTTTCCAACAGGCCCCTTCGTTGCGACATCCCCTGAATGCCCATCTGCTAGCCTGCTGTCCGCTGCCCGCTAGCTGTCTAGAGCATACTGGACTGTTAGCTGAATAGATCCATTTGTCAATTGGACTGGACCCCTCTGCTACACGGAGTCCTATTAATCCATCACGACTGGTCTATCGACGGAACCGCAGGAGGAGGCTAAAACAGACTTTCCTCCGTCGCGACGTCCCTCGGCCTGCTAGCTGTCTGAATCGCCGTGTCTCCAGCCAGCCCAACCATTCCCAAGCATGCCAGCCCAACCTCTCCCTAATGTCAATATGCCTTGTCCATTACTGTTCTGGTTAGTGATTATTGTTTTATTTCACTGTAGAGCCTTTAGCCCTGCTCAATATGCCTTAGCCAACCATTTAGTTCCACCTCCCACATATGCGATGACATCACCTGGTTTAAATGTTTCTAGAGACAATATCTCTCTCGTCATCACTCAATGCCTAGGTTTACCTCCAATGTACTCACATCCTACCATACCTTTGTCTGTACATTATGCCTTGAATCTATTCTATCGCACCCAGAAACCTGCTCCTTTTACTCTCTGTTCCGAACGTACTAGACGACCAGTTCTTATAGCCTTTAGCCGTACCCTTATCCTACTCCTCCTCTGTTCCTCTGGTGAGGTTAATCCAGGACCTGCAGTGCCTAGCTCCACTCCTATTCCCCAGGTGCTCTCATTTGTTGACTTCTGTAACCGTAAAAGCCTTGGTTTCATGCATGTTAACATAAGAAGCCTCCTCCCCAAGTTTCACTGCTTTAGCACACTCTGCCAATCCGGATGTCTTAGCCGTGTCTGAATCCTTGCTTAGGAAGACCACCTAAAACCCTGAAATTTCCATTTCTAACTATATCATTTTCCGCCAAGAAAGAACTGCCAAAGGGGCAGAGTTGCAATCTACTACAGAGATAGCCTGCAGCTTTCTGTCTTACTATCCAGGTCTGTACCCAAACATTTCGCGCTTCTACTTTTAAAAATCCACCTTTCCAGAAACAAGTCTCTCACCGTTGCCGCTTGCTATAGACCACCCTCTGCCCCCAGCTGTGCCTTGGACACCATATGTGAATTGATTGCCCCCCATCTATCTTCAGAGCTCGTGCTGCTAGGTGACCTAAACTGGGACATGCTTAACACCCTGGCCATCCTACAATCTAAGCTTGATCTAAACCCTCAATCTCACACACATTATCAATGAACCTACCAGGCACAACCCCAAATCTGAAAACACAGGCAGCCTCATTGATATCATCCTAACCAACCTGCCCTCCAAATACACCTCTGCTGTTTTCAACCAAGATCTGAGTGATCACTGTCTCATTGCCTGCATCCGTAATGGGTCTGCGGTCAAATGACCACCCCTCATCACTGTCAAACGCTCCCTAAAATACTTCAGCGAGCAGGCCTTTCTAATCGACCTGGCCGGGGTATCCTGGAATGATATTGACTTCATCCTGTCAGTAGAGGATGCCTGGTTATTTTTTTTAAAGTGCCTTCCTCACCATCTTAAATAAGCATGCTCCATTCAACAAATTTAGAACCAGGAACAGATACAGCCCTTGGTTCACTCCAGACCTGACTGCCCTCGACCAGCACAAAAACATCCTGTGGTGTACTGCATTAGGATCGAATATTCCCCGTGATATGCAACTTTTCAGGGAAGTTAGGAACCAATATACACAGGCAGTTAGGAAGCGAAGTCTAGCTTTTTCAAACAGAAATTTGCATCCTGTAGCACAAACTCAAAAAAGTTCCTGGACCACTGTAAAGTCCATGGAGAATAAGAGCACCTCCTCCCAGCTGTCCACTGCACTGAGGCTAGGAAACATTGTCACCACCAATAAATCCACTGTAATTGAGAATTTTAATAAGTATTTTTCTACGGCTGGCCATGCTTTCCACCTGGCTACCCCTACCCCGGTCAACAGCCCTGCGCTTCCCACAGCAACTCGCCCAAGCCTTCCCCATTTCTCCTTCACCCAAATCCAGATAGCTGATGTTCTGAATGAGCTGCAAAATCTGGACCCCTACAAATCAGCCAGGCTAGACAATCTGGAACCTCTCTTTCTAAAATGATCTGCCGAAATTGTTGCAACCTCTATTACTAGCCTGTTCAACCTCTCTTTCGTATTGTCTGAGATTCCCAAAGATTGGAAAGCTGCCGCGATCATCCCCTTCTCCAAAGGCGGAGACACTCTAGACCCAAACTGTTACAGACCTATATCTATCCTACCCTGCCTTTCTAAGGTCTTCGAAAGCCAAGTTAACAAACAGATCACCGACCATTTCGAATCCCACCGTACCTTCTCTCTCTGCAATCTGGTTTCAGAGCTGGTCATAGGTGCACCTCAGCCACACTCAAGGTCCTAAACGATATCATAACCGTCATCCATAAGAGACATTACTGTGCAGCCGTATTCATCAACCTGGCCAAGGCTTTCGACTCTTTCAATCGCCACATTGTTATCAGCAGACGCAACAGCCTTGGTTTCTCAAATGATTGCCTCGCCTGGTTCACCAACTACTTCTCTGATAGAGTTCATTGTGTCAAATCGGAGGACCTGTTGTCTGGACCTCTGGCAGTCTCTATGGGGGTGCCACAGGGTTCAATTCTCGGGCCGACTCTCTTCTCTGTATACATCAATGATGTCGCTCTTGCTGCTGGTGATTCTCTGATCCACCTCTATACAGGCGACAAAATTCTGTATACTTCTGGCCCTTCTTTGGACACTGTGTTAACTAACCTCCAGACAAGCTTCAATGCCATACTACTCTCCTTCCGTTGCCTCCAACTGCTCTTAAATGCAAGTAAAGCTAAATGCATTCTCTTCAACCGATCGCTGCCCGCCCGTCCAGCATCACTACTCTGGGCGGTTCTGACTTAGGTATTCGTAGTTGTCCAAATATTCTAGGTGTCTGTTTAGACAGTAAACTCTCCTTCCAGACTCACATTAAGCATCTCCAATCCAAAATTAAATCTAGGATCGGCTTCCTATTTCGCAACAAAACATCCTTCACTCATGCTGCCAAACATACCCTCATAAAACTGACCATCCTACCAATCCTCAACTTTGGCAATGTCATTTGAAAAATAGCCTCCTACACTCTACTCAACAAATTGGATGCAGTCTGTCACAGTGCCATCCTTTTTGTCACCAAAGCCCCATATACTACCCACCATTGCGACCTGTACTCTCTCATTGGCTGGCCCTCACTTCATACTCGTTGCCAAACCCACTGGCTCCAGGTCATCTACAAGTCTTTGCTAGGTAAAGCAACGCCTTATCTCAGCTCACTGGTCACCATAGCAGCACCCACCCGTAGCACACGCTCCAGCAGGTATATCTCACTAGTCACCCCCAAAGCCAATTCCTACTTTGGCCGCCTTTTCTTCCAGTTCTCTGCTGCCAATGACTGGAATGAACTGCAAAGATCACTGAAGCTGGAGACTCATATCTCCCTCACTAGCTTTAAGCACCAGCTGTCAAAGCAACTCACAGATCACTGCACCTGTACATAGCCCATCTGTAATATAGCCCATCCAACTACCTCCTCCCCGTACTTGATTTATTTCTTTATTTTGCTCCTTTGCACCCCAGTATCTCTACTTATACATTCATTTTCTGCACATCTATCACTCCAGTGTTTAATTGCTATATCGTAATTACCTCTACACCATGGCCTATTTTATTGCCTTTCCTTTCTTATCTTACCTCATTTGCCCACACTGTATATAGACTTTTTTCTACTGTATTATTGACTGTATGTTTGTTTATTCCATGTGTAACTCTGTTGTATATGTTGAACTGCTAAAATCAAAACAGAAATACCTTATTTACAGTGCCTTGCGAAAGTATTCGGTCCCCTTGAACTTTGCGACCTTTTGCCACATTTCAAGCTTCAAACATAAAGATATAAAACTGTATTTTTTTGTGAAGAATCAACAACAAGTGGGACACAATCATGAAGTGGAACGACATTTATTGGATATTTCAAACTTTTTTAACAAATCAAAAATTGAAAAATTGGGTGTGCAAAATTACTTTCAGTGCAGCAAACTCTATCCAGAAGTTCAGTGAGGATCTCTGAATGATCCAATGTTGACCTAAATGACTAATGATGATAAATACAATCCACCTGTGTGTAATCAAGTCTCCGTATAAATGCACCTGCACTGTGATACTCTCAGAGGTCCGTTAAAAGTGCAGAGAGCATCATGAAGAACAAGGAACACACCAGGCAGGTCCGAGATACTGTTGTGAAGAAGTTTAAAGCCGGATTTGGATACAAAAAGATTTCCCAAGCTTTAAACATCCCAAGGAGCACTGTGCAAGCGATAATGATTGTGTCCCACTTGTTGTTGATTCTTCACAAAAAAATACAGTTTTATATCTTTATGTTTGAAGCCTGAAATGTGGCAAAAGGTCGCAAAGTTCAAGGGGGCTGAATACTTTCGCAAGGCACTGTACATAAGTTTTCAGACCCTTTGCAATGAGACTCAAAATTGAGCTCAGGTGCATCCTGTTTCTATTGATCACCCTTGAGATGTTTCTACAACTTGATTGAAGTCCACCTGTGGTAAATTGTTGGACATGATTTGGAAAAGCACACACCTGTCTATATAAGGTCCCACAGTTGACAGTGCATGTCAGAGCAAAAATCAAGCCATGAGGTCGAAGGAATTGTCCGTACATTTCTGCAGCATTGAAGGTCCCTAAGAACTCAGTGGCTTCCATCATTCTTAAATGGAAGATGTTTGGAACCACAAACAATCTTCCTAGAGCTGGCCACCCGGCCAAACTGAGCAATCGGGGGAGAAGGGCCTTCGTCAGTGAAGTGACCAAGAAATTGATGGCCACTCTGACAGAGCTCTAGAGTTCCTCTGTGGAGATGGGAAAACCTTCCATAAGGACAACCATCTCTGCAGCACTCCACCAATCAGGCCTTTATGATAGAGTGGCCAGATGGAAGCCACTCCTCAGTAAAAGGCACATTACAGCCCGCTTGCACTTTGCCAAAGGGCACCTAAAGACTCTCAGACCATGAGAAACAAGATTGTCTGGACTGATGAAACCAAGATTTGTACTCTTTGGTGTGAATGCATTACGTCTGGAGTAAACCTGGCACCATCCCTACAGTGAAGCGTGGTGGTGGCAGCAACATTCCTAAAAACCTGTATTCGCTTTGTCATTATGAGGTATTTTGTGTAGATTCATGAGACAAAAAAAATATTTATCCCTTTTAGAATAAGGTTGTAACGTAACAAAATGTGGAAAAAGGGAAGGGGTCTGAATACTTTCCGAATGCACTGTCCTTGTCTCATCGCGCACCAGCGACTCCTGTGGTGGGCCAGGTGCAGTGCGTGCTAACCAAGGTTGCCAGGTGCACTGTGTTAAGAAGCAGTGCGGCTTGGTTGGGTTGTGTATCGGAGGACGCATGACTTTCAACCTTCGTCTCTCCCGAGCCCTTAAGGGAGTTGTAGCGATGAGACAAGATAGCAGCTACTAAAAAACAATTGGATACCATGAAATTGGGGAGAAAAATTGGGGAGAAAAAAGGGGTAAAATTCAACAACAAAAAAACACTTTTTAAAAAAAATAATCCATCCACCTGTCAAGCTAATTAAACAGTATTACACAGGTGCACCTTGTGCTGGGGACAATAAAAGGCAACATTAAAATGTGCAGTTTTGTCACACAACACAATGGCTCAAGTTTAGAGGGAGCATGCAATTGGCATGCTCTGTCCACCAGAGCTGTTGACAGAATGTTAATTTCTCCACCATAAACCACCTCCACTGTCGTTTTAGCGAATTTGCCAGTACATCCAACAGCAGACCACTCCGTCCCAGGACCTCCACATCCGGCTTATTTACCTGCGGGATTGTCAGAGGAATGAGCAGGGAGGTTCGGACGTTGTATTTCCGTCTGTAATAAAGCCCTTTTGTGTGGAAAAAACTCATTCTGATTTGCTGGGCCTGGCTCCCCAGATTAGAGCCATAGATTAGGGCCTAATGAATTAATTTAAATTGACTGATTTCCTTATATGAACTATAACTCAGCAGTCTTTGAAAATGTTACGTGTTGAGTTTTTATTTTTGTTCAGTATATTTTCCCCAGTCTTGATCCAATGCTGAGGTTGTGAGGTGTTGTTATTTCAATGTTGAGCACTCTACTGATTTCTTCAGCACACGTCTACTTTTCATTGACACACAGATCGATAAGGTTTCAATAGACAGCCAGACATCATGCAGCCTCTCTCGGTCAATACTGACTGACTGGAATTTTTCACTCCTGTAGTGTGTATGATATATACTGCCATGGTTTTGATTATGATGAACCAGGCAAAGCTAAGCACCATTGCCTTGGACAGTGGATACACAGATCTTAATGGCCATAGAGACTGCCAAAGAGAACAAGATTGAGATAAAAAATCTGATTGTCAATCAAATGATTGTCATATCTGACATTGACTGACAGTGCATTAACAGTATAATTACATTCAGTTACAATGACTCTCTGCATTTGATACGATCATGCACATGCTTGTATGGTCCCATGATAGAAGTCTGGATGGATGGATTGAGAGTGTGTGTATGTGTGCGTGCGTACGTTCCAATGGTAGAAGGTTGGATGGAGAGGCAAAAAGACAGGCTGGAGTTGCTCTCTTCTACATTTCATCTATAGTGGATCTGTAGCTTAGCCTCCTTCCCTCCTTCCTCGTCATCCAATCTTCATGATTGGCATGGCCCTCTGGGATGTACAGATGGGCTTTCCATGTTGAAGAAATCATGACATACGTGTAGATGAGTAAGAGCTGCCACTCGCCCGCACCCAGGCTGTCTCATGTACATACGTCCTCTATCTCAGCCCCTTCTCTGCTCCTATCTCTTCTGAAGAGGTGACTTCTCATCAAACCGTCTCTCGTGGATGTATGAATGGATGTATGGATGGATGTATAGGTTGATGTATATATGGATGTATAGATGGATCTATATATAGATGTATTAATGTATGTATAGTTTGATGTATGGATGGATGTATAGTTTGATGAATGGATGGATGTTTAGATGGATGTATAGATGGATGTATTGATGGATGTATTGATGGATGTATAGTTTGATGTATGGATGGATGTATAGGTTGATGTATATATGGATGTATAGATGGATCTATATATAGATGTATTAATGTATGTATAGTTTGATGTATGGATGGATGTATTGATGAATGTATAGGTTGATGTATGGATGGATGTATTGATGGACGTATAGTTTGATGAATGGATGGATGTTTAGATGGATGTATAGATGGGTGTATATATGGAAGTGTAGATGCATCCTGTCCATTGGGATACAGAACCCTTAACTGGAACTGTAGTCTTCTTTGTATATGGAATCATGCCTGTACCTATAATCTCTCATGGACAGAGCCACGTAAACATACTAACTGGTACCATAGTATCTGTTGGGAAGGAATGGGATGTGTGGGATAACGAGCAGCAGTAGTTCCGGGGTTTTTTATTTTTTTTATTTTTATGCGTTGTTTGAACAAATCATAATTTTGCAGGTGTTAGCATCTTTCGAATTCTGGAAAAGGAGGGGACAACTCCACATTCCAGTTCTGCTCCTCATTCTAGCATCTTTTCATCTCTTCTCTTAACAGGTATGGACACAGAACTTAATCGAGGAGCTGACCAATTACGTGAGACTTTATTGTACCTATAACTGGAACTTTTAGCTCTCAAACAGTCTCTGGAGCATTATGTCTATGCAGTCTCATGTATGTATAGGGATGCAATGTATAACTCGAACTCTCAACCCTTAAAGGACTGCAATGTCAGTGATGGATTTATAAGCTGCAGTCTCTCATTCTATCAGTTATGCTTAAAAGCTAACCAGGGAGTTTGTTAGTAATTATATTTTAAATCCCATTAGTTGGTTTTTGCAACATTTTCGCTGCAACACAGCAAGTCTACTCTGGGGAATATATATAGGCTTCTGCACATTCATTTTCATATTTTCATATCAACATTTAACAGCTGAAATGACTGGAGGTTGCCAGAGGTGTGGTGATGGAACTGCTCTTGCTATGATTCCACTCATTCATAAACAAATACAGTATGTAACCCCCTTTGAACCTGGCCAGATTTAAAGCAGCAGTAAGTGGAATGCTACTCCCAGCTAGCATTTTAAACTCTATCTCAATAATACAGTCTATCCTAATCATATTAGCAGAGTTTATGTAAAAATTGAATAAAGAAATGAGGTCAATTAAAGGTTAAGTTGCTGAAAATTTGATTTTTGGAAACTAAGATTTAATTGATCAATTAATAAGGGTCTAAGTCAGCTGAGGTGTTCCTAGTTGTCCCTCGGAAGGAGACAGAAAGAGGGAGAGAGATAGATATAATGAGAGCGATAAAAAGAGTGACATAGAGTAAAGGAGAAATGGAGAGTAGAGTGAGTACAGAAAGGCATACACAGACAGTTACTGTCACACACTCCAGTGGTATCCTGATCCTTTTTCAGTTTCTGCTGGTGACAGCTAACTGACACTTCACTGCCTGTCTGAGAGTGGTGGAGGATGTGGGACCCATGCATATGTGACTACCTGCCTCAGTGTAGTCGGATACATGCAGTGGAATAAAGTATAAAATGTCAGATAATGAGAGCTGTCTATGTCATTGCTGGTCCATGCTACCTAGTACACTCTTGTGCTTAAATCAGTTGCAAAGACAGGTAACCAATCCAAGCAACTACAGTGCCTTGCGAAAGTATTCGGCCCCCTTGAACTTTGTAACCTTTTGCCACATTTCAGGCTTCAAACATAAAGATATAAAACTGTATTTTTTTGTGAAGAATCAACAACAAGTGGGACACAATCATGAAGTGGAACGACATTTATTGGATATTTCAAAGTTTTTTAACAAATCAAAAACTGAAAAATTGGGCGTGCAAAATTATTCAGCCCCCTTAAGTTAATACTGTGTAGCGCCACCTTTTGCTGCGATTACAGCTGTAAGTCGCTTGGGGTATGTCTCTATCAGTTTTGCACATCGAGAGACTGACATTTTTTCCCATTCCTCCTTGCAAAACAGCTCGAGCTCAGTGAGGTTGGATGGAGAGCATTTGTGAACAGCAGTTTTCAGTTCTTTCCACAGATTCTCGATTGGATTCAGGTCTGGACTTTGACTTGGCCATTCTAACACCTGGAAGTGTTTATTTTTGAACCATTCCATTGTAGATTTTGCTTTATGTTTTGGATCATTGTCTTGTTGGAAGACAAATCTCCGTCCCAGTCTCAGGTCTTTTGCAGACTCCATGAGGTTTTCTTCCAGAATGGTCCTGTATTTGGCTCCATCCATCTTCCCATCAATTTTAACCATCTTCCCTGTCCCTGCTGAAGAAAAGCAGGCCCAAACCATGATGCTGCCACCACCATGTTTGACAGTGGGGATGGTGTGTTCAGCTGTGTTGCTTTTACGCCAAACATAACGTTTTGCATTGTTGCCAAAAAGTTCAATTTTGATTTCATCTGACCAGAGCACCTTCTTCCACATGTTTGGTGTGTCTCCCAGGTGGCTTGTGGCAAACTTTAAACAACACTTTTTATGGATATCTTTAAGAAATGGCTTTCTTCTTGCCACTCTTCCATAAAGGCCAGATTTGTGCAATATACGACTGATTGTTGTCCAATGGACAGAGTCTCCCACCTCAGCTGTAGATCTCTGCAGTTCATCCAGAGTGATTATGGGCCTCTTGGCTGCATCTCTGATCAGTCTTCTCCTTGTATGAGCTGAAAGTTTAGAGGGACGGCCAGGTCTTGGTAGATTTGCAGTGGTCTGATACTCCTTCCATTTCAATATTATCGCTTGCACAGTACTCCTTGGGATGTTTAAAGCTTGGGAAATATTTTTGTATCCAAATCCGGCTTTAAACTTCTTCACAACAGTATCTCGGACCTGCCTGGTGTGTTCCTTGTTCTTCATGATGCTCTCTGCGCTTTTAACGGACCTCTGAGACTATCACAGTGCAGGTGCATTTATACGGAGACTTGATTACACACAGGTGGATTGTATTTATCATCATTAGTCATTTAGGTCAACATTGGATCATTCAGAGATCCTCACTGAACTTCTGGAGAGAGTTTGCTGCACTGAAAGTAAAGTGGCTGAATAATTTTGCACGCTCAATTTTTCAGTTTTTGATTTGTTAAAAAAGTTTGAAATATCCAATAAATGTCGTTCCACTTCATGATTGTGTCCCACTTGTTGCTGATTCTTCACAAAAAATACAGTTTTATATCTTTATGTTTGAAGCCTGAAATGTGGCAAAAGGTCGCAAAGTTCAAGGGGGCCGAATACTTTCGCAAGGCACTGTATAATCAATGTTGGCTACTGTATCTTATGTATTGATAGAAGTTAACAATTTATACTAAAATGTATTTATTCAATTTAACATGACCTTCAATTAACAAGACTTTCAGTTCTATTTAGTGCTTTATTAATGATGATGTAATGATGTAATATGTTACAGTTTAATGCTCTTAGTGGATTCATATTTCAGTCCATCTTCGGCTCCGCACTACATAAAGCACCAGTCAAAAGTTTGGATACTGTCACGCCCTGAATTTAGAGAGCCTTTTATTCTCTAATTTGGTTAGGTCGGGGTGTGACTAGGGTGGATATTCTAGTTTTTGTATTTCTATGTTGGCCTGGTATGGTTCCCAATCAGAGGCAGCTGTCTATCGTTGTCTCTGATTGGGGATCATATTTAGGCAGCCTTTCCCACTGGGTTTTTGTGGGATCTTGTTTTTGGTTAGTTGCCTGTGAGCACTCCATTTGCTGCACGTTTCATTTGCTGTTTATTGTTTTTTGTGAGTTTCATCTGAATAAACATGTGGAACTCTACGTACGCTGCGCCTTGGTCCGACATTCATTATAACGATCGTGACCGATACAACTTCTCGTTCAAGGGTTTTTCTTTATTTTTACTATTTTCTACATTGTAGAATAATAGTGAAGACATCAAAATTATTAAATAATATATGGAATCATGTAGTAACCAAAACAACTGTTAAACAAATCAAAATATATTTTATATTTGAGATTCTTTAAAGGAGCCACGCTATGCATTGATGACAGCTTTGCACACTATTGGCATTCTCTCAACCAGCTTCATGAAGTAGACACCTGGAATGCATTTCAATTAACAGGTGTGCCTTGTTAAGTTAATTTGTGGAATTTCTTTCCCTCTTATTGCATTTGAGCCAATCAGTTGAGTTGTGACAATGTAGGGGTGGTATACAGAAGATAGCCCTATTTGGTAAAAGACCAAATCCATATTATGGAAAGTACAGATCAAATAAGCAAAGAGAAACAACAGTGCATCATTACTTTAAGACATGAAGGTCAGTCAATGTGGAAAATGTCAAGAAATTTCAAAGCACTATGACGAATCTGGCACTCATGAGGACCGCCATGGGAAAGGAAGACCCAGAGTTATCTCTGCTGCAGAGGATAAGTTACCAGCCTCAGAGATTATAGCCCAAATAAATGCTTCACAGACTTCAAGTAACAGACATATCTCAACATCAACTGTTCAGAGGAGACTTCATGAATCAGGCCTTCATGGTCAAATTGCTGGAAACCACTACTAAAGGACACCAATAAGAAGAAGAGACTTGCTTGGGCCAAGAAACATGAGCAATGGACATTACACCAGTGGAAATCTGTCCTTTGGTCTGATGAGTCCAAATTTGAGATTTTTGATTCGCAGATGCAGAGTAGGTGAATGGATGATGTCCACATGTGTGGTTCCCACCGTGAAGCACGGAGGAGGAGGTATGATGGTGTTGGGGTGCTTTGCTGGTGACACTGTCAGTGATTTATTTAGAATTCAAGGCACACTTAACCAGCATGGCTACCACAGCATTCTGCAGCATACGCCATCCCATCTGGTTTGCTCATAGTGGGACTATCAATAATTTTTCAACAGGACAATAACCCAAAACACCTCCAGGCTGTGTAAGGGATATTTGACCAAGAAGGAGAGTGATGGAGTGCTGTATCAGATGAGCTGGCCTCCACAATCACCCAACCTCAACCCAATTGAGATGGTTTGGGATGAGTTGGACCGCAGAGTGAAGGAAAAGCAGCTAACAAGTGCTCAGCATATGTGGGAACTCCTTCAAGACTATTGGAAAAGCATTCCAGGTGAAGCTGGTGAGAGAATGCCAAGAGTTTGTAAAGCTGTCATTGAGGCAAAGGGTGGCTACTTTGAAGAATCTCAAATATAAAATATATATTTTGATTTGTTTAACACTTTTTTTGGTTGCTACATGATTCAATATGTGTTATTTCATCGTTTTGAAGTCTTCACTATTATTCTACAATATTGAGAATAGTAAAAATGAAGAAAAACCCTTGAAAAAGTAGGTGTCCAAACTTTTGACTGGTACTGTACGTACAGTAGTGTAGATGCCCCTGCGTCTACACAGAAAGGGGACATGGAATGGATTTCTGTTATCCAGAGGGAGCATTACACTTTGCCTGTCTAAATACGTCATATTTACTAAATTTGTCCTCTTGAACCAGTAGTGTGCCTGCTGTTCCCCCAGGCCTGTGGTATACAGGGCATTTTAAATGGAACTGTCAGAGTGGGTTAAGTGCAAGACTGTTCTGAGATCAGTGTAAATGTCAGTCAACTCCATCGAGGTCGGAAGAGAGACCATCACTTATCTTTGCCATTATCACTTCTGTGACAGCATGGACAGCCCCATGAGGTTTTTCTGTGAAGTGTGCCCCCTTTCCAACTCTATGGTCAGTGGTCAGAAAACCTCTAGGGAGGCACACTCCACAGAGTATGTTAGTGTTGCACTCACCATACTAGCTGATCTCTCTGCTCTCTCCAGCTTGCCTTATGTCCATCCACTTTCGTGCACTGATGTTTATTTATGGAACAGTGTCCTTGAGATGAAATACCCCAGATATTTGGAGGACAAAATCTCTCAATCAGCTGTAAGATGCCATCCGTAGGACTGTAGAAATTTTGACTACAGTGTAGGTAGGCAGTAATCAGTACATTTATTATGAAACTTTTGTTTTGTTTTTATTTAGTTGTTTTGTTTGTCTTTTTTTCTATTTCTGACACAAATGGGAATACTTTTTTCAGGAGTATACTCTGCTCATTAGCATATTATCTTTCTGAGACTCAGCAAAAAAAACGTTTTTGAACATACAGTTGAAGTCAGAAGTTTACATACACTTAGGTTGGAGTCAATTAAACTAGTTTTTCAACCACTCCACAAATGTCTTGTTAACAAACTATAGTTTTGGCAAGTCAGTTAGGACATCTACTTTGTGCATGACGCAAGTAATTATCCAACAATTGTTTACAGGCAGATTATTTCACTTATAATTCACTGTATCACAATTCCAGTGGGTCAGAAGTTTACATACACTAAGTTGACTGTGCCTTTAAACAGCTTGGAAAATTCCAGAAAATAATGTCATGGCTTTAGAAGCTTCTGATAGGCTAATTGACATAATTTGAGTCAATTGGAGGTGTATCTGTGGATGTATTTCAAGGCCTACCTTCAAACTCGGTGCCTCTTTGCTTGACATCATGGGAAAATAAAAATAAATCAGCCAAGACCTCCAGAAAAATTGTGGACCTCCACAAGTCTGGTTCATCCTTGGGAGCAATTTCCAAACACCTGAAGGTACCATGTTCATCTGTACAAACAATAGTATGCAAGTATAAACACCATGGGACCACGCATCCGTGATACCGCTCAGGAAGGAGATGCGTTCTGTCTCCTAGAAATGAATGTACTTTGGTGCAAAAGGTGCAAATCAATCCCAGAACAACAGCAAAGGACATTGTGAAGATGCTGGAGGAAACAGGTACAACAGTATCTATATCCACAGTAAAACGAGTCCTATATCGACATAACCTGAAAGGCCACTCAGCAAGGAAGAAGCCACTGCTCCAAAACCACCATAAAAAAAGCCAGACTACGGTTTGCAACTGCACATGGGGACAAAGAAAGAACACCATCCCAACCGTGAATTATGGGGGTGGCAGCATCATGTTGTGGGGGTGCTTTGCTGCAGGAGCGAATAATGCACGAGGCATGAGGCAGGAAAATTATGTGGATATATTGACATCTCAAGACATCAGTCAGGAAGTTAAAGCTTAGTCGCAAATGGGTCTTCCAAATGGACATCGACCCCAAGCATACTTACAAAGTTGTGGAAAAATGGCTTAAAGACAAAGTCATGGAATTGGAGGGGCCGTCACACAGCCCTGACCTCAATCCTATAGAAATATGTGGGCAGAACTGAAAAAGTGTGTGCGAGCAAGGAGGCCTACAAACCTGACTCAGTTACACCAGCTCTGTCAGGAGGAATGGGCCAAAATTCACCCAACTTATTGTGGGATGCTTGTGGAAGGCTACCGGAAACATTTGACCCAAGTTAAACAATTTAAAGGCAATGCTACCAAATACTAATTGAGTGTATGTAAACTTCTGACCCACTGGGAATGTGATGAAACAAATAAAAGCTGAAGTAAATCATTCTCTCTACTATTATATAAAGTGGTGCTCCTAACTGACCTAAGACAGGGATTGTTGACAAGGATTAAATTTCAGGAATTGTGAAAACTGAGTTTAAATGTATTTGGCTAAGGTGCATGTAAACTTCCGACTTCAACTGTATTTATTAAGTGATACATATTTTTATTATATGTGCGTGCACTGTATTGAAAATAAGGAATTGGTTTATTGTAAATATGACTATACAGTCAACTTTAGAGTAGGTACAGAAAAACAGTTAGCACATCCCGATGTTCACTACTAAATTACATGTATTGATCTCTCTCTCTCTCTCTCTCTTTCTCTCTTTTTACTGTATCCCCCATTTCTCCCCATATGACCCCTGTTTCTTCCCCTTCTCCCCTTCTTTAAATAATTTGTAATTGTGTGTGCACTGTAGTGGACATAAGTAATTGGTTCATAGTAAATATGAACAATTTAACTTTACAGTAAAAACAGTTAGCACATCCTGATGTCCACTGCCCTGAAAACTCACCACACTATTCCTGAGATATTTACTTAGCAATTTGAATATCAAACTTACAAAGATTATAATTACACAATTACACACATTTGCCTTCTACTAACATAAAAGGTGCTAATTGTGTTTGGCAGACATTTTGAAAAACCAGGAAGAGAAGGTTATCCAGGTCACAACCCCACACGTTATATCATTGACAAGCCCATAATGCCCTCTCAAAGTAACAACAGGACTTAACATAGTGGCATGTACTGTATGGGCCTCAAAGATACGGACCAAAACCCAAAAAATGAATTGCTGGGTATCACATGAGGATATAATCTAGTCCTATCTGATTTAAGAGAGTACAATGAACATCATATCACATCACATAACCAAGACGCACATGGGCCATATGTGCTCAGAAGAAATAATCAGTCCACTGGCAGTGTTGTATAGGCATAGAGCATCCAAAAAGGCACATACAGAGCCTTCAGAAAGTATTAATACCCCTTGACTTATTCCACATTTTGTTGTGTTACTGCCTGAATTCAAAATGTATTAAATATATTTTCCCTCACCAATCTACATACAATACCCCAGAATGACAAAGTGAAAACTTGTTTTTAGACATTTTTGTAAATTCATTGAAAATTTAAATACATAAATATTTAATTTACATAAGAATTCACACCCCTGCGTCAATACTTTGGCAAGGATTACAGCTGTGAGTCTTTCTGGGCGAGTCTCTAAGAGCTTTCTACACCTGGATTGTACTACATTTGCCCATTATTCTTTTCAAAATTCTTCAAGCTCTATCAAATTGGTTGTTGCTCATTGCCAGACAACCATTTTAGGTCTTGCCTTAGATTTTCAAGTAGATTCAAGTTAACTCTTTAACTCGTTCCCTCCCCAGAAACATTCACTGTCGTCTTGTAAGCAACTCCAGTGTAGATTTAGCCTTGTGTTTTAGGTTATTATCCTGCTGAAAAATGTATTAGTCTCCCAGTGTATGGTGGAAAGCAGACAACCAAGTTTTCCTCTATGATTTTGCCCTTGCTTAGCTCCATTCAGTTTGTTTTTTATCCTGAAAAACTCCCCCACCCTTAACATCCTTAAGATAACAAGCATACCCATAACATGATGCAGCCACCACCATGTTTGAAAATATGGAGAGGGGTACTCAGTAATGTGTTGTATTGGATTTTCCCCAAAACATAACACTTTGTATTCAGGACAAAAAAGATCATTGCTTTGCCACATTTTTTGCAGTATTACTTTAGTGCCTTGTTGCAAACAAGATGCATATTTTGGAAAACTTTTATTCTGTACAGGCTTCCTTCTTTTCACTTGGTCATTTAGGTTAGTATTGTGGAGTAACTACAATGATGTTGATCCATCCTGAGTTGTCTCTTGTCACAGCCATTAAACTCTAACTGTTTTAAAGTCACCATTAGCCTCATGGTGAAATCCCTGAGCAGATGCACTGCTCTTCGTGAACTGAGTTAGGAAGGGCGTCTGTATCTTTGTAGTGACGAGGTGTATTGATACACCACCCAAAGTGTAATTAATAACTTCACCATGCTCAAAGGGATATTTAATGTCTGGAAAACCTCTGTGGTCTTTGTGGTTGAATCTGTGTTTGAAATTCACTGCTCGACTGAGGGACCTTACAGATAATTGTATGTGTGGGGTACAGAGATGATATAGTCATGCAAAAACCACATCAAACACTATTGCACATAGAGTGAGTCCATGCAACTTATTATGTGACTTGTTAAACACATTTTTACTCCTGAACTTATTTAGGCTTGCCATAACAAAGGGGTTGAATACTTGTGACTCAAGAGATTTCTACTTTCCATTTGTAATGGGAACATACAGCTGCAGCACGGCATGAGGCGTCTCACAACACGTGCTACGCAGAGTATTATACAGTATACTGTAGGCTATTCTGCACAGAACACAGAACGTTGTGGGTGTATTAATGATGTGCAAGAACTATCAAATACTGGATTAATCTCCTCAAATGAAGATGGATATCTGTCTCATAATATTTTTTATGTACTGGCCGAAAAACTAAAGGGATGATGGCCACTAATTAGTCAACTAAAAAGTTAGAAGTCACTATTCTATTGTCATGTGTTGGGAAGGGAAGGCAGGTGAAATAATGAAGATCTGAAGTGTGAAAGAGTGAGGAGTTAAATGAGGTCCATGGGAATGGTAGGGCTGTGGAAGCCCCTAGGCATCCTGATGTGCTAGAGGGAGAAGGTGGTAGTTACAGTGGTGTTACAAGAACAAACATGGGCACACACACACACGAATGCTCGAGCACGCACACACACACATTTGCTTTACTCTCTTTGTTGGGACCAAACAATTGATTTCCATTCAAAGTCCTATTTTCCCTAACCCCTTTCCTTAACCTTAATCTCAACACCAAACCCCTAACCCTAAACCTAACCCTAACTCCTAACCTTAACCGCTAATCCTAATTTTAACACTAACCCTAAAACTAACCCCTAAGCCTTAAATAGCCTTCTTCCTTCTGGGGACCGGCGAAATGTCCCCGCAATTTTCCTTGTTTTACTTGGGAGGACTCCTGGACCACAAAAGGATAGTAAAACTAAAGACACACACTAATCAATGTTGACTATTTATTCAACATGTTCTGCTTTCCACAGAGGTACAATATAATATTGTTCTATTCAATTATGTGATTAGGCCTATGTCTCTCTCAGCAACATCCACTTTCAATAGCTTCCACGTGGTAGATCAATAGATGATGTCTGAGTTATTTGGGGCATAATAAGCTTATGGTGTCTAAATATCAAAGGTAGATTCCACAACATACGCACACACCTCAGTCTGCCTATCTGATGGCTTTAGTTGTGTCTGGCCCTAGACTAGACAGCTTTAAACTGCTGGGTAAAGTTCTTGTCTCAAAGTTCTGGTTGTCATCACATAATTAAACAGATATGGTTGTCATCCATTTCTTCCATCGGTATTGGGATGGGTGGCTCTTGCTCCAGGTAATGTGGATGACTGACATTGTAGACAGGGTTGGTGATTGTGTGACATGTGAAAGGGGCATTGGCTGGTGACCTCTCTCTATCTACAATGTCAAACCCTCAGGTAGACAAAAATGGAGGTTTTAGAGTTAATTTCCTGCAATTCTACGCATTTTGCCATGGGCCCTAGCGGCTGCGGGGCCCTAAGTGGTCACTTATGTTGCTTATACCTGGAACCGGCCCTGTAGACAGCAGAAGCTTTTCAAAAGAGAATCCTCCGAGGTATAGAGATACAGTAGAGATGGACTGAAGATGCAGAGATAAAGAGAGAGACATTTTTGGACAGCAGAAGATTTTCTTAAGAGGGTCCTCTGAGGTGTAGAGATATTAAAGATTTATGCTAGTCGGCTAACCCAAATGGCACCCTATTCCCTATATAGTGCACTACTTTTGGCCAGAGCCAATTTAAAGGGAATAAGGTGCCACTTAGGAAGCAGTCATAGACACCTTTGGACTGGGGCTGAGGATCTGATATCACTCCCTGATAAATTAGCTCTGAAAACAGAGAGAATGGTGTGCTGTAGTTGTTTTGTTAGTTTACTTGTAAAATATGTGTGCCGGTTGAGATCACCTAACCGAAGGCGGGCACGTCTATCAATAATATCTCCTACAACCATACAGAGGCTGTAGCCATTGTCACTGTGTGAGTCATTTAAATGAGAACTATGATTATAGTCCGTGTGAATTTGACATGAGGAAGAAGCTCTCTTACGATGTTTAACACATGTAAGTGTAGGTGTTGAATGTCTGGGACTAGCTAACATAGTTTATACCTTCCTCTCTCTCTCTCTCTCTCTCTCTCTCTCGCTCTCTCTCTCTCTCTCTCTCTCTCTCTCTCTCTCTCTCTCTCTACTTTCCTTCCTTCCTTCCTCCCTCCCTCCCTCCATCCCCCTTCTTCCCTCCAACTCTTACCCTCCCTCCCCCACTTCCTCTCCCTCCCTTCCTCCCTCCCTCCAACTCTTACCCTCCCTCCCTCACTTCCTCTCCCTCCCTTCCTCCCTCCCCACTTCCTCTCTCCCTCACTCCCTCCCTCCCTCCCTCCCCACTTCCTCTCTCCCTCACTCCCTCCCTCCCTCCCTCACTTCCTCCCTCCCTCACTTCCTCTCTCCCTCGCTCCCTATCCGTCCTTCCCTCCCCCTCCCTCCCTCCCCCACTTCCTCTCTCCCTTGCTCCCTATCCGTCCCTCCCTCCCTCCCTCACTTCCTCTCTCCCTCGCTCCCTATCCGTCCTTCCTTCCCCCTCCCTCCCTCCCCCACTTCCTCTCTCCCTCGCTCCCTATTCGTCCTTCCCTCCCTCTCCCTCCCCCACTTCCTCGCTCCCTATCCCTCCCTCCTTCCCTCCCCCTCCCTCCCTCCCCCACTTCCTCTCTCCTTCGCTCCCTATCCGTCCTTCCCTCCCTCCCCCTCCCTCCCTCCCCCACTTCCTCTCTCCCTCGCTCCCTATCCGGCCCTCCCTCCCTCCCTCTCTCTTCCCTCACCAGGTTGCCAACCTCCTCCGCCTCTTCCAGATCCCTCAGATCAGCTATGCCTCCACCAGCGCCAAGCTCAGTGACAAGTCTCGCTATGACTACTTCGCCCGCACCGTGCCGCCTGATTTCTACCAGGCCAAGGCCATCGCTGAGATCCTGCGCTACTTCAACTGGACCTACGTGTCCACTGTGGCATCTGAGGGCGACTACGGCGAGACAGGCATCGATGCCTTCCAGCAGGAGGCCCGCGCCCGCCAAATCTGCATCGCCACCTCGGCTAAGGTCAGACGATTGTTATTTGTTTGTTCGCTGCTGTTGTTGTTGTTGTTGTCCCTGTCACAGCTAAATAATTAATACAGAGTAAATTATTCAATAGTGTTGAAGACTACTGTGTCTTGTTGTAACATGCAATAATTATAAGTTAGTACATAATTAATTTGTTGGTCAAACAGGTGAGCCGCTCGATGAACCGGTTCAGCTACGACCAGGTGATCCGCTCGCTGCAGCAGAAGTCCAACGCCAAGGTGGTCATCCTGTTCACACGCAGTGAGGATGCCAGAGAGCTGCTGGTGGCTGCCGCTCGCATGAACAGCACCTTCACTTGGGTGGCCAGCGATGGCTGGGGGGCGCAGGTAGGGTCTGGTAGTCCATTCAAAAATGGTTGATTCCCGATTCCCAAGCAATTATAGAACCAATTCCTGTATAATAATCGATTCCTGTCATTTTACTGCTGTTTCCGATAAAATGTCATGTTTTGTGACTGTGATGTTGGTAACTGCAGATGTAAGTTAAGTAAGAAATTTTGTTTTCATTCCAATTAATTATAAAATGTGAATGATTTTCAGGAGAGTGTGGTGAGGGGAAGCGAGACAGCAGCAGAGGGGGCCTTCACCATCGAGCTGGCCTCCTACCCCATCCGGGAGTTTGCAGACTACTTCACTAAGCTGAACCCTTACACTAACACACGGAACCCCTGGTTCAGAGAATTCTGGGAGCACCGCTTCGACTGTAGTCTCACAGAGCCTGGTTGTAGCGAACACAGTCTGCGGGATGGCAAGTTTGAGCAGGAGTCCAAGATCATGTTTGTAGTCAACGCGGTGTATGCTATGGCTCATGCCCTGCATAATATGAGGCAGGCGGTGTGCCTACCCAATGCCACCAAGATATGTGATGCCATGAAACCAGGCACCGGGAAGAGGTTCTATAGAGACTTCATCCTCAAGGCCAAGTTTGATGGTGAGTGAAGTGGTCAACAATAGAAATAGCGTAAATAGAAGGGGCCATCACCATGCTTGTAAATATTCCATAATGAGTGGACCGGTGGAGTGCACCCAATTGAGTGCTCCCAATTATGTGGGTAATGTAATTCAATTTTTATGGCCTTAACAGCCATATAAGGTCAGGTGACTTGATTACTGTCTATATAACAATGTTAGCCTATACTTCATTCACCACACAAGTTTAGATATACTATAGAATGAAACTATCTTTGCCACTCATAATGTTTATGAAATGTTTTATTCTTACTTTTCTTATTTTCAATGTGATAAGGGAAGCGCTCTGCAAGCAACTCAGAATCACAGAGTAATCCTATTATTACCCTGAGCCTCTCCTAGACTGATGTCTAAATATAATTGAGTATTACATTTTTTTATTTAATCATGAATATTGGCAAATTGGGGCAATTTGAAACAAATGCTAATCTGGATTGAGCATGAGATTGTTTTTTCAGTTGGTGTTGTGTCCCTGTGGAGTTGAGAAAGGTTTGGGGAAGATTCAATTTGCAGTGATAAAACATGAATTAACATCTATGGGATCATCAGTAACAAATAGAGACTGAGTAAGATGCTTAGCAAGCCACCTGCAGTATTTTGAGAACATGCCTCACGAATGGATGTTTGCATTAAAGGAATTCGTTAAAAAGAAGACTGATTCGATTGAAGGAAACTTTTACATAATATCTTCGATGAAGGAAACTTTTACATAACATCTTCGATGAAGGAAACTTTTACATAACATCTTCGATGAAGGAAACTTTTACATAACATCTTCGATGAAGGAAACTTTTACATAACATCTAAGTATGTGAGAATTTTTTTTTTTTACTATATATTAAAACTCAATATCTAACTAAAGAGGAGGGGTTTTTGTTCCTCTTAAATGTCATAATTTATATATTTCTGTTTCCCCTCGTCTGAAACCCTGAAGAAGGCATCACACCCTATAACAATAATAATAATAATAATAATAACAATATAGAAGCATTTCTGAAATCTATTTCCATTGTCCATGTCAGGTTGTGCGCTACTGGTATAGAAGTCAGGTGCAGGAGAGCAGAGAGTTGTGATCTACTGGTATAGAAGTCAGGAGCAGGAGAGCAGAGAGTTGTGATCAGGCTCACACTTTATTTGGCAGAAGCAACAACAGACGGACGCAACTGGTTAAAAAACCTCCAGCCAATGGCAAAAGTGAAAAGCGTGACAACAGTCAAAATAATGCAAATGTTTAACAATTAAACATACTTCGGGTTAAACACGGTACCCGGGGAAAAACCAGCCTGGCGCGTCACACAAAACACGTAACAAAACAATTCCACACAAAGACATTGGGGGGAACAGAGGGAATATATATGTAGTGTGATTAGGGAATGTAAACCAGGTGTGTGGGGAAACAAGACAAAACAAATGGAACAATGAAAAGTGGAGCGGCGATGGCTAAAATACCGGTTATGTCGACCGCCGAACGCCGCCCAAACAAAGAGAGGAGCCGACTTCGGTGGAAGTTGTGACAGTCCAAGACAAGATTATTATTATCTGCACTTCTGTTTCCCTCAGCTCCCTTCAGACCTGCGGACACGGAGAACATGGTGCGTTTCGACGCCTACGGAGACAGTCTGGGCCGCTACAACATCTTCCACTACCACAAAGAGGAGGATAAATACGTGTACAGGAAGGTATGTAGCTCTCCATCCAGGGGTGCTGTACTGCGGCTGACCGTGTGTGTGTGTGTGTGTGTGTGTGTGTGTGTGTGTGTGTGTGTGCACGCGCGCGCGCGCATGCATGCGTGCGTGTCTGCATTTGGGAAAAAGGCAGAAGACACATTTCTGTTTTAACCAAGTATCTCTCCTCTCCTGTTCTCTAAAGGTGGGCTACTGGGCCCAGGGCCTCATCCTAAACACCAGCCAGGTGCCATGGAGGGGCCCGGGCGAGGGGCCCCCCACCTCCCAGTGCAGCGACCCCTGTAGGAAGAACGAGGTGAAGAGCATGCAGCCTGGAGACGTGTGCTGCTGGATCTGCATCCCCTGCCAGGTAAGACATCCACAAGCAAGTAGAGAAGAGTGTAAGAGATTATTCTGTCATTGTGTAGTTTATCTTTTGTTAGTCAGTAGCTCACTTTGAGGGTGTGTTCCAGCCGGCACCATTCATTTCTGCCAGTTGAATATACACTACCTTATTTTTTTTCAAGTTTAAGTTTATGGTTAGGATAGGGCTGTTGCAGTGACCATGTTACCGCCACACTGGCAGTGATGAGTCATGACTGCAGTAAAATTAAGTGTGACCATTGAGTCACGGTAATATCCTTTTATGCACTCTGGGCATGCTTTGGTAGTACCCAACTTGCTAACTACCATCAGGTCCTAATGGCCTGGTACTCAGGGCTCTATTGTCCCTCCATCAGGTCCTAATGGCCTGGTACTCAGGGCTCTATTGTCCCTCTAACCACTCTGACATCAATGCAAATGCCTTTGAAAATCACATCAAACACATCAGAACAGTAGGCTTTTTCAGTTGTTCATATCAGTTGTTCACAGCTCCGCTTTGAAACCGAAGTAGCCTACAAAACAGATTGTCAGGAAAGTGCACGGCCTCCATTCGCTATTTAAGTTCGAATGGAGGCCCCTGCCACTGTTCCTGCCCATTTCATAATGGGCCATTCTCAATCTAAACTAATTTGATATATTAGTGAAGACAAGATTAAATTCAGAATAGTCTGATGGGTGAAAATATGATCACTTGATGCGAGAACAGCTGTGCAGCCTGTGGCAAGGAGCAAGCTTTTTTTTTTGTCACTTTCTAAAATCATCAAAAACCTATAGTCGCACCATGCAGCCCATATATGACATTCTAAATCATCAAAAACCTATAGTCGCACCATGCAGCCCATATATGACATTCTAAATCATCAAGAACCTATAGTCGCACCATGCAGCCCATATATGACATTCTAAATCATCAAAAACCTATAGTCGCACCATGCAGCCCATATATGACATTCTAAATCATCAAAAACCTATAGTCGCACCATGCAGCCCATATATGACATTCTAAATCATCAAAAACCTATAGTCGCACCATGCAGCCCATATATGACATTCTAAATCATCAAAAACCTAGTCGCACCATGCAGCCCATATATGACATTCTAAATCATCAAAAACCTATAGTCGCACCATGCAGCCCATATATGACATTCTAAATCATCAAAAACCTATAGTCGCACCATGCAGCCCATATATGACATTCTAAATCATCAAGAACCTATAGTCGCACCATGCAGCCCATATATGACATTCTAAATCATCAAAAACCTAGTCGCACCATGCAGCCCACATATGACATTCTAAATCATCAAAAACCTATAGTCGCACCATGCAGCCCATATATGACATTCTAAATCATCAAAAACCTATAGTCGCACCATGCAGCCCATATATGACATTCTAAATCATCAAAAACCTATAGTCGCACCATGCAGCCCATATATGACATTCTAAGGAATGCATCATTCACAACTAAAGTTGACAAATCACTCTAAATGGGACCTGTTTCAAATGATCACTTTTATGCTCAATTTAGCCACTTCATATGCTCACTCGTTCCATTCTATTTAATTCAGCTAAGTTCAATGATATTATTTTTACTATAGAATCAGATAAAACTAAGTAATGGCACCAGACTTCTAAGCATATCTTGTCTGCTAAATGAACACGCAAACAGAGTATGGCATGGAAAATAGCCAGTTAACATACAGTAGGCTAACTCATATTCTGTCTGTTCTTCTGAAATACATGTTCTTCATATCATATTGACTAATAAATAATATATTTATTGTGATGGTGTATATTAAATTGATTTATTAGACTTTTTTAAATGTAGATGTTCCAAAGGCGCTCATCAAATATTGTCGATAGTTACAGTGAGGGGAAAAAAGTATTTGATCCCCTGCTGATTTTGTACGTTTGCCCACTGACAAAAAAATGATCAGTCTATAATTTTAATGGTAGGTTTAGTTGACAAGGGACAAGATTGTAGAACTACACAAGGCTGGAATGGGCTACAAGACCATCGCCAAGCAGCTTGGTGAGAAGGTGACAACAGTTGGTGCGATTATTCGCAAATGGAAGAAACACAAAAGAACTGTCAATCTCCCTCGGCCTGGGGCTCCATGCAACATCTCACCTCATTGATTTGCAATGATCGTGAGAACGGTGAGGAATCAGCCCAGAACTACACGGGAGGATCTTGTCAATGATCTAAAGGCAGCTGGGACCATAGTCACCAAGAAAACAATTGGTAACACACTACGTCGTGAAGGACTGAAATCGTGCAGCGCCGGCAAGGTCCCCCTGCTCAAGAAAGCACATATACATGCCCGTCTGAAGTTTGCCAATGAACATCTGAATGATTCAGAGGACAACTGGGTGAAAGTGTTGTGGTCAGATGAGACCAAAATGGAGCTCTTTGGCATCAACTCGACTTGCCGTGTTTGGAGGAGGAGGAATGCTGCCTATGACCCCAAGAACACCATCCCCACTTTCAAACATGGAGGTGGAAACATTATGCTTTGGGGGTGTTTTTCTGCTAAGGGGACAGGACAACTTCACTGCATCAAAGGGACGATGGACGGGGCCATGTACCATCAAATCTTGGGTGAGAACCGCCTTCCCTCAGCCAGGGCATTGAAAATGGGTCGTGGATGGGTATTCCAGCATGACAATAATCCAAAAAACACGGCCAAGGCAACAAAGGAGTGGCTCAATAAGAAGCACATTAAGGTCCTGGAGTGGCCTAGCCAGTCTCCAGACCTTAGTCCCATAGAAAATCTGTGGACGGAGCTGAATTTTCGAGTTGCCAAACGTCAGCCTCAAAACCTTAATGACTTGGAGGAGATCTGCAAAGAGGAGTGGTACAAAATCCCTCCTGAGATGTGTGCAAACCTGGTGGCCAACTACAAGAAACGTCTGACCTCTGTGATTGCCAACAAGGGTTTTGCCACCAAGTACTAAGTCGTGTGTTGTAGAGGGTTCAAATACTTATTTCCCTCATTAAAATGCAAATCAATTTATAACATTTTTGACATGCGTTTCTCTGGATTATTTTGTTGTTATTCTGTCTCTCACTGTTCAAATAAACCTACCATTAAAATTATAGACTGATCATTTCTTTGTCAGTGGGCAAACGTACAAAATCAGCAGGGGATCAAATACTTTTTTCCCTCACTGTAGTTTAACAATAACTGAACATCTACAGTACAAACCATCTATTTGGGACTATACACTTCCTTTCCCCCTGCCAGCCCTACCAGTACCTGCTGGATGAGTTCACCTGTGCAGACTGTACCTTTGGACAGTGGCCCCAGGCCAACCTGACAGGCTGTTTCGACCTGCCAGAGGAGTACATCCGCTGGGAGGTACTGTCACTGTTTTCCCTCGCCCTCCTTTTGCTGCTATTTTCTTCCCTTTTAAAAAATACATCTGTAAAGTGTTTTGCAACTTATACATGTGAAATAACACTTTAAATAAACCTTGATTTGATTTAGGATGCCTGGGCTATTGGGCCGGTCACCATCTCCTGCCTGGGCATGTTGTGCACCCTCTCTGTGGTGGGCCTATTCTTCAAACACAACGACACCCCAGTGGTCAAAGCCAGCGGGCGGGAGCTGTCCTACATCCTCCTGCTGGGGGTCCTGATGTGCTACAGCATGACCTTCATCTACATCGCCAAGCCCTCCACGGCTGTGTGTACCCTACGTCGACTCGGCCTGGGTACCTCCTTTGCCGTGTGCTACTCGGCGCTCCTCACCAAGACCAACCGCATTGCGCGGATTTTCAGCGGGGTGAAGGACGGGGCCACGCGGCCAAGGTTCATCAGCCCGGCCTCCCAGGTGGCTATCTGTGGTGGGCTGATCTCCTGTCAGCTCCTGGTGGCCTTGGTCTGGCTCCTGGTGGAGATGCCTGGCGTCAGGAAGGAGGTGGGTGTAACAGAGTTGGATTCCTAACCCCCAGCCTGAAATGTTTCCACTCATGCTGTCAAATCATTTGCTTTTCTATAGAGTAATAAGGCATTGTCAAGTGGGCGGTCATGTGTGTTTGCAAGGCGGGGACGGAAGTTATTCTGTTAAGCAAGCACAATGACAGTGACGCTTGTCACAAGAACATAGAGATATAATACTTTTCTATATTAATACTGTTCACTGCTCAATATATCTAATACTATTCTATTCTATTTAATTATATGGAGGTGAGCCCCGAGAGGAGGGATATAGTCACCCTGAAGTGCAACAGCAAGGACTCCAGCATGCTGGCTGCTCTGGCCTACAACTGCATCCTCATCGTCCTCTGCACGGTCTATGCCTTCAAGACCAGGAAATGCCCCGAGAACTTCAACGAGGCCAAGTTCATTGGGTTCACCATGTACACCACCTGTATCATCTGGCTGGCCTTCCAGCCCATCTTCTACGTAACGGCCAGCGACTACAGGGTGAGTGGGAATAATAGACTCCAATTAGGTTTGTAAAAATGCTGGTAACTTTTCCAAAAGGTCCAGGTTTTCCAGAAATCCCGGTTGGAGGTTTTCGGATTTCCTGCTTATTCCCTCCAGAGTTCAATAATCTTCTAACCAGGATTTTGGACAACTTGGGAATTTTAGGAAAGTTACCGTAATTTATGCAACCCCAACTCCAATATATTGTAATGAAATGAGGGACTAGAATGAGTTAATTGTGCTTATCAACACAAGGGTCAGTACGATATGAATGACAGTGGGTGTCTTTTCTCCCAGATCATTATTTTTAAAATCTATAAGTCCTTGAATGTGTCATAGCTTACCAAAGGATCTAGGTGACATACATACATTCCTTTTGATCATCACCTTCCTCTGAGTTTCATCAAAGGACTGTATTTCTTTTCATGTGTCGTAGAGATGCTTTAAAGACAAGAACAAAGACACTGGAGATAGAGATACCCAGTCTTGATTATGTGGGCGTTAAACCCCAGTCTGTATAGTTGCATCGACTGTTACTGAGAAGACAAAGACATTCTCCAAATTATTTTCTGTATCTAATCTAAAACTGCAGTATTGCCATTGTAATACCTTTTATTACGATTTGAAAAGTAATTATGTTTTTCTCTCTTCTAATGTCGACAGTGAAATGTGCAGGAGATTCAACCAGGGCATTTTGATAGGAAGACTCTTGTTCCCAATGTCCCTTTTCTAATAAGGCATTTAGAAAGGAAGACTTGTTCCCAGCGTCCCTCTTCTGCAGTGGCTTGTGAAAGTAATCAACCCCCCTAGCATTTTTCCTATTTTGTTGCCTTACAACCTGGAATTAAAATGGATTTTTGGGGGGTTTTGTATCATTTGATTTACACAACAGGCCTACCACTTTGAAGATGCAAAATATTTTTTTATTGTGAGACAAACAAGAAATAAGACAAAAGCAGAACCTGAGCGTACATAACTATTCACCACCTCTCCAAAAGTCAATACTTTGTAGAGCCACCTTTTGCAGCAAATACAGCTGCAAAACTCTTGGGGTATGTCTCTAAAAGCTTGGCACATCTAGCCACTGGGATTTTTGCCCATTCTTCAAGGCAAAACTGCTCCAGCTCCTTCAAGTTGGATGGGTTCCGCTGGTGTACAGCAATCTTTAAGTCATACCACAGATTCTCAATTGGATTGAGGTCTGGGCTTTGACTAGGCTATTCCAAGACATGTAAATGTTTACCCTTAAACCACTTGAATGTTGCTTTAGCAGTATGCTTAGGGTCATTGTCCTGCTGGAAGGTGAACCACCGTCCCAGTCACACATTTCTGGAAGATTGAAACAGGTTTCCCTCAAGAAGTTCCCTGTATTTAGCGCCATCCATCATTCCTTCAATTCTGACCAGTTTCCCAGGCCTTGCATTTGAAAAACATCCCCACAGCATGATGCTGCCACCACCATGCTTGGTGTTCTCAGGGTGATGAGAGATGTTGGGTTTGCGCCAGACATAGAGTTTTCCTTGATGGCCAAAAAGCTCAATTTTAGTCTTATCTGACCAGAGTACCTTCTTCCATATGTTTGGGGAGTCTCCCACAAGCTTTGGGGAGTCTCCCACATGTTTGCTTAATTTTTCTTTAAGCAATAGCTTTTTTCTGGCCACTCTTCCGTAAAGCCCAGCTCTATGGAGTGTATGGCTTAAAGTGGTCCTATGGACAGATGCTCCAATCTCCGCTGTGGAGCTTTGCAGCTCCTTCAGGGTTATCTTTGGTCTCTTTGTTGTCTCTCTGATTAATGCCTTCCTTGCCTGGTCCATGAGATTTGGTGGGCAGCCCTCTCTTGGCAGGTTTGTTGTGGTGTCATATTCTTTCCATTTTTTAATAATGGATTTAATCGTGCTCCGTGGGATTTTCAAAGTTTCTGATATTTTTTTTATAGCCCAACCCTGATCTGTACTTCTTCACAACTTTGTCCCTGACCTGTTTGGAGAGCTCCTTGGTCTTCATGGTGCCGCTTGCTTGGTTGTGCCCCTTGCTTAGTGGTGTTGCCAACTCTGGGGCCTTTCAGAACAGTTGTGTATATATACTGAGATCATGTGACAGATCATGTGACACTTAGATTACACACAGGTGGACTTTACTTAACCAATTATGTGACTTCTGAAGGTAATTGGTTGCACCAGATCTTATTTCGGGGCTTCATAGCAAAGGGGGTGAATACATATGCCACCACTTTTTATTTATGTATTTATTTATTACATTTTATGAAACAAGTTATTTTTTTCATTTCACTTCACCAATTTGGACTATTTTGTGTATGTTCATTACATGATATCCGCGAGACTTCCGGGAAAGCTTGCGAAAAAGACCAAACAGACCAGTTTGAGAAGTCAGAGAGAAGTGAAAATGATTCCTTAGTTGTTAATGTTCTGGAAATCTAAAGGCACAACCTAGATTTGAGCCAATGTCTTAAGTAGTTGAACATATTACTCCAACCATGTGAAAGGGACAAACTGACACATTTTCATTTTTGTCCAAAACATCTTTATAAATCGAAAGGCTTGCACATGCACAGTTCGGCGTGAGATGCCTGTTAGACCGATGACTTGTTTCTATGCATGAGCTTAGCTTGCCAACGTTGCCATCTCATCATCGCCAACAAGCGTGATCTGAGGTTTCTATTGGAGAAGCAGTTTTATCTTCAAACTGCACTGTCTTTGATTGGAAGACTCTTGTTCTTAGCATCCCTCTACTAAAATGGCATTTAGATAGGAAGACTAATCTAATACTGCTGCAGCTTAGTTTTCTGTTCTCAGGTTAGATCAGTTCGAAGGAGGGAATAGAGGGATGGAGGGATGGGAGCTGGGCTTTTCAGGGCCTAATGCTTAGATTGTCTAAGATTAATGATAGTCATCAAGAGACAAGCTTAGCATCCACATTTTTTTTTACTGTTAAACAAAAAACACCCAGATGATGAGCCCTATATGACACCACATCATAGCCTAACAGGATAGATTGTTTACTGTACTGTATATATCTGTATAAAAATATACACTACATGGCCAAAAGTATGTGCACACCTGCTTGTCGAACATCTCATTCCAAACTCATGGGCATTAATGTGTAGTTGGTCCCCCATTTGCTGCTTTAACAGCCTCCACTCTTCTGGGAAGGCTTTCCACTAGATGTTGGAACATTGCTGCGGGGATTTGCTTCCATTCAGCCACAACAGAATTAGTGATGTCGGGCACTGATGTTGGATGATTAGGCCTGGCTAATTAAGATTTGCCTTTACTGGAACTAAGTGGCCTAGCCCAAACCATGCAAAACAGCACCAAACCATTATTCCTCCTCCCCCAAACTTTACAGTTGGCACTAGGCATTCGGGCAAGATAGCATTCTTCTGGCATCCGCCAAACTCAGATTAGTTTGTCGGACAAGCTGATGCTTGGCATTGTGTATGGTGATCTTAGGCTTGTGTGCAGCTGCTCGGCCATGGAAACCCATTTCACGAAGCTCCCAACAAACAGTTCTTGTGCTGACGTTGCTTCCAAAGGCAGTTTGGAACTCGGCAATGACTGTTGCCACCGAGAACAGACAATTTTTATGTGCTACGCGCTTCAGTACTCGGCAGTCCTGTTCTGTGAGCTTGTGTGGCCTACCACTTCACGGCTGAGCCGTTGTTGCTCCTAGACATTTCCACTTCACAATAACAGCACTTACAGTTGACTGGGGCAGCTCTAGCAGGGCAGAAATTTAACAAACTGACTTGTTGGAAAGCTGGTGTCCTATGACGGTGCCACTTTGAAAGTCACTGAGGTCTTCCGTGCGGACCATTCTACTGCCATTGTTTGGTTAAGGAGATTGCATGGCTGTGTGCTCGATTTTATACACCTGTCAGAAACGGATGTGGAAGAAATAGCCGAATCCACTCATTTGAAGGGGTGTCCACATATGTTTGGGCATGAAGAATAGCTTCAAGGCCCACATAGGGCTTTAACCACCTTGCGTCAGGCCTATGAAGCCTTTGTTGCCATGTAAGCAAGATAAAGAGAGACAATGTGTATAAAACGGACAAAACAGTTTAGTCCAGGGTGTATTATAACTGTGACCCAAGGCTGAATCTAGTCTAGTGTAATGCCTGTCCGGATTCTGTTGGTGTGCCACTGGGAGAGAGTAAGGGGTAGAATCACATTGGCCATGCATTATGAGCTTCCCCAGGACATCTCCTTATCATCTCAACGGTGCTTTATCCATCTACTAGCAAAAAACCTTTGAGAAAAATAAATGTCAACACTAGCAATACCTGAGTTGAAAGAGAAACATTTGAGAAAGGGTTGTGAAAGGAGTGACAGGCTGAACGAATGAA
Source organism: Oncorhynchus mykiss (assembly GCF_057628025.1). Taxonomy (NCBI): domain Eukaryota; kingdom Metazoa; phylum Chordata; class Actinopteri; order Salmoniformes; family Salmonidae; genus Oncorhynchus; species Oncorhynchus mykiss. Next base: position 63,374,742 of record NC_143028.1, on the reverse strand, counting down.
CAGTATAATAATGTGTACATATTGAATATAGATGATTAGTGTTCATGTTGGAGCTGTGGTAGACACATTTTTGGCTCTGCAACAGAAACCTTGATGCTTTGATCTCTGTTTGTGTGCCATTAAAAATACCAGCAGTTGGGCTGGGCTTCCTGCATTTTAAATATGGTTTAGATAAAACATTGCAGAGATATTCTCACATGAAAAACAAGCTGCCTTGTTCATTCAATTGTGATGAACCTGGAGTCTCCCAGATGGACATTCATTATTTCAGCCAGTGCTTCCAGCAATATTTACATTACATTTTAGTAATTTAGCAGACGCTCTTATCCAGAGTAACTTGAAATTAGTGAATTCAGAATTCATCTTAAGATAACTAGACAACAACAACTTAAGATAATGAGACAACAACACATCACAATCGTATCAAGTACATTTTCTCTCAACAAAATATTTCTAAGCAAAGTTAGTAGGAAATAACATGCATTTTCTAGTTTTCCTCGCTCTCTCCTGCTTTCTCCTTCCCGTTCTCTCACTTCTCTCAAACTCAAGGCTATTGATTTAATCTAGTACTAGTCCTGTCAGTCCGAGTGGCTCTGTGGTGCTGGCTGGGCTGCCTCAAAATGTCCAGTGAGTCCCGTTCACTCTAACCCAACCTCCTCTCTCTCCCTCTACCCCATACAGGTTCAGACAACCACCATGTGCATCTCTGTCAGTCTGAGTGGATCAGTGGTGCTGGGCTGTCTCTTTGCTCCTAAGGTCCACATCATCCTATTCCAGCCCCAGAAGAATGTGACAACGCTGAGAGTGGCTGCCAACCGTTTTGGGGCCACAGTCAAATCAGCATCGGCGTCTGACCCCAGCTCTAGCTGCTGGAAAGGTAACGTCTCTATCACTGGTAAATGGGTTTTTAGCTTTTTGTAAACAACCATTAACATTTATTTTTGTCATCACATATAAATCGTACAATCAGCTAAATATTTCAGTCATTTTTGGTGAGCCATCAACTGAAACATACTGCACATCTACTGCTATTTATGATTTCATTATATTCAGATTATATTGATATTTGTACTGCACTGTTGAGGGAACTTGCAAGTAAGCATTTTGCTTCATCGTTGATACCTGTTGTAAACCCTGTGTGACGAGTCTGTTGTGTTTGCCATACTATAGGCCTATGGAAAAATAGAACACCACAAAATTCTCTCAAAAACAGATCCCTTGGTTCAATATTTTTTTGCTTTAATCAATGTGAAAAACGAAGTCATACCTACACTTTATAACTAGTCTGTTAATTTGGTATTTAATTGAAAATATGTTACCCTCTATTCTCGTTCTTTTCCAGCATCAGCCTCTACCAGTGTGCCAACAGCGGTAACAACAGTCTGTAACGGTCGTGAGGTAGTGGACTCCACTACGTCCTCTTTGTGAAGAAGGTTGAGCTGCTTGTATCATTCCTCTGTCCTGAGAACAACACAAATCACAATTCCATCCAAATTCATCCCCTCTTGTACAAAACAAGGCTGCTGTCATATCTAAGTCCCATTTACAGTAGAGACCAGTAGAGTCTGTCTATTCGGACAGAGGGAGGCCAGGATGCACTTAACTGTGAAAGCTAAATAATGTGACTATACTTAGGAGTGTGACGTAATGTAGGACTGTAAAGCATTTTTGTATAGATTTAACAGTATGTGATTGATTTGACTTGGTTTCAAGATAGACTCGTGGTTGAATGTACTGCTGTATGCCTTGCTGTCAGTACAGAGAATCAGTCTTATGAATGAGGTGGTTCATGTGAAGCGATCATGGTGTCATAACAAAAGGTTGATCTTATCTTGTCCTTACAGTGCTGTGAATGCGATATCAAAATATTATTTTTCTTTTTGACTAGAATATTAATACATAACACTTATTGAATTAATTTGACCCCTTGTTTTTAAACTACATTTGAATGATATGAGATGAACCATAGTGAAAGTGATGATTAAAAACTAGCCTACTATCAGTATTAAGGACAATGTTTTAATGTAGACTTCGGTGAACCAGTTTGTGCTTTCTTGTAATTTATGTAAATAAATGGTGTTATTTTTTAATTATTAAAACATAAAATGCTATTGTGTATTTTGTTCAGAGAAGTCTCTAGGCAGTTTTGGTGGTAGCTCGACAGGATGGATTAAAGCAATCATTGCCGATGGGTATTTGTGCATACACCAAGCGTTCCGGGAAGAAGCAGTCTACACTAGTGTTTCTCAACCTCATTTTTGCCAGGGACTGGCAAGCTCGGGTCCTTCCTCATTTGGGGACTGCTTAAATTACAACTAGCAATGGACTAAATCAGTGTTATTAGCTAACCGTCTCAGACACCAGTGAACATCATCCCTGCCCAGGGACCTAGAGAAACATTGCACCCAATCTGTTTGAAATGACTATTGGATGTAACATCTACATATTCTCTCTCTCAGTGGTTTCTGAGACAGCACCAATGAACTGTAGAAGAACAGCTAGCTTGTCTTAATCACCTCACATTTCTTCTCCTTTCCTTAACCCGTGTGGTGATCATGTTTTTGTTATTCACCCAATGTTCGCAGGTCTGATGGATATATGTAAAAATACTTAGTTGACATATCAATTATATAAATTATGTGTACTGTGTCTTTTTGTCCTTCTTGGGTCCACACACATGGCAGCGCTTCTTGTTGCTACCGGTTGCAATCTATAATTATGAAAACACTTAGTTCAGGAATTTTACTAACATCTCACTCACTCATATATATATATAGTTACAGCAGGCTAAGGTAGGAGAGTCAGACACATGCAACAACAACACTCATACTTACTTCAGGTATTGGAGTTGTTGGTTCTGTGGGTCGGGTGGATAGGGCACCAGCATCCTGCTCCTGAACCTTCCTCACGATGGCTGCTGGGGTTCTTGGGATATGTTGCCTCCTCTGGATTTGAGGTCTTACCAATGCCTTGCCCAGCTCCTCGAGAAAGAGCTGTCTACTCTGGACCTTCCCTCTGTTCCAATCTGTGTTCAACGCCACCCAGATGACAAACGCATTGTACACCGAGATGTCCAACATGTTGAAGAATATCACAAGTGGACAGCTTAGGGTTCTTCTTTTGCAGCTGTAACCAGTCCCCAGCTTGTCTAAACTGTCCATCCCTCCTGTTGTGGCATTGTAATCCATTTCTTTTTTTTATGTTCCTGCCCACAGAATCTCCCATTCTTATGCAGTGTACTCATGAGTACCACATTTTTGCCTTTCTTTGGCATGTAGGACACTAGGGATGTGTCAGCTGTGAACACAAACTTAGAGGGATTGATAGGCCTGTTCTGTGTATTCAACAGCTAAGGCGGGAACTCTGGCTTGTTTTTTCGTACTGTTCCTACCATCGTCAGCTTCCTGTTGAGGAGCTCCTGTCCCAGGTTGGGTGAAGAGACTTTGTTGCACGGAAAAGTTCTATTCCAGTTTCAGCGTTCCATTCTCACTGATTATTAACGCCTATTAGCAATGCCTATTAAAAATCTAGTGTTGTTTTAAAGCCCTATGGTCGGAGTGGTGACTGCTGGCTACATGGCATCAGGCCAATCTATCAAAGTAAACTTAGGTGTCATTTTAGGAGTTTCAGAAGTTTACTGATGCAAAAGCTGTTAGAAGCATTTCATTTTCAAATAGCCAAATCTCAGGGGATTCCTCGATCAACATCCCACAAGCTGTGTAGCTGACAGCTAGACATGCCAAGGGCCGATCCCGATTTAGGAATTTATGCCTTTCCTACACACATTGTCACCTAACGCGCTCTGCAGGAGTGGCTACCTTGCGTGCTCTAAATACATTTCTTTCAACTGCTGAAAATCCTCCCACTTGGGGAGTTTTCATTCATTTTTGGTACATTTATCTTAAGACATCCCTTTAAATACAGTGCACTTTTTAGTTTTAGTTTGACAGACTAGAATATCGAGAGAACGGTTCAGAATATTAGCGATCAATGGAAGAAAGCCTTTTAAATATATATGTTTATTGGTCTCCATTTCAGCACCAACTGGTAGATTTAAAAATAAATATTTAGATTTAGGAAATTATTTATGAATCATAAAAAACAGGTTTGGAGAGCCTTTACAGATGAAAGAAAAAGGTGGTTTGATTCATTCTGAAAATTGCCACATTCAGAATATTCGTGTACCAATCAAACATTTGGACACACCTACTCATTCATGGGTTTTTTCCTTATTTTCTTAATTGTAGAATAATAGTGAAGACATCAAAACTATGAAAAAACACATATGGAATCATGTAGTAACCAAAAAAGGGTTAAACGAATGTGCAAGCTGTCATCAAGGCAAAGGGTGGCTACTTAGAATAATCTAAAATATATGATATATATCTTGATTTGTTTAATACTTTTTTGGTTACCACATGATTACATATGTGTTATTTCATCATTTTGATGTCTTCACTAATATTCTACAATGTAGAAAAAATAAAGAAAAACTTGACTGGTACGGTAGAATTATATTAGGGAGAACAGTGTACAATAGTAGGCTATACCTTAGTCTATTGCCTGCACTGACCATGGAACTGTATGATGACAACCAAGTACTGAGCTATGTGTCAGTTTCACACTGTTATGGTTTGGTCTGCTCTCCACTCCACAACGATTTAATTAGTCTACATTTCTTTATATTATCAACTGTTACTAACAATCCTCAGAAACAATCACACAGATGTGACTGTGTTTACAGAAATAGCAAATGAAGGTAAACTAAACAATGTAATAATAATGTAGGCTATACAAACTGAACGGAAATAACAGTAAATTGGCAGTTGAATATGTGGTTATGGTCGATATTGTTAGTGACTAATATTAAACATGATAGAAATAGGACAGAGAAAGTCAGGGTAGCCTATAATTAAGATATTTTACAGTGTCCATTCCTGCAAGTTAAGGCCGTACAATGTAAATGGCACAACATTTCCTATACTTTACTGTGGTTAAGTTGATATGCTTCAGTTTTCTCCCATATGACTGGTTTTACATTTTTTTTTTTTTTTTTTACCTTTATTTAACCAGGCAAGTCAGTTAAGAACAAATTCTTATTTTCAATGGCGGCCTAGGAACAGTGGGTTAACTGCCTGTTCAGGGGCAGAACGACAGATTTGTACCTTGTCAGCTCGGGGGTTTGAACTTGCAACCTTCCGGTTACTAGTCCAACGCTCTAACCACTAGGCTACCCTGCCGCCCCATTTGTCTCCAGCAGTGGTGTAAAGTACTTAAGGAAAAATACTTTAAAGTACTTAAGTAGTTTTTAGGGATATCTGTACTTTACTATTTATATTTGACAACTTTTACTTCACTACATTCCTAAAAAAAAAAAAATACTTTTTACTCCATACATTTTCCCCGACGTTACATTTTGAATGCTTAGCGGGACAGGAAAATAGTCAAATTCACACACTTATCAAAATAACATGTGGTCATCCCTACTGCCTCTGGCATGGCGGACTCACTAAGCACAAATGCATCTTTCGTAAATAAACTCTGGAGTGTGCCCCTGACTATCCATACATTTTTAAAACAAGAAAATGGTGCCGTCTGATTGCTTAATAAGGATTAAATGACTTGCCCAAGCCTCCCCATTTCTCCTTCACCCAAATCCAGATAGCTGATGTTCTGAAAAAAGAGCTGCAAAATCTGGACCCCAACAAATCAGCTGGGCTAGACAATCTTGACCCTCTCTTTCTAAAATTATCCGTTGCAATTGTTGCAACCCCTATTACTAGCCTGTTCAACCTCTCTTTCGAATTGTTTGAGATCCCCAAAGATCAGAAAGCTGCTGCGGTCATCCCCCTCTTCAAAGGGGGAGACATTCTAGACCCAAACTGTTACAGACCTATATCTATCCTACCCTGCCTTTCTAAGTTCTTCGAAAGCCAAACAGATCACCAACCATTTTGAATCCCACCGTACCCTCTATGCTATGCAATCTGGTTTCCGAGCTGGTCATGGGTGCACCTCTGCCACGCTCAAGGTCCTAAACGATATCATAACCGCCATCGATAAAGGACAATACTGTGCAACCGTATTCATCAACCTGGCCAAGGCATTCAACTCTGTCAATTACCACATTCTTATCGGCAGATTCAACAGCCTTGTTTCTCAAATGACTGCCTCGCCTGGTTCACCAACTACTTCTCAGACAGAGTTCAGTGTGTCAAATCGGAGCGCCTGTTGTCCGGACCCTCGGCACTCTCTATGGAGGTGCCACAGGGTTAAACTCTCAGGCCGACTCTTTTCTCTGTATACATCAATGATGTCGCTCTTGCTGCTGTTGATTCTCTGATCCACATCTATGCAGACACCATTCTGTATATATCTGGCCCTACTTTGGACACTGTGTAAACTAACCTCCAGACGAGCTTCAATGCCATACAACTCTCCTTACGTGGCCCCCAACTGCTTTTAAACGCAAGTAAAACTAAATGCAGGCTCTTCAACCGATCGCTGCCCGCACTCGCCCACCCAGCATCATAACTCTGGACGGTTCTGACTTTGTATACAGTGGGGCAAAAAAGTATTTAGTCAGCCACCAATTGTGCAAGTACTTATTTTCCACCATAATTTGCAAATAAATTCACTAAAAATCCTACAATGTGATTTTCTGGAATTTTTTTCTCATTTTGTCTGTCATAGTTGAAGTGTACCTATGATGAAAATTACAAGCCTCTCTCATATTTTTAAGTGGGAGAACTTGCACAATTGGTGGCTGACTAAATACTTTTTTGCACCACTGTATGTGGACAACTACAAATACCTTGGTGTCTGGTTAGACAATAAACTCTCCTTCCAGACTCACATTAATCATCAACAATCCAAAATTAAATCTAGAATTGGCTACCTATTTCGCAACAAAGCATCCTTCACCCATGCTGCCAAACAGTCAGTTTTATGAGGGCATCCTAGAGATCCTTGACTTCGGCGATGTAATTTACAAATAGCCCATCTGTAAATAGCCCAGCTAACTACCTCAACCCCATATTATTATCTCCCTCACTAGCTTTAAGCACCAACTGTCAGAGCAGCTCACAGGTAGCACATAGTCCACCTATAATTTAGCCCAAACAACTACCTCTTTCCCTACTGTATTTAATGTATTTATTTTGCTCATTTGCACCCCATTATTTTTATTTCTACTTTGCACATTCTTCCATTGCAAATCTACCATTCCAGTGTTTTATTTGCTATATTGTATTTACTTTGCCACCATGGCCTTTTTTTTGCCTTTACCTCCCTTCTCACCTCATTTGCTCACATCGTATATAGACTTGTTTAAACTGTATTATTGACTGTATGTTTGTTTTACTCCATGTGTAACTGTGTCGTTGTATCTGTCGTACTGCTTTGCTTTATCTTGGCCAGGTTGCAATTGAACTTGTTCTCAACTTGCCTACCTGGTTAAATAAAGGTGAAATAAAAAAATAAAAATATGTTTTTTGCTCCTTTGCACCCCAGTGTCTCTACTTGAACATTATCACTCCGGTGTTCAATTGCTAAATTGTAATTACTTCGCCACTACGGCCTATAATCTTACCTCATTTGCACACACTGTATATAGACTTTTCTATTGAGAGTTGACTGTACGTGTATTTATTCCATGTGTAACTGTGTTGTTACACTGCTCTGCCTTATCTTGGCCAGGTCGCAGTTGTAAATGAGAACTTGTTCTCAAACTGGCCTATCTAGTTAAAGAAAATAACTTTTTACTATTGATACTTAAGTATATTTAAAACCAAATACTTTTACTCAAGTAGTATTTTACTGGCTGACTTTCACTTGAGTAACTTTCTATTAAGGTATCTATACTTTTACTCAACCCCCCCCCCCCCCCCTCATTTACAATTCCCTTAATCATTTACCAAGTTGTAAATTACAGTGCATGCAGAATGTTTTTTTTTTCTTTCTTTCTTTTTTTCTTAGATACTTTTTCCACTTCGAGAGACCTTATTCATAGTTTCCTCATGCGTAAAGGTGGTGAAATTATTAGGGAATTAAGTCACCGTCAGAATATGGCATATCTGTAGAAACACCTTCATTTATTCTCTCCACCCAAAACAAATAGCATTTAAGAACGCTTAACTCGGAATCGGAGCCCATCTGCACAAAGAAATTAGATGCGGGAAGAGCACAAAAACGGTTCTAGTCCTCAAGTGAAATTTGTAAAAGTTCCCCCCCCCTCAGAAACTGTTTACTGCAGTTAATTGATAGATGTAACACAAATAGCATGTGTAAAGAATTTAATTTACAAAATCTAAGGCATACATAGATCAACTAAACCCCATTCTCTTCTCCATTCTGGACCCCTTCCTGCTCTGGCTGTTGTCTTTTCAGAGGAATAATGTAGAGTCCGTTCTTTGCTTCCTTCAGTCTCCACCACCGACCAAGCCTGACAACAAAGACTTTGTTAACAAAAACGAAGATCATTGACAAAGCAGATATTTCATGAATAAAGTTATGCGTAAAATGATATAAGTATGTGTCCGAGTTAAAATGATTGCAAGTTATTTGCGTAGATCTACCCATTGGGTGACTCTGATACTTCCCGCGGGATCCTGTCTACAACGACTTAGCAAGTCTGACATTTCCGAATTTTCAACTAGCACGTGAACGCAGTCGAAGAAGCCATTTAATCTTGTAATAAGAAAACATGGAAGGAGGTATTGTCATCACTGCCCCAAGCAGTCGAGGGAGTGAAATAAGTGCCACCTTGTGGGCACCTCTCCTCATTGCAACTACTTTCATACAGAACACTGAAAACAGGCTTAACGCAAAGGGTAGGCCCAGAGCACATGATCAATATAATGATAGTAAGTGCGCTCTGGGCTGTATCTCTGTATGACAGGTAAGTAGCTGGGTACATACCGGTGCTCCTGTCCTACTCCTGCCACTAGGAACTTCCCAGAGCTGGAGAACTTCAGACTGTTGACAAAACCAGGCTACAAGAGAGAGGAGACAGTCAGAAAAAACTTTTGTGAGAAGACAGATGTTTTAGTGCAGAACACTTGTACTAGTCAGTTGATCATACACATAGGCTGAATGCGTAATGTCTAAATGACATCCAATGGTGTTTACCACATATTGTCATGCTACACAATGATTGACTGTAACGCAAGTTATGGGTGTATTAGGTATGGAGCAGTGTAGCTGGGACTTGCTTACCACAGGGATGCTGAAGAGAGGCTCCAGGTGACGGAACCCCTGGCCACACTTCCACAGCTGCACCTTAGAGTTGTGTGAACCTGTCAAGTGACAACAGTTACTCAATTCCAGCATCATCAATTGGGCAGGTCAATATTAGCAGTCAATGCCTAATACACCCCTCCCATATTTATGTGTACAGTGAAGCTAAAAATAAGTGCATTTTGGATTTGAGATCAAATGTTTTATATGAGGTGACAGTACAGTATTTTAACACATGTATCTGTTTAGAAAATCCCCCCCCCCCCCATTTGAAGAAGTTATTTTTCCATAAGAATTTGGACAACGTAGCTAAAAGTTCAGTATTTGCTCCCATATTCCTAGCACGCAATGACTACATCAAGCTTTTGACTTTACAAACTTGGTTGTTAGAGTAGCCAAATTTACAAAATTTAGCATCACCGTCCAAATAAATATGGAGGGGGGAGTATAGGACCAAGGATTGAGCACTAATGTAGAGCATCACACTATAAGTTTACAGTACACATTATAGCAAGGAGAGGTGGAAGTTTGGGGTTGATCATTACTAATAACCCACACAGGGTGTCTACAGATGTGTATAGGTGAGATGGTGTATAGCAAAGCTGGTGAAGAGGACTCAGTCGAAGCTAGTGTCAATAGTTCTGCAGTGCTGTGTGTGCATGTATAGATGTGTGTTATAAAGATGCGTGTATAGATGTGTGTTATAAAGATGCGTGTATAGATGTGTGTTATAAAGATGTGTGTATAGATGTGTGTTATAAAGATGCGTGTTATAAAGATGCGTGTATAGATGTGTGTTATAAAGATGCGTGTTATAAAGATGCGTGTTATAAAGATGCGTGTTATAAAGCTGGTGACTCGCACAGCAGTTGGCACCTGAGGCTACGGTGTCAGAGTTCTGCAGAGCCGCCACGGCTGCCACCCAGTAGGGCTGCTCCAGCCCCGAGTCACCATGCCGACCGTGGGCTGCCTTCACCGTGCTGAGGGGCTTCTTCTTGTTCACACTCCAGAGGGAGACGGAACTGAGGTGAGGAAGATAAAATATTTTTTGACTAATGAAAACATTTGTAATATACCATCCTGTTCCGTTTGGAGAGAAGTGGTTACAGAACCTCTACAGATGTGGAGTACGATGACACCTAGTGGAGTATAAAGCCACACACTTACCCATCATCAGCACCTGTTATCATGTGTTCTTCGTTAATGAGCTGGATACAGTCGATGGAGCCCCTGAGCGAGAGTGGGAGGAGCATCCCAATAGGTTAACACACAAGGATAATATACACTCTCGGACCAACAGAGACAATACAGTGTTGTGAGACTGACTAATACAGAGAAAGAGAGTGAAAGGAGTCCAGGAAGACTCACTCATGGCCATGGAACACTAGCTGGGACTCCTCGGCAATCTTCCACACCCTCACAGTGCGGTCCCTCCCCCCTGCAGTCACACAGCGCTCCCGACTCCCACTGTCCAGCCCCGTGATCACATCCTGGTGACCAAATCTAGGGAGAGACACAGTCAATAAAACACAAACACAATTCTCATGCCAACCTGAAGAAACACATGGATATTACTAGTCAGCTACTCACAGGGTTTCCACATAGGCGTTTTCGTCCACGTTCCACACCTTGATGGAGCGGTCGTGAGAGGCACTGTACAGGTCATGGGTGCCCCTCCTGAAGGACAGGCCCTGTGGAGAATAGATGGCCCAGTTTGAGAGACGGTGCAACAAAAAAAAGAATTTAAAAGAAAACACATTTTTAAGCAAGAAGAGCTTACCGACACAGGGCCTCTATGTCCTGTGAACTTGTACAGGTGTTTACATGTTGCCGCCTCCCAAATCATGATCAACTTATTCATGTCTCCCGTTGCCAGGTACTTGCCGTCCGACGATATGGAGATACACAGGACATGGGCTGTATGTCCAACATGGCGATCCTCTGTTCCTTTCCTCCCACCAGCTATTGTGTGCAGTCTCTTACCATTCTCTACATCCCCTGCAGTTACAGAAGAAAATGGGAGAATACATAAGTAAGCTCACTTTGACTGTTGCATTTCAGGCAGCATGGGAGTGATTTTGCACAGTCTATTTCAGTAAAACATCAAACTTATCTTTGATTATTTTGGAGAAGTAAACAAACAAATATAAATGTTGACTCACATTTGATGATGGAGCAGTCTTTGGCAGCAGAGAAGATGTGCTTGTCATCAGGAGAGATGACCAGACAGGTGACTGGCAGCTTGTGGCCTCTCAACAGACGAATCTCTGACGTGTCTGGTGGCAGGAGCTGAAAACCATGACAACACAGCGGTTGTGTTTAGTAGGCACAAAACAGAAGTGGACAGAAATGGGTAGGTCCAATCAAAAACACTTTTTCAATGTGCCCTACAAAATGAGCACAGCCTTTGGGTTACACAGCACACTATGGGCCATAAAAAAACTCACTGTGTGGATACTGGATGGACATGCACAGAGACACCCAACAAAGATACTCACATCTTTTGCAACCATCCGTTGAAGCTTTCCTTTCTGTTCAAGCTGAGGAAAAGAGAATGTGTTCACTATAGGGCAATACCATATTCATAAAAGGACTTGTGACATATTTTAGGGCTATAATTAAATATTAAGGCATGAGGGGGTGTGGTATATGGCCAATAAACCACAAACCCACAAGGTGCCTTATTGCTATTATAAACTGGTTACCAACATAATTAGAGCAGTACAAATAAATGTTGTCATACGGTCTGATATACCACGGCTGTTAACCCATCAGCATTCAGGGCTCTAACCACCCAGTTTATAATCAGCATTGCAAATTGTAGCTAGTACACTTACCACTTCTTCTTGAAGTCTTCCAGCTATCAGGTCAGTCTCAAAAGACTCTTCCTCTGCTTTCTTTTCTTCTATTGATAAGACATGAAGACAGAACAGTGAAGCTTCAGATTCCAAATAAGCACTTAAATATAAAGTTAATGAAAACTATTTAGCACAGCTCAATTAATAGTTACAGAAGCTAGCTAACGTTACTCCCTTACCCTCATCCCTCAATTGGTCAAGGTAGAGCTTGGCCAATCGTAGTTTCTTTTCCTGTGGAGTTTCATCAAACTCTTCTTCGACATTGGCCCTCCTTTTTCTGTGCACTGCAGGGCTACATAAATATATTGTTTCAACTCATACAGCTCTAAATAAAATCAGTTTGTTCGCCAACTTAGATAGCTATCTGTGAAGCCAGTCAACTACACTGGGTAAGTAAGCCTACCCTTCAGTTTCAGAGTCGCTGGAGATTTCTTCATTGTGCTTTGAATTGAGCTTCTTCTTGAGTTTGTTTCCAGTGTCTCCATCATTCTAAACCACCAACACACAAGCATCACAGATCAGAAGAAAGTTAATTTAGCCATCATTGTAATAGTTACGTAGATAGCTAGCTAACGTTAGCTAACTACCTCCTTACCTTTCGTTTGGAACCCGCTGAATTCTCGCTCTTTTTGAAAACCTTTGGAGGTCCTTTTTTCTTTATAAAGAAAGACGACATGATTATATTCTTTAGATTGTTTTAACAGTGCTTCGGAGTTAGTCAACCTTTACACTAGTTAGCACACATTTTGACCACGCAAATCAACATTAGACCCACATGGGTTCTCTCTCTTCTGATTCAACCAAACTATAGACTCCACCTCAGACCCACGTTTTGAAATGGAGGTGTTGATTGGATAATATTACGGCATCTGTTTGTCCCGCCCACAAATACAGAGCTCTCACTGGATCCCTGAGCAAGTAGGAACTAAAGTCTAAATTTGATTGGCTGAAAAGACCTGCCTTGTTCAGAAGGAAATTTGTGCAGGGGAAAATCATTCCCCAAAAGATGTGATCCTGACAAATGGTTCCTTCCAGAACGCAGTTAAACCAAGTAAATAATTAAAAGGATGAAATAATGATTTTACATTAAGGTAACATGTTAATCACAAAACTAAAAAAATGGAATTATCTCGTTTCATTTAAAAAATCGAATATATTTTCACTGCCATCAAGCACACACTGAAATACTTAATGCGACCAAATACACCGCAGTACTGCAGTACTACTTCCTCTAGCTACTAGCTAGTACCAGCTAGTACTTTTCCATGTACTGACAAAGATTTCCATCCAGTCTCACTGCGATCTCAGCAACGAAATTGAATACACAGGTGGGTAACGTTAGCTGTAATATGATGTGTTAAAATCTGTAATGTGTTGCTTGAAATTGGCTAATTTGTAGAATATTGGGAAATGCCAAAAAACTGCCAGCGCAGAGCTCACGTCCTATAAAGGACCTGATATGGCGTCCACAGAGATGAGTCTCTTTGTGGCTAACGTTATTGCAGCGCATACAGCATCATCAATGTAGTAATAACCTATTTAAATATAATCCCAATGTGAAGCTAATGGTCTTAAAAGTTGATGGAAAAAAGTAATGTACAGTTTCAATATTTATATTTTATTTATTCAAAAACACAATTATAGTGCTCCAGACCTGATTTTTTTTTTTGTGTGTGTATTTAGTCAAATGTACTTATTTTCTGTGCCTGTGTTATATATTTCATCAGGGCGTTTGCCCACCTGAGTAATGGCACCAAAACGGGCAGCAACAACAACACACTCTGTCAGTGTCCACACAGGCTCTTCTGTCAAAATGATGAAGATTGGCATGGATCATTCTCTGGAGGACTTTGGTGAGGTAATAGAGGAGAAGTACAGAATACCAGATGATGGATATTCACCCATAGAGGTGAGAGATGTTATTTAATTGATTATCAGTTACTAACAATTACTGCAGATTACCACCACTGGTTACAATCTAATTTAATTTGTTTCACGGAATACTTTACCCCTTACTTTTCCACCCTGCAGTATCAGTAAGGATTATGGCCCATGTGCAATATCCTGTATGGTTGATGTGCTGTAGTAACTGTACTGTATTTTACACGGTGTCGTACTTTGTTTCTCTCTCAGGGTGAACCAATCACCTTCGAGGAAGAAGACGATCAAAGTCCTGAAACGAGAACCGACACCATAACTCTCCTGATGAAAATTGATCAGCTCCAAGCAGAACTGAAATATGAGCGCAGATGCAGGCAGCTGGCTGAGAGGGAACTGAAACAGATGAAAGGTATGTTGTAAAACTACACTAATTGTTCATTGAATCGTATTTAATGGGTATTCAAAGTTACCCAAATAGACAATTTTTTGGTGTCAACCTTAAACTTTTTTAGTGTTAACTTTTAAAAATACTTCTTATCAGGACAGATACTCTAAGTATTTTAAACACCACTGTCAATGTACTCCGTTATCTTGCAATGATGCACTGAAAAAAGGTAAGCTAATCAGTTAGGGTGATTGCTGATTATCTATATTTATAACATGGCTTGACTGAATAATCGATTTTCATTGGTCAAATGGGTGTTGCTGATTATTTTCTGATACTTTGTCAGAGATGAACGACCTGCCAATGTTCTCAGTTATCTTGAAAATATAAATTGGAAAAGGTTGATCAGTTAGGGGGATTGCTCATGAGTGGTCTATATACACAGTGTATAAAACATTAGGAACACCTTCTCTTTTCATGATGCAGACTGACCTTTGAACGGGGTATGGTAGTAGGGATGATTTTAAGTGTGTCAAGAACTGCAACGCTGCTGGGTTTTTCACACTCAACAGTTTCCCGTGTGTATCAAGAATGGTCCACCTCCCAAAGGATATCCAGCCAACTTGACACAACTGTGGGAAGCATTGGAGTCAACATGGGCCAGCATCACTCTGGAATGCTTTCGACACCTTGTGGAGTCCATGCCCATAAAAATTGAGGCTGTTCTGAGACAAAAGGGGGGGAAACTCAATATTAGGAAGGTTTTCCTAATGTTTTGTACACTGAGTGTGTAATACTCTCTTGTAATACTTTGTCAGAGATGAATGACCTGATGACCCAGATGAGACACACTGCCCATGACCTGAGGACTGTTCTGGACCATGCCCGGGGGCAGCAGGGGAATGATGTGAATGATGTTGTGAATGATGCTGTCACCCCAGAGAGCTGTGAGGGGCAGAGCATCTCTTATGCGGACGTGCCAGTTCAGATGTCACAGGTGGTGTCACAGGAGGTAGAGGTGAGGTCACCACCCCCATCAGGCCATTCTACAATGTAGTTGCTGCTACTGTCACGTTCAACTTGTCCTCTCAAGAAAACTATGTATATAGTCTCATGTTTGCCTGGGTTCAGACAGACGACCTGAGATATGGCATTAGGACTACTTTAGCCGGGTTAAACCAGACCAAATGCTCCACCTACAGCTGAAAAAATGGTAAGTGCATCATGCAGTCTAATTTAACCAGGCTAGGAGTGCTTCTGATGAAAGGAGATACACAATATCCAAACATTGCTGGCCATAAAATACAGCAATTCAATTAAAGTATCTCTCTAAAATAAAACTAGATATGTCTTTGACAAATAAACTTTGCAATGTTCTCTGACAATGGACACTTCAGTTCTGTCTTTAACTTTATCAGGACGCTAACTATATCCACCTCCCCGGGGGTCTGAGAGTGCAGAGGAATCTGTACAAGGGGATCTCAGAGATCATGGACTTCAAGAAGTACATCTCAGCCATGCTGATGGTGCTGTTTGACAGGGAGACGCTGGGCACACACAGTCTGCAGGGCAGGAGGTGTAACATCGCCAAAGAGGAAACCCAGAAACCTCAACTTCCCCCTGACATCATGAGAGGCCTTCTAGGTACTGTACTTTGTCTATTTCTTATTGCTGTCTTTTTTATTCAACCTTAATTTAACCAGGTTGTCTCATTGAGGTCGGAGGACCTCTTTCCCGAGGGAAAGTCATTCCAGCAAACTAAAATTGGTTCTGTGAAAGTTCCCGGAACATTTGTTAGTTCGCTGCAAATCTTCACATAACACAAAAAAATGTCCAGTCGTGCTGATGATTAGAACATATTGAATCTGTTCTTTAAAGGTTCCCAGAATGTTTCATTAGGTTGTGAAAACAGTATGGTGAGAACATTGTGGGGACGTCACAAAATATATGTTCCCAAAACACATAAACTATCCAGTTGTGTGGATGATTCTACAATGTTTATTTTAGGGTGCAAAAAACATTCACCTGATGTTACAATAATGTTTCCAGAACATATTTAGTCTGTTCTTTGAAGATTCCTAGAATGTTTCTTTAGGTTGTGGGGCTATGACGAGAGAGAGGTTCCCAAAACACTAAAACTGTCCAGTTGTGCTGATATTCATAGAATGCTTTAGTTAGGTTAAAGTCTTGCCATAGATTTTCAAGCTGATTTAAGTCAAAACGTTAACTAGGCCACTCAGGAACATTCAGTGTGGTTTAGGTAAGCAACTCCAGTGTATATTTGACCTTGTGTTTTAGGTTATTATCCTTCTGAAACGTTAATTTGTCTCCCAGTGTCTGTTGGAAAGCAGACTGAACCAGGTTTTCCTCTAGGATTGTGTTTTGCTCTATTCCATTTATGTTTATACTAAAAAAACTCAACCACCACCATGCTTGAAAATATGAAGAGTGATATTCAGTGTTGTGTTGGATTTGCCCCAAACATAACACTTTGTATACATTAAATAAAGTTAATTTCTTTGGCACATTTTTTGCAGTTTTACTTTAATGCCTTATTGCAAACAGGATACATGTTTATAATAGTTTTATTCTGTACAGACTTCATCTGTTCACTCTGTCATTTAGGTTAGTATTGTGGAGTAACTACAATGTTGTTGATCAATCCGCAGTTTCCCCCATCACAGCCATTACACACTGTGACTGTTTTAAAGTCACCATTGGCCTCATGGTGAAACCTCTGAGCAGTTTCCTTACTCTCCGGCAACTGAGTTAGGAAGGACACCTGTATCTTTGTAGTGACTGCGTGTATTGATACACCATCCAAAGTGTCATCAATAACTTCACCATGCACAAAGGGATATTCAGTGTCTGCTTTTCTTTATGTTGACCCATCTACCAATAGGTGACCTTCTTTGCGAGGCGTTGGAAAACCTCCCAGGTCTTTGTGGTTGATTCTGTGTTTGAAATTCACTGCTTGACTGAGGGACCTTACAGATCATTGAATATGTGTGGTACAGAGATGAAGTAGTCATTCAAAAATCATGTTAAAAAACTATTATTGCTATTATTGAGTCCATGCAACTTATTATGTGGCTTATTAAGTACAGTTTTACTCCTGACTGTATTTACTCAAGACATTTAAGTTTTTTATTTTTTAACAATTTGTAAAAAAAAAATTAAAAGTTTTTATTTTGTTTTGACATTATGGGGTATTGTGTGAAGGCCAGTGACAAAATCTCAATTTCATACATTTTAAATTCAAGCTGTAACACAACAAAATGTGGAAAAAGTTTGTGAAGGAACTGTATTATGTGACTTGTTAAGCAACACTTATTTAGACTTGCCATAACAGGGGTTGAATACTTATTGACCAATGACATTTCAGCTTTTCATTTTTTATTCATTTGTAAAAATGTCTAAAAACACAATTACACTTTCATATTATGGTGTGTTGTATGTGGGACAGTGACACAGATCTGAATCTGAAGGCGCTGTATGTTTTTTATTTCTAATGATAAAAGATATCAATAATACATGTTTAAATTATATTTTTTCTAGATCACGTGAGGATAAAGTTTGGTGTGGATTACAGTGCGATTCGAGCTGCCGTCAGAACAAAGTTAAATAATGAAGACAAACTGTTGAAGAAGAGACTTGGGATCCGTTAAATCTCCATTCAAAAAAATTTAAATAACCAAATACCAGGTTATAATCACACAATTGTTTACATTGCAATTACTGTATTCTGTCCTGTAAGTGCAATGTTTTATTCCACCAACAGATGTCAGTGTTTAGACAGTTTAGTTGGTTGATGTTACTTTTGATCAGAAGGATATTGACTTTGTTTGTTTGTATGATTTAAGAGTACTGTAGACTACACATATTATAGATTACATTTGTGATAGATTGACTCACATAGTAGCCTTAACAACACATTATTCTATAATGATTGTGCCTGTTAAATAAATGTCTTTCTGATTCCCACAACATCCAATCTGGTTTCACTAATGCTATTAAATTACATTTTTTATATATATAAAAAAAAACATGTTAAACCCCTAACTGTGTGTGTCTGTACTCTTAGCACCCAGGGCAGTCCTGGAGGGACAGGAGGAGGACAGAAAATATATGTGTGTGTGTGTGTGTAGGTTGAGGAATCACAGCCATAAACTGACTGAGAGATGAGAGAAACAGAGTGTGGGCGGGACAATGAGGGTGGGTGTGGTTTCACAAAAGCATCCTCACCAATGATCCTCTGTTGATGTGCTTCTAACGGTGACCTATGGCTAGCCCCTCCCCCAGCCAGTTGTTCTATCTGAGGACCCTAGTCGACATCTATCAGTCTATCACTACTCTCCTCTGACACCTTCACCGGTCCTACCCAGAAGTCCTTCCCATAGGACATCCATCCATCAGGGATACTTATCAACCCAAGGACCAAGACTGCCAGGAACCAGGGTATTAGAAGGAGCAGCCAGCCTTAGTGAGTTGTCCCTGGGGTCAACTCGAGAGCTTGATGGGTACTAAGAAAAGTCTGTATGGTTAGGAACAGGTGCACCCGTTTTACTGTCTGTTGGAGCCGACCCAGACACCAGAGCCTCACAGCTGGCCTGGGGACATACTGTAATAGAGTTCCACTTGAACAGAAAACACCAGCACCTTCTGAGGTAGTTGTACCCTTTTAACTCGAATGAAGTGAAAGTGTGACAGGAGGATTTTATAAAGGATTTATGATACACACAATTCATGTCAGGTGAGTAGTGATTTAATGATTTCAAATTTGATTTGATTTAAATTATTTAAATCAAAAAGGTTTATTGTGGTTTAAAGTCATTTATTACCTAGATTTTGTGTCTGGTAGACACTGAAATAAATACTATAGATACTTACTGTGTAATTAGATTTTAGATATATGAAAACTCTTAGCGTTTAATCAATACAGTAAACAGTCTAGAAGAGTGATGTGAACTACAATGTTCCTGCTGTGCTACATAAAGAGAATGTCTCATATATAGAGGTGTGATTTATTTGTGGCACATGTTTTCATTTCAATCAAATGATACTAGATCACTTGTTGTAGTACATAGACTTGTGAATACCCTCTTGCACTTCTGTAACTGACAGTCATTTTCAATTGTCCGAGTTTAGACATTTTAAGAAAATCATAATTTTTACTGGTGAAGTAGACTTCTAAATAAAATATTTTTAGTAAGTAATTTTGCTAAGAATGTAGTGATATTCAACCAAATGCTATTGCATGGCTGAAAATGGCCAGTTCAGAAACCTAAAGGAGAAACCATATTCTGTATGCAGGAGTAATACTAGGACAGGATGAAAACGGGGACAACCTTACATAACGCACACGAGACTGTACTGTACATGCACTGACTATTCCTTCCTGTGCTGTGGGGCGGTAGGTAGCGGTTAGAGCGTTGGACTGAATCCCCGAGCTGACAAGGTAAAAATCTGTCGTTCTGCCCCTGAACAAAACTTCCTGAACAAGGCAGTTAACCCACTGTTCCTAGGCTGTCATTGAAAATAAGAATTTGTTCTTAACTGACTTGCCTAGTTAACATGGCATGCCAATCTGTTGTCCGGACACCAGAGCAGATTTCAGGGGCAGAGAGCATCAGTAGAGAAGCACTGGTCTAGTATGGTAGTCTGGAAGACATGGGAATAAGACAGAACATAATGCATTAGTCATAGGTTCTGGGAAATGGATGATGCTCCTAGCACAGCAGTGATTCAGGTGACTGTGTGTGTGTGATCACGGCATAATATGTGAGTTTTGTGGATGGAGATAAAGTTGCTTTGAAGTCACACACCTGATGTAACTCTATGCCTGACATTTAAGTTTAGAGGTACAGGAAATCCACTACCTGCAAAGTTACAAACAGACATCCACAGCCTCTGAGAAACATTTTGAACAGGAGCATGGGAAATATCAATGTGACTGGGCCTATGTTGTGCATTCATGTTACCAAAAGACAGTGTTCATTGAACTATATTGTTTTTGATGTAGTCTGGGTAGAAGAGCAGTGGCTTTGTGTGTGTCGCTGGGATCAGGAGATCAAGTCTGTCCTGGTAAGAGATTGCATGGCCCTACACAGGCAGGTTGACACAGGGCACATACTTAAAAAATAGATATATTTCACCTTTATTTAACCAGGTAGGCCAGTTGAGAACAAGTTCTTATTTACAACTGCAACCTGGCCAATATAAAGCAAAGCAGTGCAACAAAAAACAACAACACAGAGTTACACATAAACAAATAGAAAATCTATAGACAGTGTTCAAATGGAGTAAGGAGGTAAGGCAATAAATAGGCCATAGTAGCGAAGTGATTACAATTTAGCAAATTAACACTGAAGTGATAGATGTGCAGATGATGATGTGCAAGTAGAAATACTGGTGTACAAAAGAGTTTAAAAAAAGTAAATTAAAACAATATGGGGATGAGGTAGATAGTTGGATTGGCTATTTACAGATGGGCTGTGTACAGCTGCAGCGATCAGTAAGCTGTTCATACTAATCAACAGGGTCAGTCCCCTGCAGCTGCATTGCTAAAACAAGCAAGCTCATTATCTCTCATTTCAAAAGGTTAGGGAAGGATGGAGGAGAAAAGAGAGAGAGTGAGAGGGTGTCCTCTCCTCCATGAATTATTCCTATTGATCAGGTCCCTGTCCTCCTCTCCTCGTACAGAAAGAGAGAGTGGGGGAGGGGAGGGAGATGGAGAGAGAGCATCCTTTTTTAAAATAAATATTCTAATATAATATTATAAATGTTATAGATGTCCTTTCCCATAGCTTTCGGGTAGATGGTAGACACCTGTGCCAATCAACTGTGTTGAAACTAATAGGCAGTAACAACATAGATGGGTTTATTATGGATACTTGTGAACACAAGGAATAATGTACAGTGTACAAAATGAAAACAGAACATATTCCTAAATAACAGAAAAATGTCACTTCCATTGTGGATTTGACATACAATTGTTGTTATTATCCCTTGACAGTATTAAGTGGGACATTGCAATCATTAAAACAGAACAGGGTTTAACTAAGCTTATGCATGCAAACATTAAATAACTTTGAGCTACTGTTGGCTGGCTTTTGCAGTGGTAAACTTTGATATCAGTGGTTGTGTTGTTTTCAACTACAAAACCTGGTCTATGATGATTTACTGTGAATACAAAACTATCCCCAAAAACACTCCCAATTTGTTGATGTCGTCGTCTTTTTTTCTTCCAACAGGGAAAAGTAGTATATGTTTGACTCCTGAGCAGAATGAATCACCTGGCCCACCACAGTGAAAGATGGGGTCTAGGCCTAATGGAACGCTCATTATGTCTCTTCTGAAACTCTCATTGTGAACTATGGAACACTCTGGTTCACCTCTGACTCCCAACCTCAGTGATACTACAGCCAATGACAGCCTGCGGTGGGGGCTGGGGTCGCCCTTCGCCTCGGCCCCTAGCAAACAGCTGGGCACCTTGCCCAACGCCCAGACCCGCTTCAAGGACCTGTCAGGGATATTGTTCATGGTGACCTTGAACATGGTGGCCCTTCTGGCTAACACAGCCGTGCTGGTGGTGGTGGTCAAGGCCCCGCACCTCAGGTACTTGGTACTTTTTTATTTCATTTATTTTTTACCAGTTAATAACACAATTCAACCACAATGCATAATCAACACGGATAATCCAAAACATTTAACCATTTATTTCTGTTGTGGTCCTCATTTTGGCCAGCAGGCAGGTTAAACATACACCAGATTTTAAACAAACAGATCCATGATAAGAACTATGACTTTCTAATGCACTGATTTTATATGCGCAATTCCCTTGTTTCTATTGCTTATACTCTTGAATTAGAGTTTAATTTATGAAATATTTTAGGTACTGTATCTCATGTATTCTACTTGTTTCACCAGACATCAGTAAATTACATTTGTTGTAGTGAAGGTATCATGTGTATATTGTTTCCTCTCTGGGGATTAATACAGTTAATTCCATTCAATTCAGGAAGTTTGTCTTTGTGTGCCACCTGTGTGCGGTGGACCTGCTATGTGCCGTACTGCTCATGCCCCTGGGCATTGTGTCCAATTCGCCGTACTTCGCCAGTGTGGTGTTCACAGTACTGGAGTGCCAGGTATACGTCTTCCTCAACGTGTTCCTCATCGCAGGTACAGTACAAGGGACAGACAGAATTTAGGGATGCATCCAAAATGAAACCCTATTCTGTATATAGTGCACTACTTTTGACCAGAGCTTTGGTCAAAAGTAGTGCTCTAGGCCTATACAGTGGAAAGGGTGCCATTTTGGACACATGGCCTTTAATCAATCAATGGGTTTACTGTTATGTTTTTTATGTTCTTATATTCATCTCTTATTTATAGTCTCTTCTGTTTCTTTTTATCACTTTCCATTGATTGTTGTACTGTGTGTAGCCATTTATAAAGTTTGATATGAATTACAGCCTCCATCTTCACCATCACGGCCATCAGCGTGGAGCGTTACTACTACATTGTCCACCCCATGCGCTATGAGGTGAAGATGACCCTGAAGCTGGCCACAGTCGTCATGGTCCTGGTCTGGGTGGCCTCAGGCCTGCTGGGGCTGGCCACTGTGTTCGGCTGGCCCAGCTACAGCAGCCTGAGCTCCATCAGTGCCGCCCACTGCTCACTGCACTGGAGCCACAGCAGCCACCGCCGGGCCTTCTCTGTCCTCTTCACAGTGGCCTGTTTCTGCCTGCCTGCTGCGGTCATCTTCGCTGTGTACAGTAACGTCTATAAAGTGGCCCGCATGGCGGCTAGACAGCATGGACCGTTACCATCCTGGACGGCCAGTCATCCTAAACACCGCTCTGACTCCATCAACAGCCAGACCACAATCATCACCACCCGCAGTGCCCCCAGGAGGCTGCACCACCACAGGCCCTTCGGTGGCTGCAAGGCCGCCCTCACCCTGGTGGTCATTGTGGGCCAGTTCCTGCTCTGCTGGCTGCCTTACTTCTCCTTCCACCTGCACCTGACTATCAACAACCAGCCCAAGATCCCCGCCGACCTAGAGAAGGCCGTCACCTGGCTGGCGTACTCCTCCTTCACCGTCAACCCTTTCTTTTACGGGCTGCTGAACCGCCAGATCAGGGAGGAGCTGTGTAAGCTGCGGCGTTGCTACTCTGTCAGGCCCGTCGAGCTGGCCATATCCAGCAGCCACGAGGGCTCGGCCCACGAGAACTTCCTGCAGTTCCTCCAGAGAACCAGCTGTACGGTGGAGACCAGAGCCAGCTTTACCTGCACATCCAGCCCCAGGAACACCCTGGACCAAACTGGGCAGCAGACGGCTGGCTTCAGGATACCTGGGCAGATACCTGAGGATTTCAGTTAAAACGCCCCTGATATACTAACCTGGTCCCCACTTATATACTGTCACTGTATTGACACTGGTACCTGTCTGCTGTTATTGGCAGAAGAGTTAAGTTAAAACTGTTAAGCCTGGACAAGACTGTGCAGATTGCTGGGTTGAAGATACCATGGCAGATGCCTAAGGAGTTCAGTAACAATACTCGTAGATACTGTACGCATGTCATGCCACTGGCATCTACTGTAGTTGACTGCTATAACAGTGTGGCAACAGTTCTACCAGCTACACACTGCCCTTGATTTAAAACATACATAGACAGCACTTGGAAGGGACAACAAATAGAGTGTTTTTCTTTTGATATTTCTATTTGGTTAATTAGATTGAGTTTATTCTGCATCCAAGAGGTGAGTCCAGAATCCAGTATATAACTGAAGTGCATTATGTGCTGAAAAATACTATTTTCTCAATTATGAATTGTTATTTCTAGCTACAACTACCACTAATAGAGAGACTAATTCAGCTACCTACCACCAACCATTCCAATCACCTATATTTGTACATATTCTACTACCACTTCTACTACACAACCACCAGTACACATTTTGAGTTGAAAGACAATACAAATTGTATTTCCTCTGTATCAAATATTCACTGTCTATTTATTATTAATTCCATGTTCAATGCAGGGAGCATTCAACATTTTAAGTGTAACAGTTGAGTTATTTATTTTACACAAAATCAAACTTGATACTTTTACTATTTCGTTCTCAATTGAGGTTTAATTGCAATATTCTTAACTATATACAGTATGTTTCTTACAAAGCAATGCGTTATTATCCATGATCATAAATGAAAGCACATTGCATTCAATAGGCTACCTTTTTACAGGTGATGGCAGAGACTACACTCTCAAAGGTGACTTCTTCTATATGGGCAAGTTGATTTTGCTTTAATTGTACAAATAAACTTCTGAAAGATCTGTTTGCAAGAAATAATGTCCTCTTCACTGCACATTTATGAAAAGCTGAAGACTTCACCCTATAACTCCCACACAGCACAGAGAGAGATTAAGGGATAATGTGGGATAGAGATAGACATGGGTGATCAACGCAAAAGAACATTCTGAGCTACATTTTCAAAAGCCTATCGTATCCCGTTTATGCACGGCCCAGATTCGAACGAAAATATGAATCTGCGAACAAATAGATAAACAAATAGATAAATAAACAGATGAGTTGAATAGATACAGATGTAGGATCTATATTTGATCACCCCGTTGCAGGAGAAATTTTGTGTATTTGAGGGTTGAAAAGACTTTAGAAGTTTGCCATTTCCATTTCTGAAAAATATATCAACCCCTACAAAATTGTCCATTAACTATAATCCACATAATAATTCACATTTCCTGTTGCTACAGGATTATTTTCCTGCTGTAGCAAACTGGCTCAAATTAAGATCCTACAAATGCATATGAATGAGCTCCAGATCCTGGTCCAGCTCTGCACACTCCTGACAGCTGACTGGGTCGTCATGGGAATGCCCTGAAAAAACAGAAAGTGGGAGCATCTTCAGTGTTTTTGAGGGAATTCAGGGTAGCTTGAGCTTGTGACAGCCAGGCAGAGGAAATACATCCTAAACAGATTCACACACACACACACACACACACACACACACACCAATACACACACGCACAGCCTAGTATACACACATCGCAGGCACACATGTACACACACACCAGTTTAAAAAACAAGGTCAGGGTATTTATTAAGGCTACATTCAGGGCCAAGTATTGTAAAATCCTAAAAGCATGATAACACAGTGACAGTTTATGATGCTCTGCTTTTTGATGTGCAAATACTGTATATTGAAATGGCTATCACTTCTACAGTAGAACATTTACAGAGATGGAGTGTCCAGAATAAACAATGACAGGCAGGGTATTCAGCATGGAAACTCAACACTGGACCCCAGCAGCCTCTGTCTCGGTCTGTTTTTCTTTAAAGGAGGTTGATAACCTTGGTCGATTATATTCACACCTGGACAAAACCTAGTGACGACATAATGGCTACAGGAGACACTGTCACCTCAATGTAAAGGTGTATACAGAATATTGAACACTCACACACACACACACACACACACACACACACACACACACACACACACACACACACACACACACACACACACACACACACACACACACACACACACACACTCAATGCTGAGGATGAGGAGTGGTATACTGGAACAGGTTATTGAGCACATGTGCGTACACACACGCACTCACACACACATAGAGAGATTAATGCTACATTTTAGAATGACAGTGTTCTGGCATAAAATGAGACACAACTCTTATTAAGCCTAGGATTAGAGTTCCCTTTATACACACAAACTCTCTCACGGAGAGTACACATCTATGCACACACCCACACACTCTCAAACAAACCATTTCCTTGGTGTTCAACTGACACCAATTAGCATGTTTTGAAATAGTGATACAATATTATAATACAAATAATATATGACATTTAGCAGATTCTTTTTTTCAGTCATACATGCATAAAGCCCTTTTTGGGGCCCAATGCAAGATTTGGTTGGGGGTCCCCCCACATCTCACAGGAAAAACATATTAGTGGCCCCAATTTTGATAGTGTAGAAAAAAAAAAATGTCAAAGTAAATTCTACAAATTTTGCCAAGGGGAGAATAGAAAATGTTGCAGTTTTAAAGCAATCTTTCTGCAATTCTACACATTTTGCCATGGGGCGGAGAGATAACCAATGGGGGCCCCTGGAGGTCAGGGCCCCTGGGTGCATGCCCTGCGTGCCTGGTCGGTATTCAGCCATGACTACTATAAGTTTAGATAGCTGTCTAGACTAGTTTACCAATCTAAAAATTGTTCGCTGACATGACAAATTGAGTGAATGGCATAACAAGAGAAAAACTGCTGTTGTACAACCAAACTTCAAAATTGCACCTTGTGTATTCTACTATTTGAACTCTCAACAGTAGGTTGAGGCCCTGACAGGGCTGATGGAAACAGCTAATTTGTCTGTAAAATGTTCCAATGTCGACTAAACAAAATAGGTCTGTTAGAAAAGTGTGGATCATTTTTGGGTTGGTGAAATAGATGTGACAACTGTGATGGAAACACATTTATGCGCAAATATTGATCAAATAGCCGAGGAGTTATGTGAAGATATGTTACATTGTACAACCACCACGACGTGTAAAAGTATGCATAGTTCATAGTTAGAGTCAATAAGTTATGATGAGCTTCATAACTTATTTCATAACTTCATAACTTATGGAGGTTAAGGGCACGTATTTCAAATAAATATCAAGGGTAGCCTTATATTTGAATGCTGGTGACCTGATGATCAGTGCTTGGCTGCCAATTATTAAAACCTAGAGAGCATACGCCAAAGCCAGGATGGGAAAGTTTGCTACACTGAAGAAAAATATGTTGGTCCCATGTTTCATGAGCTGAAATAAAAGATTCCAGAAAATGTCCATACACACAAAAAGCATGTTTCTCTCAAATGTTGTACACAAATCTGTTTACATCCCTGTTACTGAGCATTTCACATTTGACAAGATAATTTATCCACCTGACAGGCGTGGCATATCAATAAGCTGAATAAATAGCATGATCATTACACAGGTGCACATTGTACTGGGGAGAATAAAAGGCCACTCTAAAATGTGAAGTTTTGTCACACAACACAATGGCACAGATGTCGGAAGTTTTTAGGGAGCGTAAAACTGGCGTGCTGACAGCAGGAATGTCTTCTAGAGCTGTTGCCAGAGAATTGAATGTTCCTTTCTCTACCATAAGCCGCAGATGGTGTAAAAAGTAGTCAATTATCATACTTGAGTAAAAGTAAAGATACCTTAATAGAAAATGACTCAAGTAAAAGTGAAAGTCATGCAGGAAAATACTACTTGAGTAAAAGTCTAAAAGTATTTCGTTATAAATATACTAAAGTATCAAAAGTAAATGTAGTTGCTAAAATATACTTAAGTATCAAAAGTAAAAGTACAAGTCTTGAAAAATGTATTTACATTTTTATGGGGGGGGGGGGATACTCAGACATCTATTACAAACACAGCATTTTTGTTTAGTGAGTCCGCCAGATCAGAGGCAGTAGGGATGGCCAGGGATGTTCTCTTGATAAGTGTGCGAATTTGACAATTTTCTGTCCTGCTAAAATGTAGTACTTTTGGGTGTCAGGGAAAATGAATGGAGTAAAAAGTACATACTTTTCTTTAGGAATATAGTGAAGTAAAAGTTTGGAAAAATATGAATAGTAAGGTCAAGTACAGATACCACCAAAATCAACTTAAATAGTACTTTAAAGTATTTTTACTTAAGTACTGTCGTGTCTTTGGCTATGCCGGATTAAGTGATATGACATGCTATTCTATAAAATAATTTATCCGTAATTAATATTACCTGATTGAGCTAATCATGTAAATGTAATTAACTAGAGAGTCGGGCACCACAAAATAATATTTATAGAGCTGTTATCTTCCGAATAAACTCTTAAAGACCTAGTAATATTTTACATCAATAGCAGTCAATGTTAATCGTCATCTTAATTCAATCTCATCTGAAAGTTGTAAATTCTTGGTTATCTGCACGAACCCTGGCTAACAATTTGAATCAGCAATACAAAATTGGGTTTAATTATTTATTTACTAAATACCTAACTAATCACACAGAATTACACATACACATATTTAAATCGTAACTTGATTACAAATGATATCATAAAGGAAAACGTCCCTGGCGGGCGGAACAGATATGACAGCTGTTTACACAAAAGAAAAGGGGCTGGGTTTGAGGGTAAAAGAGCGGGAAGACTGAGGAACAAAGGGCGAAGCTGTGCTATCATAAATACAGTATCTTGTGCATTCTAAATTACCGCCCATTTGGAAAAGGAAAATGCAATAAATATTTACTCTGAGCTGGGCTTCGGTAGATTGGTGCTAGATGGAAGGCCGTGTTGGCCAAAGGAGTCCTTGGTCCTTTGAAGAATGTCTCTGGTTGTCAATTGGATATGTTGTAGTAATGTTGTTGTGTGATAGACGGGATACTCTGTCTGTTCCTTCCTAACCCTCGTTTCACTTCTGTAGTGAATAAGAGTTCCAAGTTATTTCCATTCGCAACCAAAGCTCACACTGATGTTGGCTTCGTTCTGTAGTTATTATCTGAACCATTCTGACATCGGACCGTCGTCCTCACGTCCTCGGAACAGGAGGTTATATTATCGTCAAGGCCTTATATAGGAAGGGAGAGGAGGGCGTGTTTGAAAAGTTTTATAGCCCATGTCCCTTCACAGGGGCGGGCCACTGATTGAGCAGAGCCCTATCTTATGAAAACCCAAATCTCACATTTTAGAAGCTAAAATCACATTTCATCCCATCACAAATAATTTCATATTCAAACATTTAAATTGAACAACAATTCTATGTGAATCCGATAACTCTGATGTGTAGACTTTCCACTGTAGAGTTTATGTCATCTTATCATTGATGACAATGTCTCAAATGACAACTGAACTGACATCATATTCATTAAGTACCACCGCATATGGTCAGTTGGTCAGAATATATTTCATTTCCCCCCACCTTCTGATGTTCCCAGAATCTCTATGTTAACCAAGTGTTACATCAGTAGGGTAGAGAGAGGAAAAAGGGGGGAAAAGGTATTTATGACTGTCATAAACCTACCCCCCAGGCCAACGTCATGACAGTACTTTACACCACTGATAAGCCGCCTCCAACATCATTTTAGAGTATTTGGCAGTACCTCTATCCGGTCTCACTACCGCAGACCACGTGTATGGCATCATGTGGTGTCAATGTTTTGAACAGTTTGCCCCATGGTGTCGGTGCGGTTATGGTATGGGCAGGCATAAGCTACAGACAATGAACACAATACTCTTATGAGATACTGAGCCCAATTGCCTTACCATTAATCTGCCACCATCACATCATGTTTCTCCATGATAATGCACGGCCCCATGTCGCAAGGATCTGTACACAATTCCTGGAAATTGAAAATGTCCCAGTTAGAGTTAGGGTTAGAATGGCCTGCACACTCATTGAACATGTCACTAATTGAGCATGTTTGGGATGCTCTGGATCGACGTGCACGACAGCGTGTTCCATTCCAGTTCCCACCAATATCCAGCAACTTCACACAGCCATTGAAGAGGAGTGGGACAACATTCTACAGGCCACAATCAACAGTCTGATTACCTCTATGCAAGGTGAGATCTGTCGCGCTGCTTGAGGCAAATGGTAGTCACACCAGATACTGACTGGTTTTCTGATCCACACCCTATCTTTTTTTTTACGGTATCTGTGACCAATAGATGCTTATCTGTATTCCCAGCCATGTGAAATCCATAGATTAAGGACTAATTAATTAATTTTAATTGGCTGAGTTCCTTATATGAACTGTAACTCAGTACAATCTTTGAAATTGTTCCATGTTGTGTTTATATTTTTGTACAGTATTTTTATCGCAACAGTTTTTGCAACAAAACTATCAGTAGAGTTCAAGGACTTTATCACTACCCAGATTACTCCCTCTTAATCTAGCACTGCGTTGTTATCACCCATCAGGCAGTATTGTTCCTTTGTTCATGTTCAGATGCTACTCTTGATCGTTTATTCACTCTGTTTGTTTTTATTAAACTCACCGACTGTGCTTCCTGCATCTTCGTTACACCTACAAGGAAACAACAAAAGTGCTTTTATGTGCACTTCATCACGCACAATATTTGATCAGCAACAATTCAGTTTGATGGAAACACCTCTGGTGGAAGAATGTGCATATTTCTTTATGCAGATTTTAGAATATTTGCATGAAAATCTGTCACCAATTGGATGTAAATCAAGCTAATAATTGGTGTACTATGGACCATGCAGTGAGTTTATGAGTTGATGTTGTTACGAAGGAGGTTTCTAACCAACCATTTCATGCGGATGAATTAACTGACGCATAAAACAATTTACGACAGGGCTGATGGAAGCAGGAAGTTTTGGTACAATTTTATAAATGCCAACAGATAATTTGTTAGTTCGACATGGTTGGATCTTTTTGTGTCGATAAAATGTATTATGCAAGAAATGGCGTTGGAAATTCCTTTATGAGCAAATATTGACATAGGCCTGATAACCATGTCAACCCACTATAACAGATTTCTGAGAAATAGACACTAATTGCTTATTGGAAATTCGTGACAGACACACAGAGTATTTAAATTACAGATAAAGACAGTAATTAAGACAGAAACGACAGGAGGGAAGTTGGTCGGGGAGGATGGGTGGGCGCATAACACGAT
Organism: Oncorhynchus mykiss; assembly: GCF_057628025.1. Classification (NCBI taxonomy): domain Eukaryota; kingdom Metazoa; phylum Chordata; class Actinopteri; order Salmoniformes; family Salmonidae; genus Oncorhynchus; species Oncorhynchus mykiss. The sequence continues at coordinate 63,343,658 of NC_143028.1, read as the reverse complement.
CACCTAGTAACCCTAGCTACATGCTAGCTAAGAAATGAAAGAGTTAAGGTTAGTTAGGGTTAAGATTTGGGTTAGCTAACATGCCAACTACACTGAACAAAAATATAAATGCAACATGTAAAGTGCTGATCCCATTGGCCCAGCCAATCAGAATGAGTGTTTCCCCACAAAAGGGCTTTGTTACAGACAGAAATACTCCTCAGAATCCCCCCTCGCCCCTCTCTGATGACCCCGCAGATGAGGAAGCCGGAGAGCATGGTTAAATGGCGTGGTTAAACATGGTCTGCGGTTGTGAGGCCGGTTGGATGTACTGCCAAATTCTCTAAAACAATGTTGGAGGTGGCTTATGGTAGAAAGATTAACATTCAATTATCTGGCAACAGCTCTGGTGGAGATTCCTGCAGTCAGCATACCAATTGCACGCTCCCTCAAAACTTGAGACATCTGTGGCATTGTGTTGTGTGACAAAACTGCACATTTTAGAGGGGCCTTTTGTTGTCCCCAACAACAAGGTGCACCTGTGTAATGATCATGCTGTTTAATCAGCTTCTTGATATGCCACACCTGTCAGGTGGATGGCCGCCCAGATAGCATGCTCCGACCGACCGGCCAGATCAGTAGGTCCGGCCGGCCAGACAGTCAGATAGGTCCTGTCGGGCCAGATAGGTACAGTGCCTTGCGAAAGTATTCGGCCCCCTTGAACTTTGCGACCTTTTGACACATTTCAGGCTTCAAACATAAAGATATAAAACTGTATTTTTTGTGAAGAATCAACAACAAGTGGGACACAATCATGAAGTGGAACGACATTTATTGGATATTTCAAACTTTTTTAACAAATCAAAAACTGAAAAATTGGGCGTGCAAGACTTTTCCCACATTTTGTTATGTTACAGCCTTATTCTAAAGTTGGTTAAATAGTTTTTTCCCACATTTTGTTATGTTACAGCCTTATTCTAAAGTTGATTAAATAGTTTTTTCCCACATTTTGTTATGTTACAGCCTTATTCTAAAGTTGATTAAATAGTTTTTTCACCCTCATCAATCTCCACACAATACCCAATAATGTCAAAGCAAAAATATTTTTTTAGAAATTGTAGCAAATTTCTTACAAATAAAAACAGAAATATAACAGTTACAAAAACATTCAGACCCTTTACTCAGTACCTTTGGCAGCGATTACAGCATAAACTATTTTTGGGTATGACGGTACAAGCTTGGCACACATGTATTTGGGGAGTTTCTCCCATTCTTCTCTGCAGATCCTCTCAGGAGCATCACTGCACAGCTATTTTCAGGTGTCTCCAGAGATGTTAGATTGGGTTCATGTCCGGGCTCTGGCTGGGCCACACATAGACATTCAGAGACTTGAAGGATCTCTCCATTCATCTTTGCCTTGATCCTGACTAGTCTCCCAGTCCCTGCCGCAGAAAAACGTCCCCACAGCATGAGGCTGCCACCACCATGCTTCACCATAGGGATAGTGCCAGGTTTCTTTCCAGAAGTGACGCTTGGCATTCAAGCCAAAGTGTTCAATCTTGGTGTCATCAGACTAGGGAATCTTGTTTCTCATGGTCTGAGAGTCTTTAGGTGCCTTTTGGCAAACTCCAAGTGGGCTGTCATATGCCTTTTACTAAGGAGTGGCTTCTGTCTGGCCACTCTATCATAAAGCCCTGAGTGCTGCAGAGATGGTTGTCCCTCTGGAAGTTTATCCCATCTCCACAGAGGAACTCTAAAGCTCTGTCAGAATGACCATAGGGTACTTGGTCACCTCCCTGACCAAGGCCCTTCTCCGATTGCTCAGTTTGACCAGGCGGACAGCTCTAGGAAGAGCCTTGATGGTTCCAAATGATGGCCACTGTGTTCTTGGGGACCTTCAAGTCTGCAGACATATTTTGGTACCCTTCCCCAGATCTGTGCCTCGTCACAATCCTGTCTCGGAGCGCTAAGGACAATTCCTTCAACTTCATGGCTTGGTTTTTGCTCTGACATGCACTGTTAACTGTGGGACCTTATATAGACAGGTGTGTGCCTTTCCAAATCATGTCCAATCAATTTAATTTACCACAGGTGGACTCCAATCATGTTGTCGAAACATCTCAAGGATGATCAATAGCAAAGGGTCTGAATACTTATGCAAATAAGGTATTTCCATTTTTAATACAATTGCTATAATAAAAAAAAAAACTGTTTTTGCTTTGTCATTATGGACAATTGTGTGTAGATCAATGAGGATTTGTATTTATTTAATCCATTTTAGAATAAGGCTGTAACATAACAAAATGTGGAAAAAGTCAAGGGGTTTGAATACTTTCTGAAGGCACTGTATGTAGCCTTAAATAGTATAATTGCTGATATACAATATGACTTGTAAAGTATGGTTACATTTTATTTGCTCTGCCACCCTTTGGAAAGACTTTGATAGCAACAGTGAACAATATTTAATAATTAAGAGGTCTCTCAATATTATTGTTATTATTATTATTATAGTATTAATAGCAGGCAGTGACAAATATAAAAGCTAAGCTGGGCTTGGTTAAAACCCTTCATGGGAGATTAATAGCTGTAGATCAAATCTCCAGTAGGAGGTGCTGCCCAGCCTATTGAAGTATATATTTACATATATATAAATAGTGGATATAATGTTGAAGAACTGACGTTGTTTCAAAGGTACAATTCAACATATTTTCTACAAGGTTTGGATGTTGCATGAACATATTTCGCAATTAGATGGAAACCTAGCTATTGTCCACCAAATAAATACGCTATACAAGGTGGGATACATTTTTTTTGTCAGTGAAATAGATCATGTGACAATTTCAGTGAAAATGCATTTATGCGTAAACATTAGCATAATAAATATAATGTTGAAGTAAACCTGGAGTCACGCAATGATACAGTATGTCATATTGTAGCCTACTACCATGGGGTCATGGAAAAGCATACAGTTTATAGGCAGATTAAATCATAGAAGTTGGATGGAAACGCATATCTATATATTTTTATGCAGATTTTTTTATAATAACTGAATGGAAATCTAGCTATGGAGAGAAAGAAGATTTGATTCTAGATTTCTATATGCTTTCTACATGGTTTTGAGCATTGTGGTTTAATAAAGCATGTTAATATGATATGAACCTACACTAAATCACCAAAAGTGGACACCTGCTCGTCGAACATCTCATTCCAAAATGATGGGCATTGATATGGAGTTGGTCGCCCAGTTTCTGCTAAAACAGTCTCCACTCTTCTAGGAAGGCTTTTCACTAGATGTTGGAACATTGCTGCGGGGACTTGTTCCATTCAGCCACAAGACATTAGTGAGGTCGGGCACTGACGTTGGGCAATTAGGCCTGGCTCGCAGGAAGCGTTCCAAATCATCCCAAAGGTGATCGTTGAATCGTCTAGAATGTCATTGTATGCTGTACCATTAAGATTTCCCTTCACAGGAACTAAGCGGCCTAGCCCAAACCATGCAAAACAGCCCCAAACCATTATTCCTCCTCCCCCAAACTTTGTAGTTAGCACTAGGCATTTGTGTTCTCCTGGCATCCGCCAAACCCAGATTCATCCATCTGACTGCCAGATGGTGAAGCGCGATTCATCACTCCAGAAAAACGTGTTTCCACTGCTCCAGAGTCCAATGGCGGCGAGCTTTACACCACTCCAGTCGACGCTTGGCATTGCGCATAGTGATGTTAGGTTGGTGCACGGCTACTCGGCCTTGGAAACCCATTTCATGACGCTCCCGACTAACAGTTATTTTCCTGACATTGTTCCTGACATTGCTTCCAGAGGTAATTTGGAACTCGGTAGTGAGTGTTGCAACCGAGGACAGACCATTTTTAAGCGCTACACACTTCAGCACTCATCAGTCCTGTTCTGTGAGCTTGTGTGACCTACCACTTCTAGGCTGAGCCATTGCTGCGCCGAGACATTTCACTTCACAATAACAACACTTACAGTTTACCGGGGCAGCTCTAGCAGGGCAGACATTTTATGAACTGACTTGTTTGAAAGGTGGTATCCACTGATTGTGTCACGTTGAAAGTCACTGAGCTCTTCAGTATGAGCCATTCTACTGCCAATGTTTGTTTATGGAGATTGCATGGCTGTGTGGTCGATTTTATACACCTGTCATCAAAGGGTGTGGCTGAAATAGCCGAATCCAGTAATTTGAAGATGTGTCCACATACCTTTCTATATACTGTATAGCGTATGTCATTTTGAAATGGTTGACTTTACCATAAGGAGCTCTCACAATGGATTCATCATATTCCGAAAACAACCACTGTCAACTGAATCATAGTCTTCTCATCCATCCTCTCCAATCAAATTGGCTGTTGGAGGAGAGTTGATTAAATAAAAAATGATGGATGATGGTCACAATACATGTTTCAAAATGGTTTCAATTGGCGGTGAGGTAGGTGATCTAACGATGTGTCCTATTAGATATTGTCCAGGGTTTTTACCACTCTGGCCTTGATGAACACACACACACCAATCTGGCCAGAATGAACACACACACTCTGGCCTAAATGAACACACACCACTCTGGCCATGATGAACACACACCCCTCTGGCCATGATGAACACACACCCCTCTGGCCATGATGAACACACACCCCTCTGGCCATGATGAACACACACCACTCTGGCCTTGATGTGTGCACACACCACTGTGGCCTTGAAGAACACATACACACCACTCTGGCCTTGACGAACACACACACACACACACACACACTCTGGCCTTGATGAACACATAGCCAGGTCACCTGTGATACAAGTTACTATTACACAATCAGAAACCTCTCTTCTCTTCTGAACCACACTACCTTTCAAAGCAAGGACACACAATCACATCAATGACCCTATCCCTCTCTCAAGGGAAGATTCAGAGTAAATCAAAGAAGATGTTAAGATGTAATGTGAAGATATGAAGATTCATAGGATGTTGTTAATGAAGTGAAGCTTTGCTTTTGGCCATTTCTCTGGTTGTGCTTGTTAAAGCCGGGGTGAGGCTACTTCATATCTTTGGCAAACAAGAACAAACAAACAAACAATATTTTGTCTGTCTGTCTTTGGTGTGATGATAATATTGAGTTTTGTGGCTTTAGCAGAGCCTTAGGGTGAAATAATGAGTAAAACAGACATGATGAATCAAGGGCAGAGGGATGGATCTCGTGGTTTGATTAACAAGCATGTCCCAGGGAGTATTCTTTATGATTTAATTACACTGGTTCTATCCCTGCTACTTAGCCGACCCAACTAATGCATTTATTCCCAGGTCTTTGCCATCCGTGTCAGACATTGGTCATCCAGTGGGACATCATGACATTATGAAATGGGATTAGAGAGTTGAGCGTTGGTGTCTGACCTGCTGTACTGAAACCATGGAAACAGCTGGACTGACAGGTGGACTAACAGGAGAGGGTCACCACTATGACGTCACTCGGTCATATACCACTTTAAGCTGTTGTGAGGACGATCAGAGATAGAGCTCCCACCAATACATTCATAGTTCAATGAGAGTTCAACAATGAGTTTAACAGGACCAGGTCAGGACTATTCACCACCCAGGGATCAGAGGGATGATGGTCTAGGACCAGGCCAGGACTATTCACCACCCAGGGATCAGAGGGATGATGGTCTAGGACCAGGTCAGGTCTATTCACCACCCAGGGATCAGAGGGATGATGGTCTAGGACCAGGTCAGGACTATTCACCACCCAGGGATCAGAGGGATGATGGTCTAGGACCAGGTCAGGACTATTCACCACCCAGGGATCAGAGGGATGATGGTCTAGTACCAGGCCAGGACTATTCACCACCCAGGGATCAGAGAGAGGATGGTCTAGGACCAGGTCAGGACTATTCACCACCCAGGGATCAGAGGGATGATGGTCTAGGACCAGGTCAGGTATATTCACCACCCAGGGATCAGAGGGATTATGGTCTAGCACCAGGTCAGGTCTATTCACCACCCAGGGATCAGAGGGATGATGGTCTAGCACCAGGTCAGGTCTATTCACCACCCAGGGATCAGAGGGATGATGGTCTAGGACCAGGCCAGGACTATTCACCACCCAGGGATCAGAGAGAGGATGGTCTAGGACCAGGTCAGGTCTATGCACCACCCAGGGATCAGAGAGAGGATGGTCTAAGACCAGGTCAGGTCTATGCACCACCCAGGGATCAGAGAGAGGATAGTCTAGGACCAGGTCAAGTCTATTCACCACCCAGGGATCAGAGGGATGATGGTCTAGGACCAGGTCAGGTCTATGCACCACCCAGGGATCAGAGGGATGATGGTCTAGGACCAGGTCAGGACTATTCACCACCCAGGGATCAGAGGGTTGATGGTATAGGACCAGGTCAAGTCTATTCACCACCCAGGGATCAGAGGGATGAAGGTCTAGGACCAGGTCAGGTCTTTTCACCACCCAGGGATCAGAGGGATGAAGGTCTAGGACCAGGTCAGGACTATTCACCACCCAGGGATCAGAGGGATGAGCCCAATTAGGAGTGTGGCAGGTGAGACAGAGGTCGAGGGGAGAAGAAATGGAGCAGCTAAGGTTCTGTCAGACACTTCTATTTGGAGTAGTGAACGCACACACATCCAGGGACTCAAACAAGCTGAGGCCATCTGCCAGGGTGCTCAGACTAGGTGTTCAGACCATTAGCATACCACCGTCTCCAGCGTGGTCAGGTAGGTAGACACACAGGAAACTACCTATCAGCCATCGATACAGAACCCCCCCCCCCCCGCCCTCAAAATTGAACAAAAACAGGTTGAGTCAACGTTGTTTCCACATAATTTCATAATTAAATGTGATGACGTTGAATCAATGTGGAAAAGTCATCAACATAAGGATTTTTTTTTTAAATATCTTTTTTACTTAAATCCAATGACATGGTGACATTTGATGTCGATTTCGCGTTGAATTCACGTTAGTTGACAACTCAACCAAATTCAAATCAAAACGTTGAACTGATGTCTTTGTCCAATGGATCTCTGCAACTCAACATAGACCTACCACCATGTACCTATGTATATTGCATTGTCAATCAAGGCAGAAATCATTTTGGTTAAATCTTTTTTTATTAATTTGGCACATTTTAGTGCAGATGAATATTACTGTGCTGGTCTTGGTCTTAACTAAAGAGGCTGAAAATAAACTTTACGGCTGCCTTGTCTTGAATAACAGTAACAGGTTGGCTAGGTGGTGTGAAAGGTTTATACTGTCCTATTAATAGCCATGTGAGTGATTTGTTAATGGGTCCAAAGGTTGGATTTGGAGCAGAAAGGATTTTCTCTAAAAGCATGTTGCGAAACCCACCTTACTCACTCCAGTGGGAACAAATAGAGTAATAAACCACATTATGGTTGCCCCAGAAGAGCACAGGGTTAACATGCTATCTAAAATCATGTTGAATACTTAAACTGTGCTTGATTGGGCCTGCCTGGCTTAATGGACCAATTTAATAGTCCAAATGCAAAACCCGTCCTCCTGGCACTACAGACAGACAAACACACAAAGTATTTGAAAGATTTCAAATAGTATTTGAACCCGGTGTGAAGGAGTGCTAGCGATGTGGCAACAGTCCTCTCTCCGATGCTTTCAACCTTCTGACGGTTTTCTACTGTTGATGACCAGACCAAGGCTGTGTTCTGTTCCAGACCCTGCTGCTGCCTCATCCTCACTGACAGTGGAGTGATGAACAACTTCCTTCCTCATACACTTTGTTCTAGGCTGCACATTATTCTCTCTTCAACTGGCAGATGTACTTAGTAGAGGTTTCCTGTTTCACCTGAGAGATGTATCTTTCCACAAGGTTATGAGGGATAGGTTTAGGTTTAGGGTTGGGGTCGCGGTTAGGGTTATGGTTGTGGTTAAGAATAGGAATAGGGTTGAACCGGGCTGGACAGAGTGGGAGTCAGGATCATTAGAGTTGTGTTCACACCTGTGTTACCATTATCAAACAGTCAAGAGATAAACCTGCTTTTGAATCATCACAGATAAAATACCGTAGATCGTCCTAGTGGCAAGTAAGTGACAACCCACTGGGAACACCACATCATTTCAACTTGGATAACTGGGTAACATTTGGTTGAGACGTTTATCAATGAGATTAGAGCATATATTCACTCACTATAAAAAAACAGCCAACCGTTTATTGAATTTCCAATGTGTTCATTGTTTTCAACCATCTTAAAGCACAACCAAATTCCAATGGAAAAACAATGTCAGATTTTTGGTTTAGTTGTCACCCAAATGTATATCTCTTTGCTTTTAACCATTTAAAAGCACAGCAAAGTTAAAATGGGAATACATTGTCCGATATTTTGTTTATTTATGCAACGGAATAATGTGGTATCACTGTGCTTAATCTAATAGCACCACCAAATGACCTGGATTGCAGTTGAGATTACATTAAAAGTGCAAGTGATCAATGCCATTCAACATTCTGCACAGATTATTACAGCATTTGTGAAGATCTCCATTGACCTGTGATGACCTATGCATGCTATCTTGAACATGCACACTTTATATGATTGCATAAGAGAAGACGTTTGTAGTTACAGTAACCTCAAAATGTGGCCATGGATGTGTTACTCGTTTTAATGTTGAATGTTAATTCAGTTTGTAAAACAACACAACCAAATATCAACATTTGAAAGAAATGCAAATAATGCTTGGATAGTTCCATTTGAGCCACTGGGTTAATCCCATTATTTTATTTTTGGTTGAGTTTGAGACGTGAATCCAACATATCCTTTGTTAATTTGTCAACAAGTTAATAGGTTATTATTGTATTTAAAATGTATATTGAATTGTGTTTGGTTGTCAACACAACCAAATATCAATATGTATCTTCTGCTTGGATAGTTCCATCTGTGCCACTGACTTAGTCTGGCTTTAGTTCCAGTTTGTCTTCAAATTACATTTCACCCTCAAATCAACAGTTGATGACTTTTTAAAAATCCTATCTATTTTCCACGTAGATTCTATTTCACAATATGTTGAAAAAATATTGATTTAACCCATTTGTGCCCAGTGGGAAGAGTCGTCAGAAGTGTACGAATAACTAAGAGGTCAAATATAGGGTATTTGGTGCAGTGACCTGGATGTGGACATGAAGCTAGGGTTAGGGTTGGGGTTGTGGTTGAGGCTTTGATTAGGGTTGAACCAGGGGGGCGGCAGGCATCCTAGTGGTTAGAGCTTTTGGACTGTAACTGAAAGGTTGCTAGATCGAATCCCCGAACTGCATCCTTTCGGTTACCGTCCCAAAGCTCTAAAAATCAGTTGTTCTGTCCCTGAACAAGGTAAAAATCTGTTGTTCTGCCCCTGAACAAGGTAAAAATCTGTTGTTCTGCCCCTGAACAAGGTAAAAATATGTTGTTCTGCCCCTGAACAAGGTAAAAATCTGTTGTTCTGCCCCTGAACAAAGGAAAAATATGTTGTTTTACCCCTGAACAAAGGAAAAATATGTTGTTTTACCCCTTAACAAGGTAAAAATCTGTTGTTCTCCCCCTGAACAAAGGAAAAATATGTTGTTTTACCCCTGAACAAAGGAAAAATATGTTGTTTTACCCCTGAACAAAAGAAAAATATGTTGTTTTACCCCTGAACAAAGGAAAAATGTGTTGTTTTACCCCTGAACAAAGGAAAAATATGTTGTTTTACCCCTGAACAAAGGAAAAATATGTTGTTTTACCCCTGAACAAGGTAAAAATCTGTTGTTCTGCCCCTGAACAAGGTAAAAATCTGTCTTTCTGATGCTGAACAAGATAAAAATCTGTCTTTCTGCCCCTGAACAAGGTACAAATCTGTATTTCTGCCCCTGAACAAGGTAAAAATCTGTCTTTCTGCCGCTGAACAAGGTAAAAATCTGTCTTTCTGCCCCTGAACAAGGTAAAAATCTGTTGTTCTGCCCCTGAACAAGGTAAAAATCTGTCTTTCTGCCCCTGAACAAGGTAAAAATCTGTCTTTCTGCCACTGAACAAGGTAAAAATCTGTCTTTCTGCCCCTGAACAAGGTAAAAATCTGTCTTTCTGCCCCCGAACAAGGTAAAAATCTGTCTTTCTGCCCCTGAACAAGGTAAAAATCTGTCTTTCTGCCCCTGAACAAGGTAAAAATCTGTTGTTCTGCCCCTGAACAAGGTAAAAATCTGTTGTTCTGCCCCTGAACAAGGTAAAAATCTGTTGTTCTGCCCCTGAACAAGGTAAAAATCTGTCTTTCTGCCCCTGAACAAGGTAAAAATCTGTTGTTCTGCCCCTGAACAAGGTAAAAATCTGTTGTTCTGCCCCTGAACAAGGTAAAAATCTGTCTTTCTCCCCCTGAACAAAGGAAAAATCTGTTGTTCTGCCCCTGAACAAGGTAAAAATCTGTTGTTCTGCCCCTGAACAAGGTAAAAATCTGTTGTTCTGCCCCTGAACAAGGTAAAAATCTGTTGTTCTGCCCCTGAACAAGGTAAAAATCTGTTGTTCTGCCCCTGAACAAGGTAAAAATCTGTTGTTCTGCCCCTGAACAAGGTAAAAATCTGTTGTTCTGCCCCTGAACAAGGTAAAAATATGTTGTTCTGCCCCTGAACAAGGTAAAAATCTGTTGTTCTGCCCCTGAACAAGGTAAAAATCTGTCATTCTGCCCCTGAACAAGGTAAAAATATGTTGTTCTGCCCCTGAACAAGGTAAAAATCTGTCTTTCTGCCCCTGAACAAGGTAAAAATCTGTTGTTCTGCCCCTGAACAAGGTAAAAATCTGTCTTTCTGCCGCTGAACAAAGGAAAAATATGTTGTTTTACCCCTGAACAAGGTACAAATCTGTCTTTCTGCCGCTGAACAAAGGAAAAATATGTTGTTTTACCCCTGAACAAGGTACAAATCTGTCTTTCTGCCGCTGAACAAAGGAAAAATATGTTGTTTTACCCCTGAACAAGGTAAAAATCTGTCTTTCTGCCCCCGAACAAGGTAAAAATCTGTCTTTCTGCCGCTGAACAAGGTAAAAATCTGTCTTTCTGCCCCCAAACAAGGTAAAAATCTGTCTTTCTGCCCCTGAACAAGGTAAAATCTGTCTTTCTGCCCCTGAACAAGGTAAAAATCTGTCTTTCTGCCCCTGAACAAGGTAAAAATCTGTCTTTCTGCCGCTGAACAAGGTAAAAATCTGTCTTTCTGCCCCTGAACAAGGTAAAAATCTGTCTTTCTGCCCCTGAACAAGGTAAAAATCTGAAGGTCTGTCACCCACAAGAGGCTCAGGAGCATGGGACGTAGACAAACACAAAACACCTCTAGTTAATAATGAACACTTCAAAAAGCTGACCGAGGCTAGGGGAATGGGTCATACCGGCCACTCCAAACTTCAACCAGAATAAAAAGCAAAGCCCTGTAATGCTTCTAATTGGTCACAAGATGGCATCCTAAAACAACAAATGAATACCAGTGCCTGAAAATCAACTGGACAGGCAGTTTTTTTCAATCACTTTGGTGCAATTTTCACAAGTACATGGTTGTATGTGGACACCTGCTCGTCAAACATCTCATTCAAAAATGATGGGCATTAATATGGAGTTGGTCCCCCCTTTGCTACTATAACAGCCTCCACTCTTCTGGGAAGGCTTTCAGCTAGATGTTGGAACATTCCTGCAGGGACTTCCTTCAATTCAGCCACAAGAGCATTAGTGAGGTCAGACACTGATGTTGGGGGATTAGTCCGGGCTTGTAGTCAGCATTCCAATTCATCCAAAAGGTGTTTGATGGTATTGAGGTCAGGGCTCTGTGCAGGCCAGTAAAGTTCTTCCACATCCATCTCGAGAAACATTTCTGTATGGACCTCTCTTTGTGCACGGGGGCATTGTCATGCTGCAACAGGAAAGGGCCTTTCCCAAATGCACAGAATCTTCAAGAATGTCATTGTATGCTGTAGCGTTAAGATTTCCCATCACTGGAACAAAGGGGACTGAACCATGAAAAGCAGCCCCAGACCATTATTCCTCATCCACCAAACCTTACAGTTAGCACTATGGTAGCGTTCTTCTGGGCTCTGCCAAACCCAGATCCGTCCTCCAGTCTGCCAGATGCTTGGCATTGCGCATGTTGATCTTAGGCTTGTGCGTGGCTGCTCGGCCATGGAAACCCATTTCATGAAATTCCCGACTAACAGTTCTTGTGCTGATGTTGCTTCCAGAGGCAGTTTGGAACTTGGTAGTGAGTGCTGCAACCGAGGACAGACCATTTTTACTCACTATGTGCTTCAGCTCTCGGCACTCCCACTCTGTGAGCTTGTGTGGGATACGACTTTGCAGCTGAACCGTTGCTGCTCCTAGACGTTTCCACTTCCAAATAACAGCACTTACAGTTTACAGGGAAGCTCTAGCAGGGCAGAAATTTGACAAACTGACTTGTTGGAAAGGTGGCATCCTATGAGAGTGCCACATTGAAAATCATTGAGCTCTTCAGTGCAGGCCATTCTACTGCCAGTGTGTGTCTATGGAGATTGCATGGCGGTGTGCTCGATTTTATACACCTATCAGCAACTGGTATGGCTAAAATAGCCAAATCCACTAATTTGAAGGTGTGTCCACATACTTTTGTATATACTGTACAGCGTACATGGAGGAGGCTTAATCAAGCTAGCCGTCTTGACTACTTCCTGGTCTCATTCTCATTCTCATTCTCATTCATTCTTGCAAAAATAGTATTGATAGGAGACCGAATGCGATTCGGATCACCATCTAATTGGCCTCCAATTAACCTTAAAAAACGTGCACATGGACGGGGATATTGGAAATGTAATCAAAGTCTACTGGATAACAATTTCATCTTAACTAATACAAAATCATTTCTAATTAACTTTTTTCTTCACGTCATACAGTACCAGTCAAAAATTGGAACACACCTACTCATTTAAGGATTTTTCTTTATTTTTTACTATTTTCCACATTGTAGAATAATAGTGAAGACATCAAAACCATTAAATAACACATATAGAATCATGTAGTAACCAAAAAGTCTTAAACAAATCCAAATATATTTTACATTATATTATTATAATATATTATTATATTATATTATATTATTATATAAATATATATATATCCACATACATACACATATGCATACTTATACACATATACACACATACCTATATAGACATACATACTTTTTTTTTAGAATATACCTTTTTATTCCCCGCAAACCCCACCATCCTTCCTCCAATTGGAGTAAACTAATAAACAATAACACTTAGGCTTCTACCTTCAGTTTATAAATCTTATACCCATTTCACAGACACAATCTATTTTACAATAGTTATATTTTGTTTGTTTTTACTACTTCCTCTATATCTGATGTCCATCAAGTTCTATTTTTAACTGTGCTATTTCACAACATTTCTGAACCTATATACATTTTACAGTCCCCGTATGTTTTACATTGGTTATCTTGTTATTAGTCCATGGGTGTCAAACTCTGGCCCGTGGGCCAAATTTGGCCCGCGGGGTAATTATATTTGGCCCGCGAGACAATACCAAATTACTACTAGAGCTGGCCCGCCGGTATTATACAGCGCATTCACCACTAATACTACAAATCCCATAATGCTCTGCTGTTTTCGCGCGCCAATCAGGACAGGACCCAGAAACGCTCTCTCCTCTGTGACAGTAGTCATAGCAACATAGACGCTACAACTGTCAGCGAGCTAACCCTTCCCAAAAATGGCGAAAATAAAGGCAGAAAACAGGAGCTTTCTGGACAAGTGGGAGGCAGAATATCTGTTTACATATGTAAAAGAAAAACCTGTTTGTCTTGTTTGTGGAGTCAACGTGGCTGTAAGTAAGGAGTACAACATTAGACGACACTATGAAACGAAACACCATGACAAATACAAGGACCTGGACATGACTCAAAGGAGCCAGAAAGTAGAGGAGATGAAAAGAAGTTTGGTTTCACAACAGAATATGTTTAAAAAAGCCACATCACAAAGCGAGGCTGCTGTGAAGGCTAGTTATATAGTGGCAGCAGAGATCGCAAAATCAGCCCGGCCCTTTAATGAGGGAGAGTTCATGAAAAAGTGCATGATGAAGGTTTGTGACCTCGTATGCCCAGAGAAAAAACAAGCATTTTCAAACGTGAGCCTGAGCAGGAACACAGTAGCTGATCGCACATGTGATCTTGCCACCAATCTGTATGACCAGCTGATGGAAAAGGGAAAAGATTTTGTTGCGTTCTCCCTCGCTGTGGATGAGAGCTGCGACGCATCTGATACTGTTCAGCTGTCAGTCTTCATCCGTGGAGTGGACTCAAATCTGTGTGTTACGGAGGAGCTATTAGGATTCAAATCAATGCATGGCACAACCACAGGAAAGGAAATCTTTGAGGAGGTTTCCAAATGTGTAACTGAAATAAAGCTGCCGTGGGATAAACTCGTTGGATTAACGACAGATGGTGCGCCAGCGATGTGCGGTAAAAAGAGTGGACTGGTGGGCATGGTTCGGGAGAAGATGCGGGAAGAGAACTGTGCAGGTGAGCTAACTGTTTACCACTGCATCATACATCAGGAAGCACTGTGTGCCAAAGCCCTAAAGATGGAACATGTTATGACCACAGTAACACAGGTAGTTAACTTTATAAGAGCCAAAGGTCTAAATCACCACCAGTTTAAATATTTTCTGGAGGAGTGTGGTTCGGAATACGCAGACGTGCCGTATCACACAGAGGTGAGATGGCTAAGCAGAGGAAAAGTACTGAACAGATGTTTCGAGCTGCGTGAGGAAATATGTCAATTCCTGGAAACCAAAGGGAAGGATACAGCAGAGCTCCGGGAGCAAAAGTTCCTGTGTGAGCTGGCCTTTCTCTGTGACATCTCGAGCCATCTCGATGCGCTGAACCTGCAGCTTCAGGGGCGGGGGCGCATCATCACAGACATGTACGCTGCAGTGAGGGCCTTCAAAACTAAACTGTGCCTGTGGGAGAATCAGATGCTGCAAGGAAATCCTTGCCATTTTCCCTGCTGCCAATCCATAAAAGCGCAGATCTCTACCGCCGTGTTCCCATGCGCACAGTTTGCTGAAAAACTCAGTGTTCTCGCCGCTGAGTTTAGCCGGCGATTTGCCGACTTCGATGCCCAGAAATGCAAGTTTGAACTGCTTAGTAATCCCTTCGCAGTTGATGTGGAAAATGCACCAACCAACATCCAAATTGAGCTGATTGAACTCCAGTGCAACGACACGCTGAAGTCAAAGTATGATGCTGTGGGCGCCGCACAGTTTCCACGGTTCATCCCTGACACAATGCCTCAGCTCCGCACCTAAGCTGCTCAGATGCTCTCCATGTTCGGCAGCACTTATCTATGCGAGCAACTTTTCTCCTCGATGAAGATGACCAAAACAACTCACAGGAGACGTCTGACTGATGAACATCTTCGCTCGATACTGAGGATTTCTTCAGCTCAGAGCTTGAGCCCAGACATTGATGAACTAGCATCCAAGAAGAGATGCCAGGTATCTGGCTTGGGCACATCAGATTAGACCAGTGTGCAATAATTAACGTTTTCTTTATGCACTTTTTCTTGCTACAAGGCATGGGCTTGAATGGTTGATTGATTTATTATCATTTTATTTGTAAAATTATTAGCCAGTGGAAAAAGTTTATTTTGGTATTTAAATCAGAAGGCTGCAAATAGAAAAGAGGCATACAATTTTTATTTAAATTTTATTTATTTAATAAATGAATGCCATTGATGTGTTTTTTCATTTGAAATTCGATTTTGCATGTCTCCACTATTAAATTATATATTGTATGGTAATAAGCAATGCTTGTTCCATATTCAATGTTAAAGCAAAACTTGTTTGGGTCCATATTAAAAGGTTAATTTGTTCAATGTTGGCCCGTGACTTTGTTCAGGTTTTACATTTTGGCCCACTGGGTATTTGAGTTTGACACTCCTGTATTAGTCCCACTCTTCAGCTCCATTCAACCCCTCCCATCTATCTCTCAACACCATCCATTTAGGATTTCTATTTGCCATATATTTTTCAACTGTGCTGTGATGCTTCACAAAAGTACCGAAACTTTCTATTCTCATAGCTTCTACAGATTGTAAATTAAAAATAAACATTTTTGCTAAAACAATTATTATATTATTGAATGATTGACTATGGCTTTAAAATCCAACCCAGTATTGTTATCTGCAGCATTAGTTATAGGCAAATGTTGCAATTCTTCAGCCATTCCTGGACCTGTGACCAAAAACGAGCTACATATGGACAATACCAAAATAAATGATCCAATGACTCTGCCTCCTCACAGCAGAATATGCAGAGCTGGGAAGATTGAATCCCCCATATATATGACAGAATTTTGTATAGTAATTTATATTGAAAAATTTGAAGTTTTGAATCTGGCGTTGTTTTATGTATCAATTCATAAACCATGTGCCATGGAATGGGTACATCGAATATCTCTTCCCAACTATTTTGCAATTTATATGGCACAGCTGTCAGTTTGTTGGTCCTTAAATTAAATTGCTATATGTTTTTATTTATCATGTTTTTCTTGAACCATTTGTTCTTTAATCCAGGGCCGACATACAAGTTCCTTACTTTTCCCCCTTCCACTTGCCTCTTCCATGTTTGTGGTAATGCTGGTTGGTTGTAATTTTGGGTAGTGCAGACATTTCCATATGTCTGTGTTAGCTGCATGTGTGACATAAGTCCACCAGTCCTATTTCTGATATCATTCACTGAAATTATACCTTTTTTTTTTTATTCTCGAAAAATACTTAAAAATAAATAAATTAGTATATTTGAGTTTACCTACATGTATACTAGAGAACCAGTTTGGATTTCAGTATAACTTTTGTATGATTGATGCCTTTAGTGAGAGGTCTAATGCTTTAATATTTAATCATTTCTGCCCTCCGAATTCATATTCGTTATATATATAGGCCTTTTCATTTTGTATGGCTTGCCATTCCAAGTAAAATGGAATATTTTTTGTTCATATAATTTAAAAAGCAGGTCACTAGGTGTAGACAAAACCAGCTACAGTTTTAATCCAGGCCTTAACCAAATCTAGGGCCTTTTTGGTGGGAAGAGAGACGGCAGAGATCAAACCTCGAAACATGTAAACACACCATAACCAATACATCATAAATAAATATTGCAAATCATAATGTTATGATTAATGTTATGTTAAGACCTCTTCTGGTCTGTTTGACCAGGAGAGGGCGACGCTCAGCTGTGATGGTTTCCTGCTGCATCGTCTTATGTTGAGCATCCTGTCTGTCTGTCTGTCTGTCTGTCTGTCTGTCTGTGTGTCTGTCTGTTTTTCTGTCTGTGTCTAGTCTGGGAGGGTGGGTGGTTTGTCTGGAGGCTGGCTGAGAGGATGGGTTGTCTGGAGGCTGGGTGGCTTGGATGGGCTTTGTGTAGTCTGGGCGGTGAGAAGGTTGGGAGGATGTGCTGGGCTGTGGGGAGTCTGGGAGGCTGGGTTGTGGGGGTGCTGGAATGTCGGAGGCTGGGCTGTGGGGAGGCTGGGCTGTGGGGAGGATGGACTGGACTGTGTGGAGGCTGGGCGGTGAGGAGGCTGGGAGACTGCTGGGCTGTGTGGAGGCTAGGCAGTGGGGAGGCTGGGCTGTTGGGAGCTTGGGCTGTGGGGAGCTTGGGCTGTGTGGAGGCTGATCTGTGTGGAGGCTGAGCTGTGAGGAAGCTGGGCTGTGGGGCGAATGGGCTGTGGAGGGGCTGGTGGGAGCCTGGGCTGTGGGGAGCCTGGTCTGTGGTGAGACTGGGCTGTGGAGAGGCTGGGATGTGGCAAGGCTGGGTTGTGGGGAGACTGGGCTGTGTGGAGACTGGGGACTGGGCTGTATGGAGAATGAAGACTGGGCTGTGTGGAGGCTGGGGACTGGGCTGTGTGAAGTCTGGAGGCTGAGCTGTGTGGAGGCTGTGCTGCAACCACTCACTGCATTATTAATGGCTCCTTTTTCTGGCACCATTTCCGTCCCCCCATCTCTCCCCCTTCTATCTCTCCAGCCTGAAAACTGAAGGGGGAAGGAGATAAGGAGGAGTGGAGATGAAGCAGTGCAGAAATCAGCCAGTTTCCACAAACCTCCTCGACCCAACAGACATGTTATTTTTTATTTATTTTATTTTATTTCACCTTTATTTAACCAGGTAGGCCAGTTGAGAAAATATCTCATTTACAACTGTGACCTGGCCAAGATAAAGCAAAGCAGTGCGACAAAAACAACAACACAGAGTTACACACGGGATACATTTTTTTACAGTTAATAACACAACAGAAACATATGTTTACAGTATGTGCAAATAAAGTAAGGCAGTCATTAGAGAAACCAAGGCTGTTGAGTCTGCCGATAAGAATACGGTGATTGACAGAGTCGAAAGCCTTGGCCAGGTCGATGAAGATGGCTGCACAGTACTGTCTTTTATCGATGGCGGTTACGATATCGTTTAGGACGTTGCACGTGGCTGAGGTGCACCTGTGATCTGCTCGGAAACCAGATTGCATAGCGGAGAAGGTATGGTGGGATTCGAAATGGTCAGTGATCTGTTTGTTAACTTGGCTTTCGAAGACTTTAGAAAGGCAGGGCAGGATAGATATAGGTCTGTAACAGTTTGGGTCTAGAGTGTCTCCCCCTTTCAAGAGGGGGATGACCGGGGCTGCTTTCCAATCTTTAGGAATCTCAGACGATACGAAAGGAAGGTTGAACAGACTAGTAATAGGGGTTGCAACAATGGTGGCGGATAATTTTAGGAAGAGAGGGTCCAGATCATTTGTAGGGATCCTTATTTTGCAGCTCTACCAGAAAATCAGCTGTCTGGATTTGGTTGAAGTGGAAAGGGGGGGTGGGGGGTGGGGGGGGGGGTGGGGGGGGCTTGGGCCAGTTGCTGCGGGGGGTGCAGAGCTGTTGGCTGAGGTTGGGGTAGCCAGGTGGAAAGCATGGCCAACCGTAGAGAAATGCTTATTGAAATTCTCGATCATCGTGGATTTATCAGTGGTGACAGTGTTTCCTAGTCTCAGTGCAGTGGGCAGCAGGGAGGAGATTCTCTTATTCTCCATAGACTTTACAGTGTCCCCAAAACTTTTTTTTCTTTTCTTTCTTTTCTTTCTTTTTTTTTTTCTTTTTTCTGTGTGTGTATTGGTTCCTGACACAATACACACAATACACTGTGTGTATTGGTTCCTGACTTCCCTGAAAAGTTGCATTTCGCGGGGACTATTCGATGCTAGTGCAGTACGCCACAGAATGTTTTTGTGCTGGTCAAGGGCAGTCAAGTCTGGAGTGAACCAAATCAAATCAAATTCATAACTCCAGAAAACATGTTTCCACTGCTCCAGAGTACAATGGCGGAGCTTTACACCACTCCAGTTGACGCTTGGCATTACGCATGGTGAGCTTAGGCTTGTGTGCGGCTGCTCGGCCATGGAAAACCATTTCATGAAGCTCCCGCCGAACAGTTCTTGTGCTGATGTTGTTTCCAGAGACAGTTTGGAACTTGGTACTGTCTGTTGCAACAGAAGGTCTGTAAACCCAGTGAACCCATTGTGTGAGCTTGTGTGGCCTACCACTTCTAGGCTGAGCCGGTGTTGCTTCTAGATGTTTCCACTTCACACAGCACTTACAGTTGACCGGGGCAGCTCTAGCAGGGCAGACATTTGATGAACTGACTTGTTGGAAAGGTGGCATCTTATGACGGTGCCACGTTGAACGTCACAGAGCTCTTCAGTAAGACCATTTTTCTGCCAAGGTTTGTCTATGGAGATTGCATGGCTCCGTGCTCAATTGTATGCACCTGTCAGCAACGTGTGTGTGGCTGAAATTGACAAATCAACTAATTTGAAGGGGTGTCCACATACTTTTGTATATATTGTGTACTTTTAGAAGGAAAAGTATGTTAAATACAAGTAGAGAATATTGTATGTATTTGGAAGTACACTTCCATGCATTTAACCCAGATGTTTGAAAATGGTATTTGAAATTATTTTTTTTAAATACTTTGAAATGGTAGGCTATTTATAGGAAATAATTTTAAAATTATTTCAATAGAAGTAGTTGATTCTGGCAACATTATTTGAAAATACTTGAATACACAGAAGATAAGTATTTATATAACAAATAATTAAATACACACACATGTATTTGCAAACCTAGACACCATGCAGTGATTGATAGATATGTTGAATATATAGTAACAGGGTGCACAACGGGCCATGTGTGTGTATTATCTTAGAGAGAGAGAGAGACAATGTGAGAGAGAGAGAGATAACGTGAGAATGTGTGTTCTGTTCAGACTGGCAGAACAGAACAGAGGCAGGGAGGACTAAGTGATTGTCAAAAGCAAATAGTCTGAATGATGATATCTGCTGCTGTGGACCTGTGAACCCAATTCAAAAGAAATGCAAGATTAATGAGACAGAAGAAGAAGAGGATTGAATAGGGATTTGATTTGAATAAACCTGTCTCTGATTGGTGGGCTTGGGTCAGGGGCTTGGGACAACATACAGACATAAGTAATCTCTTGTGGACAGATTCTGCGCTTAAACCAAATAATCTGTCTTGACGGGATGGAATGTGTAGGATGGGTTTGTCTTAGCCCCTCTGAAATAAGTGTTACCTCTCTCTAGTCACCTCAATTTTGATGCTGTCAAATGTCAACATCGTGATCACCTCATACATGCAAAATTGCCACACTCCCCACAAAACAGGAACCCTCTATGTGTTGTTGCTTTAGAATCAACATTCATGTGAATATGTGCCTTGCAAAGCTGATGAGCTGAATCGTCTGTTTGTCGAACAAAGCAGCGCTCTGTGAGATAGCTACTGTACTGCACTGATAACACTGACCCTATTCCATCAATCTCACATTAATACACTCCCACTATTTAAATATTTAAAAGAGCTCCTTATCTACAGCTGCTGTACCTCTGCAGAATTTTAGCGCCTCTCTGTGCACCATTCTTCATCATTCAGCCAACCAGGCTGCTGACTCTACTCAACCTGTTGTTGAACCCTCAGACCACACCCCTTGAACCTTCAGACCACACCCCTGAACCATCAGACTCCAACCCTGAACCCTCATACTCCACCCCTGAACCCTTAAACCACTCCCCTGAACCCTCAGACCACACCCCTGAATCCTCAAATCACAAGCCTGAACTATATTGGTGTATAAAAAATACAAACGCATTGATGAAACAGAACTAATATTGTCTTCAGAATAATAACCAAAGCTAAATGTAAAGAAATATCTGCACAATGGAGGACTTAAAGACACTTTTCAGCACAACTTCTACAAAACAAAGATAGTAAATTAAAGGTGACATATATAATTCATGAAATGCAAGACTTTGAAAAAACCTCCTGTAATGATGAGACTATGTAGATTTACCACATGCCCTCAAAACAAGGCATGGGAAAAATCCACAGCATGCTTAATAAAGGGGTTATCGTTGATGAATGTCTGGAGCTGAGAGAGAGACATTGTGTGAGAGAGAGAGAGAGAGAGAGAGAGAGAGAGAGTAGCTGGCTGTACATCTTCTCAGCCTGTACTGAACACTGCACTGAATCCTGGGGCTGGCAGCTACAGCAGCAGAACATAATTATGTAAATGCATGTTGTTCTGGTGATTGATTACCAGAATAGCATTGTGTGATTTTTTTTTTCTACTCATGAGTTTTCAAAATGGCTCTATTAACCACACACAGAAATTAAAAGCAATTCAAATCCTGCAGACGAAACATATTGAAGACTTACAACAACAACATCAACAACGTGGAGAAGAAATTGTAACCTCGGTCAAGGAGGTTGACTCAAAGACATGTGGGAATCCTTCATGATGGAACCTTCATGATGGAACCTTCATGATGGAACCTTCATGATGGAACCTTCATGTTGGAACCTTCATGTTGGAACCTTCATGTTGGAACCTTCATGTTGAAGTATGAATGGTGTGTCTGACTGGAGTTTGAACACGGTCTCATTAGTACCACAGTACTGTGTTAGCCCACTGAGGTAAGGCATATAGGCATTAGTTCAAGACAAGTGTTCAGGCACGGTCACTCATCGTGCAAGCATTACAATTAACTACTAAATCTATTTTATTGGCACTCAGAGGGGTAGGTGTAAGGGAAGAGGTGAAATAAAGGAACAGAGATGGAGAGAAGGGGGAAAAGAAAGAAAGAAAGAAATAGTGAGTTGTAGAGGAGGAATTACATACAAAAATACATCACAAAGAAGATAATGAAAAAACAACATATTTGAAGTGTCTTTGCATTTTCGTTCAATGTAGTTTTGTTAGGACATAAAGTACATTCTCACTAAACAATGAAACAAAACACGGATGATAAATACAACGTTCCCAATGTATCAGGTCAAAGGACAGCGAGAGAGAGAGGCAGCAGACTGACTCACATTCCATGAGTCAATATTGGTCCGTGTAAGAGAAGGAAATGTTTCAGAAAGATATTAAACTTCTCAACCATGTGATTTGAATGCCTCTGTTTTCCAACCGGTGAAATGAGAAATTCAGGGAGGAGAGAAAGAGAGAGTGAGATAGACAGAGACACAAAGAGAGAGAGACAGAGACAGATAGAGAGAGAGAGACAGAGAGAGACACAAAAAGAGACAGACAGAGAGACAAAATGAGATCCTTTCAGCCAGAATCAACCTCTCCACTCTTCTCCCCAGACTAGACATTCCCCAGGGAGTCATCGACACCATCAACACAGAGGAATCACAGGCCTGTTCCTCTCTGACAAATGTGCACCTGGTGCATCACTGGGCCTCATCACTTTTATGACCACGTGCACCTCAGCAAAAAACGGAGTCAGGCCTTTCCCAAAAGTCCCAAAAGACACTGACCTTGACCAGAACCCCTCCAATAACCACACCTAGCCCAGAGACTCTATGTTTAGAGTTTCTAACCAGCACTACAAGAGTCCCAGGGCCCTTCCTCCAAGGAGCCCCAAGCTACAGAGTCCAAATCCCCACTGGCCCCAGTCACCACGTTGCTCCTGGTCCTCATGCCCCCCCCCACTGATCCATCCCTGGCGGAGCACCCAGCCAGCCACAACATGCAGTAGAGAAGAACAGCTATGAAATAGTGACTGCAACAAAGTCCTCAGCACGGGACAGCCTAATAAGAGACCTTTTGGCTCTAATCTGCTCTAACATAGGCATACTGAACTACACTGAACAAAAATATATATATTTTTTTCCATAAGCACAAAAAGCGTATTTTTCTCAAATGTGCACAAATTTAGTTTACATCCCTTTTAGTGAGCATTTCTCCTTTGCCATGATAATCATTACACAGGTGCACCTTCTGTTGGGGACATTAAAAGGCCACTCTAAAATGTGGAGTTTTGTCTCGAATTTTTAGGGAGTGTGCCATTGGCATGCTGACTGCAGGAATGTCCACCAGAGCTGTTGCCAGATTATTTCATGTTTATTTCTCTACCATAAGCCACATTTAACGTTGTTTTAGAGAATTTGGCAGTATGTCCAACCAGCCTCACAACTGCAGACCACTTGTAACCACACCAGCCCAGAACCTCCACATCTGGCTTCTTCACCTGCGGGATCGTCTGAGACCAGCCACCCATACAGCTGATGAAACTGTGGGTATGCACAACCGAATAAGTTTTGCACAAACTGTCAGAAACCGTCTCAGGAAAGGTCATCTGAGTGCTCGTTGTCCTCACCAGGGTCTTGACCTGACTGCAGTTCGGCGTCGTAACCGACTTTAGTGGGCAAATGTTCACCTTCGAAGGTCACTGGCATGCTGGAAAAGTGTGCTCTTCATGGATGAATGCTGGTTTCAACTGTACCAGGCAGATTGCAGACAGCTTGTATGGCGTCATGTGGGAGAGCGGTTTGCTGATGTCAAAGTTGTGAACAGAGTTTCCCATGGTGGTGGTAGGGTTATGATATGGGCCGGAATAAGCTACAGACAAGAAACAGCATTTTATTTTATCGATGGCAAATTGAATGCACAGAGATACCGTGACGAGATCCTGAGGCCCATTGTCGTGCCATTCTACCGCTGCTATCACCTCATGTTTCAGCATGATAATGCACGGCCCCATGTCACAAGGATCTGTACACATTTACTGGAAGCTGAAACTGTCCCAGTTCTTCCATGGCCTGCATACTCACAAGATGTCATGCCCTGGCCATAGAGAGGCTTTTATTCTCTATTTTGGGTAGGCCAGGGTGTGACTAGGGTGGGCATTCTAGTTTCTTTATTTCTATGTTTTCTGTTTCTTTGTTTTGGCAATCATACTTAGGCAGCCTTTTTGTATTTTGTGGGTAGTTATCTTTATTAATGGCACTATAGCCCTAGTAAGCTTCACAGTCGTTTCTTTGTTTCTTGTTTTGTTGGCGACAATTATATAAATAAAGGAGAATGTACGCTCACCACGCTGCACCTTGGTCCGGTCATTTCCACGACGACGCCCATGACACAAGACATGTCACCCATTGAGCATGTTTGGGATGCTCTGGATCGACATGTACAACAGCGTGTTCCAGTTCCCCCCAATACTCCACAACTTCGCACAGCCATTGAAGAGGAGTAGGACAACATTCCACAGTCCACAATCAACAGCCTGATCAACTATATGCAAAGAAGATGCATGAGGCAAATGGTGGTCACACCAGATACTGACTGGTTTTCTGATCCACGGCTCTACCTTTTTTTAAAGGTATCTATAACCAATAGATCTATATTCCCAGTCATGTGAAATCCATAGATTAGGGCCTAATACATTTATTTCAATTGACTGATTCCCTTATATGAACTGTACATCCAGTAAACATTTTGAAATTGTTGCATGTGGTGTTTATGTTTTTGTTCAGTGTAAAAACATACATGCACTACAGATGACATCCAGGGTAAAGTACCAGTGTATGCATAGGCTACGTAGCCTAGATCATTTTTTAAATCCCCATAACCTATTATAGCACATGCTAACACCCACAATGACAACACATTGGTTCACAGATCAAGCATTCCACTGTTAAACACATCGTAAAGGAGCATTTGAAACATAACATCTTTAAGTACTGTATGAGCAGCTATAACATTCAGGGTTTGTGATATTCAACCTTTGGTGTGGAAAGCACAGACCCAGACTTTGTATATACTGTAACTGTATATAGTTCAGACATAATTATACTTCTACAAACATGGAGTCCAGAAGACTTACAAACATTCTCTCCAAAAAATTACAGGGAGTTTACTGTACCTTCAGTGAAAAATCCACATGTTAAATGTGACAAAGATTCAGGAGGGATTATAATCTGGTTTAAGGAAGATCGTTCAAATTATATAACAGCAGAGAGAAAAGGAAAAATAGAGTCGGCTAAAGGTAATAAAATACATTATCAACTCAGATGTCTATGCCCCCATCGGACTTTCCATATTTGAACAAAGATTGTTTTCAGACTCTCTATTCTGATATAGATAAAGTTATGTTAATGGGGAGGATCTAATGCTAGAACTGGTATAGAAACAGACTTCTGATTTAGAGGGAAACATCCATTTGCATCCCACTGGCCATCCCACTGGTTAAATGTACATCTCACTGGTTGAATCAACATTGTTTCATTGTAATTTGTCTACGTATGTGGAATTTACTTGGGAAATAATTTAGAATTGAAAAAAGTTATCATGAACAGTACTGTTGTTTTTGAGGGAGTAATTTCAACCAAAGAATGATGTCAACATGGTAACCAAGTTTCAATATAGACATACCTTCTATAAAATACGTTGAATTTGTACCTTTAAAATTACATCAGATCTTCAACGTTATGTCCACTATCAGAAAAAAAACTATAGGCTGGGAAGCACCTCCTACTGGAGAAATTATGTATCTACAGCTCCCCTTTGGTCTCCCAACCAGGGTTTTAACCTCTAAAAGGTTCTAGAGAGAATTACTGAAGAGCCCTATAAAGAAAGTGATCATGGCAGTGTCAGGAGTTGGGTGTGTTAAGTCCCTAAATCACTGAGATAACTGATCTTTCCCTCCCTATCCTTCTCTCTCTCTCTCTCTCCCTTTCGACCTTTGAGGTCGAGAGGATGGAAGACAAGAGTTTTAAAATGACCGTGTCACTTCGGCCAAGTACTTAGAACTTAATAAAGTCCATACGGTGACTTGGAATGTTATAAAGTTTTACTGTAGGTATCTAATACCAGCTCTATAGGGATACCAAAATATCATTCATTGACATCACACTGTCAGTTCTTCTTTCAGAAATGAAATCATGCAATATGGATGTATATTTTATGTATGTTGTGTGTTTATGATTCATCTGCACTATGTATGATTCAATCAGCATTTTTTGCACATTATACACAGGATGAGTTTAAAAGCCATTTCATGTTCCCAATATTTACTAAATCAGAGAACACAGTATGTCCTACGTAAGTATCTATAGGAAAACCTACTTCACAATCAAAAACTAAGTGCAATTAAATGTCCCTGTTAGCTCTGGCATTGATGCACACAAACATGAAACTGCACACACGCCTACTCTGGCCAAACCCTCCCCTAACCCGGACTACACTGGGCCAATTGTGCGCCGCCCTACGGGACTCCTGATCACGGCCCGTGGTGATAAGGCCCGGGATCGAACCAGGGTCTGTAGTGACGCCCCTAGCACTGTGATGTAGTGCCTTAGACAGCTGCACCACTCAGCTGGAGTGTTGAGAGGCGCTAACTGAGGAAACATCTGAAGATGTCAGCTGGTCACCTCACGGGACCGGCTGTAAGATTCAATGTCATCTGAATGCCAGCAGGCAGCAGGATGAAAGCATCATGCCTGCCCATCCAGCACACGCTGAGCTGAGCCTGAGCCGAGCCTGCTTTCCTTCCTGCCTGCCTGCAGCACCATGGGTAGCACTAGCCCAGCACAGAGAGAGAAAGAGGAGATGAGGAACAGGAGAAGATATGGAATTATAATGATGACAGATCTACATGAGTTTGTATTTAGAATTTGGTGGTAACACATTGAGATTCATGTTTTCAAAAGGTCCTGCTCCCAGAGCGCAAATCACATTTTCACTTGCAAATCTCATTCTACAGACATACACAACTTTTTACAAGCTTACGAATCTCTTGGTAACGTGACAGCAATGAGAGAACTCAGAGCACGAGCAGATTCAAAATCTGCAAATGTATTTTGGATTCAGATCAGAATATTCATACTCGTAAATGGATTCTGAAATCATTCTGAAAATAAATTATACTTGCAAATCTTATTGAATGCATTCAAATATCTTAAATCTTTCACACATCATGATACAAGCTTGCAAAATGTAATTACACATTTGCGAATCGTACTTGCGACCAAGAATCTCAACGTGTGACTACGAAATTCCAAAATACAAAGTCACGTAATTCTGTCATGATTGTAATACCATAGTAGGAGGGGGGAGTAGAAGCAATTACGGATGTGGCATCTTTAGCTAGAAAGAGAACAAACCCTTACTATTAGATCTCATCTCATTCACCAGTATACCTAACACATTTACAAAGTCCACTGCCCTGTACTTTAGATGTCGGATGGTGAAGACAGATCTCATGGTGAGAATTCAGCTTCTTTGCCCCACAAGCAGTAAATGTGTTTGTTTTTCAGTGGGGTGTAAACAAAGTATCACCTCTATGGTTGTATTATTCCTCCCCAACCAAGCAAGCACTGCTACAGTACCAGGCTGTGTGAAACAGTGAGAGCATATGTGCAGGTGGATCTGCTGCCTACTCTTATTGGTGAGCATCTGGGACTCATGTTAGGGCCAGTGGTGTTTCTGATCTAATTATTTTGTCAGAGAGAGAGAGAGAAAGAGAGAGAGAAAAAGGGAGAGAGAGAGAGAGAGACGTTACATTGAAATTGAATTGAGAGCGAGAGAGTAATACCGGCGATGTGCCTGCAGCCCCCATGGCATGGTTCCATAGCTGTCCTCTATCTCACACAGAGAGCCAGTCTTCAGAGAGACACTGGGGTGCTCACTTACTTCACTGCAGGGGAGACAGAGCCACTGAGATAGACTCAGAAAAAAGGGTTACAAAAGGGTTCTTCGGCTGTCCCCATAAGATAACTATTTTGGTTCTAGGTACAACCCTTTTTGTTTCCAGGTAGAACCCTTTTGGGTTCCATGTAGAGCCCTCTGGGGATTGGGTTCTATATTGAACCCAAAAGGGTTCTTCAAAGGGTTGAATAACCTTTTTTTCTAAGTGTGTAGCTGCTAAAGGAACCAGTTAAAACTGTGCTGTAAATACAAGGAAGTTCCTTCTCTGGTCCAATGGGCTCCTCAGCAAGATGCCCTTCTGTAATAAAATGTCAGTCTTTTGTTCTATTGATTTATTTATTGCCTTTTTTAAGGTAACCTGTAGAGAATGCATTATCTTACACAATACCAACCTGACCAAGAGGGGGCATGAAGCAACACATTACCAGGATCTATTGGGGACCATAGTGTAACTTGAGTAGCTAGGTGATTTCCAAACACATGAATTCTAATGTTCATAACACAGTAAGCTCCAATATGAAACATTTTTTACTAACAGAGATTGTATAATGAATTGCATATAGGACTATTATGTAATGCTCTAGGTAATAGTATGCAGAGTGCAGTTTCACATCGGAGACCCAACTCCTGTCAGAGCTGGTGGATGGATGGTGCTACATACTGCAAAGCCTTAATTAGTCAAAAGGAATGTTGTCATATCCATCAACCACAATGGTGCAGGTTTTTAATCACTGAGGAATAATCTATAGCATTTTCTTATGGGGACGAGGAAACACTATATTTACTCTGACACATCCACACAATGCTAGATTTAGAAAGAGAAGGACTAGAATGGACATTCACATTCAAGTAAAATTTCCTGATGCTTTTTGGCATTCTAGATATTTTATTTCTATGGCAAAAGAGCCCCCTGGAATTACAAACACTCCCACGATGGCACACATACAGTTCACATACTTACACACACACACACAGACACGGCACACACACACACACACACACACACATATCAAACACATACTGCAGCAGTCATGTGGAACATCCTATTACCACATAATTTCACAGTAAAAATGTTAAATATATTTACAGCATCATAATGATTAACCCCTGAATAGCCTTTAAACACAGCTGCACCAAGATAGTTCCAGTTAAACTCTTCACACCTAATAATAGGTTGTTTAAATTGCCTATATGTCAGAGGTGTATACAAGTCCTGCCAGAGATCACTAAAAGAGACATGGTGTCCTGGTCTCATAGCATCCTTCACCGAAGGCCTGAACTGCACTAATGATAAAGAGGGCAGCTTCAGTACAGTAACACTGACATCACACAGCCTTTGTCCCAATTCATCACACAGTCTGTCTGTGTCCCTATTCCTTATATAATATAGTGCACTCATTTGGACCAGCACCCTATGGGCCTACTAATAAACGAATAGGGTGCAATTTGGGACGCATCCACAGTGTACAGTATTTTTCTTCCAAGCCATGAGTAGCCCACAAATATGGCTGTCACTACAGAGCATCTCTTATTTACCTACTGTAGGGGTCAATCACATGCTAACTTAATCTCTGCTCCGGTCATCACACTGGTTAGTTCAGCTCTTAGCCCTGTCAGAGTCTTCATGGTGACATGGCTGTGTGTGTGTGTTTGTGTGTCTGTTGTTTGTGTGTGTGTGTATGCGTGTGCACATGTGTGTATGCATGCTTGTGGCGTGTGTGTGGTCACATGACAGTTCAACCAGTACCAGCTGCAGATCAGTTCCTCTTTGCAGGTCGGCGTGTGTTACTTCTTTCCAGCCCTGCAGTTTCCCTAAATGGAATTAATAATTAATTCTGCGGCTCCTTACAGCTCCTTGCTGTAATAATTCTGTGGTGTGTTCTCTGGTTGTCCAGCCCTATTCATTTTACAGCATGGTGCAGAACAAGTCTATGATGCAGGAGGGCTCTGAGGCTAGAGAACGGTCTCTGGTTGTCCAGCTCTATTCCACTTTACAGCCTGGTATCGTCGTGTTGTTAAGCTAGAGAATGGTCAGAGCAGCTTCTTTACATCCATGTCAAATCCCCACCGGGTCCTCAGAGACCATGGTGTCAGCTGTATTGCGTGTCCACTAGACACTACTCAGAGCTCCACGCTACTCAAATTAGCTGACCACTGACCTGCAGCTGGACTAGGGAACAAACTGAACTTAACAGATAGAAATGTTATGATTAGCGCTGACATGATTTCTCACTCAACATGTTGTCATGACTGTCCTGATCAGGTCAGGTTACAGGAGACCACAACATTACAGATTATCTCTCAACCCCAACAGAGGAGGAGAGATCTAGGGGTCTGAAGATGTGGGGGTTTTATGACCCCTCACGCCCCTGGTAAAATTTCAGGCCACAGACAAATTCCTCTGTCCTGTTACTATGGAGAACCAGCCGCAGAACATTAAACATGAAATAAAGGGACTTTGGAACAATGGTTTCCGTCAGCCACAACGCTGGTCATGACGATAGATGGAATATGAAAATGTATGTCATTTTTGTTTTGTTATTAAAGGTTAATAGATGACGTTATTACGAAAACATTGTAACGTGAAGAGTTTTCCTAGTATATGTTTGATGTTTATACATTGTGTGTTGTATGGAAAATATCCAAATCAAAGAGAATGTTTTGATGAAGATGAAATGTGAAGTTAGTTGTCTAAAATTGGATTTGAGTCAAATCTAGACCTTGCCCTCTTAACTTGGTAAGCCCAGAGAATTGCCCTAAAGGCGGTTACGCCCACTTCTGGCCCAAGGGTAGAAAACCTGTGAGTAAAGAATTTCCAGAAGAGACTACGTGACCCAAGCTGCAGCCAAGGTCTAAAAAGTCAACGAACCCAGAACGCAACACAAGTTTGACAACAAATAAATATTTTTCTACCCAAGCTATGGATGAGTAGCTGTGTCTAAGCGGGTGAATTCAAGCCGGACCACCTAGCATCCAATCCCAGTGAATCAACATATCTAAACGGTTTCATTCCTATGCTGTGAGCTCTGAGATACAGAGCTGTCTATCCTCAAAAGACCCCTTCCAGCGCAGGGGTGACGGAACAGACTCCTAAGCCAAAAGGACACTGACATCGTGAGGACGACCAAAAAAGCGCACCGGAGAAGTGCATCATTGAGCAGCCCGAACGGTCCACACAGAGGATCCTCTGAGAACTTCCCCACGTAATTCCATCATTATATTCTGACGCATAAGAGCGGCAGTTTGGGGCAAGGCTAGGGTTAGAATAAGCATAGCTGACAAATTCACCTAAATGTATATTTCTCTCGTGTACTTTATCTTTTTTTCTCTTTGAAATCCCCATTGTGGGTAACACGCGCCATAGTGTGTTGGCCCGTTATACTAAGTTCTAATCAATAGCCTATAATGTGTTTTGTCTATGTGTATCTTTTATCATCATTTTAGCTTTTTAGTGAATAAATATTCAACTAAGATTAGTGTGGTACGAACTCATTGGTGAGACCCGGGTCCGTGCAGATTCACGGACTATACGACGTTCAGAACGAGATTGTTAGAGGTAACTGGTTAATTAGCAGCTGTTGTAAAATCCATATTCCGATATTCTTTGAGTTAATTTGGGAAATAGAAACTCAATAAAAACAAATTTTCCCATGGTGCCCCAGGTTAATGAGTTAATAATTGCTTGATTCAGTTAATCACGCAATTAGAAACTTTTAATCATTCAATGAAAAACAGTCGTCACATTAACTAATACAACGTCACGACAGGAGAGATATTTGGTTGTAATGGCATGTGCTAAAATGCTTTTAAAATTGTGGTGAAACACTTTTTGAGTGGGCCCCACTTCAGCCAAAGTGTTATTATTTTTGCAAGACGACATGTAGCTACACTCATGGAAAAAAAGAGCTATCTGGAACCTAAAAGTTTTTTTGGGCTGTCCCCATAGAAGAACCCTTTGAATAACCCTTTATGCTTCCAGGTGGAGCCCTTTTGGGTTTCATATAGGACCCTTTCCACAGAGGACTCTACATGGAACCCAAAAGGGTTCTACGTAGAACAAGAATAGTTATCCTATGGGGACTACTTGTGGATTACAGGAAAATAATATTCTCATTGATGGGGCTGTAGTGGAACAGGTTGAGGTTGAGTTCCTTGGTGTCCACATCACCTACAAACTAACATGGTCCAAGCACACCAAGACAGTCGTGAAGAGGGCCTGACAAAACCTATTCCCTCTCAGGAGACTGAAATAATTTGCCATGGATCCTCAAAAGGTTTAATAGCGGCACCATCGAGGGTTCCACCACTGCCTGGTATGGCAACTGCTCGGCCTTCGACCGCAAGGCACTACAGAGGGTAGTGCGTACGGCCCAGTACATCACCGGGGCCAAGCTTCCAACCATTCAGGACCTCTATACCAGGCATTGTCAGAGGAAGGCCCTAAAAATTGTCATAGACTCCAGCCACCCTAGTCATAGACTGTTCTCTCTGCTACTGCACGGAACCGGTACCGGAACACCAAGTCTAGGTCCGAGAGGCTTCTAAACAGCCAAGCCATAAGACTCTTGAACATCTAATCAAATTGCTACCCGGACTATTTGCATTGCCCTCCCCCCCCTCTTCTACGCTGCTGCTACTCTCTGTTATTATACACTGCTCAAAAAAATAAAGCGAACACTAAAATAACACATCCTAGATCTGAATGAATGAAATATTCTTATTAAATACTTTTTTCTTTACATAGTTGAATGTACTGACAACAAAATCACACAAAAATGATCAATGGAAATCAAATCTATCAACCCATGGAGGTCTGGATTTGGAGTCACACTCAAAATTAAAGTGGAAAACCACACTACAGGCTGATCCAACTTTGATGTAATGTCCCTAAAACAAGTCAAAATGAGGCTCAGTAGTGTGTGTAGCCTCCACGTGCCTGTATGACCTCCATACAACGCCTGGGCATGCTCCTGATGAGGTGGTGGATGGCCTCCTGAGGGATCTCCTCCCAGACCTGGACTAAAGCATCCGCCAACTCCTGGACAGTCTGTGGTGCAACGTGGCGTTGGTGGATGGAGCGAGACATGATGTCACAGATGTGCTCAATTGGATTCAGGTCTGGGGAACGGGCGTGCCAGTCCATAGCATCAATGCCTTCCTCTTGCAGGAACTGCTGACACACTCCAGCCACATGAGGTCTAGCATTGTCTTGCATTAGGAGGAACCCAGGGCCAACCGCACCAGCATATGGTCTCATAAGGGGTCTGAGGATCTCATCTCGGTACCTAATGGCAGCCAGGCTACCTCTGGCGAGCACATGGAGGGCTGTGTGGCCCCGCAAAGAAATGCCACCCCACACCATGACTGACCCACCGCCAAACTGATCATGCTGGAGGATGTTGCAGGCAGCAGAACGTTCTCCACGGCGTCTCCAGACTATCACGTCTGTCACATGTGCTCAGTGTGAACCTGCTTTCATCTGTGAAGAGCACAGTGGTGAATTTGCCAATCTTGGTGTTCTCTGGCAAATGCCAAACGTCCTGCACGGTGTTGGGCTGTAAGCACAACCCCCACCTGTGGACGTCGGGCCCTCATACCACCCTCATGGAGTCTGTTTCTGACCGTTTGAGCAGACACATGCACATTTGTGGCCTGCTGGAGGTCATTTTGCAGGGCTTTGGCAGTGCTCCTCTTTGCACAAAGGCGGAGGTAGCGTTCCTGCTGCTGGGTTGTTTCCCTCCTACGGCCTCCTCCACGTCTCCTGATGTACTGGCCTGTCTCCTGGTAGCGCCTCCATGCTCTGGACACTACGCTGACAGACACAGCAAACCTTCTTGCCACAGCTCGCATTGATGTGCCATCCTGGATGAGCTGCACTAA
The DNA here is from genome assembly GCF_057628025.1 of Oncorhynchus mykiss. Taxonomy (NCBI): domain Eukaryota; kingdom Metazoa; phylum Chordata; class Actinopteri; order Salmoniformes; family Salmonidae; genus Oncorhynchus; species Oncorhynchus mykiss. Next base: position 63,309,732 of record NC_143028.1, on the reverse strand, counting down.
CTGAGCCACTTGTGTGGGTTGTAGACTCCATCTCATCCTACCACTAGAGTGAAAGCACCGCCAGCATTCAAAAGTGACCAAAGCATCAGCCAGGAAGCATAGGAACTGAGAAGTGGTCTGTGGTCACCACCTGCAGAACCACTCCTTTATTGGGGGTGTCTTGCTAATTGCCTATAATTTCTACCTGTTGTCTATTCCATTTGCACAACAGCATGTGACATTTATTGTCAATCAGTGTTGCTTCCTAAGTAGACAGTTTGATTTCACAGAAGTGTGATTGACTTGGAGTTACATTGTGTTGTTTAAGTGTTCCCTTTATTTTTTTGAGCAGGGTATATGTGTTGTCACTTTAATAACTCTACCTACATGTACATATTACCTCAATTACCTCAACACCAGTGCCCCCGCATATTGACTATGTACTGGTACCCTCTGTATATAGCCCGCTATTGTTATTTACTGCTGCTCTTTACTTATTTGTTATTCTTATCTTTTAGTTTTTTTATATATTTTCTTAAAACTGCATTGTTGGTTAAGGGCTTGTAAGTAAGAATTTCACTGTTAGGTCTACACCTGTTGTATCCGGCGCATGTGACAAATAACATTTTATTTTATTTGACAGCTGAAGATTCCTTTGGAAAACTTTTTTTCTACGAGTCTATAGTGTAATGCAGAAACAGTTGAGTCTATCGTTGAAAAGGTTGAGTCAACCTAAAACCATTGATGTTGGCTACCTTACATTGATGGTTGAAAGCCAATTGAGATTTACATTTACATTGTTTACATTTTAGTCATTTAGCAAATGCTCTTATCCAGAGTGACTTACAGCAATTAGTGCATACATTTGAATTTTTTTTCATACTTTTTTTCTCTGCTGTCATCAACCAACTGGCAGCCATGACAACAAACTGATACTCTTAATTAACAAGGCAGATGGCAGAGCAAAAGCCACCTCATGAAGATGTCAACCTGCACAAACACACACGTTGCGTTCATGCAGGTTGATACTATCAAGCTATACTGTACCGAAATCCTTCTCAAGTCTAACAAAGTTTTAGTTCCCTTTAATGTTTTGCACTGTGGAGTCAGCAAATTGCTAATAAGCAACACATACAGCATAAAATAAATACACTTTAAAATCGTGTGTAGAATATTAAGTAAGAAAAAAAATCAAATTTGGTCACTGCACTAAAAATGAATGTGTTGCACTATTTAGTTGGATTCAGTCAGTTAACAGCTGAGTACCTGATGTTATGCAACACGAATTGTCCGTAGAGCGGCGAGATGGGATTGTGTCGGGGCACAGATCTGGGGAAGGGTACCAAAACATGTCTTCAGCATTGAAGGTCCCCAAAAACACAGTGGCCTCCATCATTCTTAAAGAAGTTTGGAACCACCAAGCCTCTTCCTAGAGCTGGCCGCCCTTTGGGGGAGAAGGGCCTTGGTCAGGGAGGTGACCAAGAACCCGATGGTTACTCTGAAAGAGCTCTATAGTACCTCTGTGGAGATGGGAGAACCTTCCAGGAGGACAACCATCTTTGCAGCACTCCACCAATCATGCTATGGGGATGTTCTTCAGCATCAGGGACTGGAAGACTAGTCAGGATCGAGGGAAAGATGAACGGAGCAAAGTACAGAGAGATCCTTGATGAAAACCTATTCCAGAGCGCTAAGGTCCTCGGACTGGGGCGAAGTTACAACTTCCGACAGGACAATGTTTTATTTATTTGATTTTACCTTTACCTAACTAGGCAAGTCAGTTAAGAACAAATTCTTATTTTCAATGATAGCCTAGGAACAGTGGGTTAACTGCCTTGTTCAGGGGCAGAACGACAGATTTGACCCTGAGCACAGAGCCAATACAACACAGGAGTGGCTTCGGGACAAGTCTCTGAATGTCCTTCAGTGGCCCAGCCAGAGCCCGGACTTGAACCCGATCGAACATCTCTGGAGAGACCTGAAAATAGCTGTGCAGTGACGATCCCCATCCAACCTGACAGAGATTGAGAGGATCTGCAGAGAAGAATGGGAGAAACTCCCCAAATACAGGTGTGCCAAGCTTGTAGCGTCATATCCAAGAAGAATCGATTATGTTATCACTGCCAAAGGCTTTTCAACAAAGTACTGAGTAAATGGTCTGAATACTTATGTGAATGTAATATTTCAGTTTTATATTTAATAATTTAGCAAACATTTCTAAAAACCTGTTTTTGCTTCATTATGGGGTATTTT